>NC_091151.1:18572189-18699689 GCF_040958095.1 Procambarus clarkii | reverse complement strand
CTTGCCATTTAACTCTGAATACTAAGAGTGTTCGCTTCTCCTACCACCCCCCTTTTTTTTATGGTGTACACTTTATTATGCAAGGTTATACAGTTACATATTTGATGTTATACAAAAAATGAACATTAAAAGGACACACAAAAAAGTTCGCTTCCTAGAGGCTGTAGATTTTCTCGAACTCCTCCGACGCCGGGCAGGAACCGAGGATGCAGCGAGCATTCCCCCTCTGGATTGCGACACTGAGGCGCTGAAAGAGAAAACTTGCTGCTCTAGGGTCTCTTGTGGTGTCAATGAGCTTGGAACCAAGATCCTTAAGAAACCTTCTTGCACTCTCTCCCCATGGGCCTAGGGTCTCAGACCCTATTGGAATGAAGTTGTACCGATGATCTAATTGCCTGTACTTGGCTGACTTGTCTCTTTCTCTGCGTGTCGCCGCGGCTCCTGCTGTGCCGGCAGAGAGGTTGATGTATGTGGTTGCCAGGGTGGATACACAAGTATAGTCCCATGCCAACTGTCTGCCACCCTTCCACGGTCGCAGTGTGATTCCGTCTGGTCGGCCGGCAAAGCTAACAGTCACGGTCAGTTATATATATATATATATATATATATATATATATATATATATATATATATATATATATATATATATTATATATATATATATATATATATATATATATATATATATATATATATATATATATTATATATATATATATATATATATATATATATATATATATATATATATATATATATATATTTATATATATATATATATATATATATAAATATATATATATATATATATATATATATATATAAAATATATATATATATATATATATATATATATATAAATATATATATATATATATATATATATATATATTAGTATATTTTGGTAGCAGTCTTTCCTGTAGACATATTTTATTAAATATGACCGAAAAAGTAAGATTAATAATTCTAACACGAATTTTCTCAATCTTTCGTACATTATGCTTCACTGTTGGAGGTAAATCAAAAATCACTTCTCCAAAATTCATTTTTATTTCTAGTCTGACGCGACACGGGCGCGTTTCGTAAAACTTATTACATTTTCAAAGACTTCACAAATACACAACTGATTAGAACTTGCGTTTCCCTGATTTTATATCTACATTTGAGTGAGGTGGGAAGGGTGATGTGGCATTACATTTGAGTAAGGTGGGAAGGATGATGTGGCATTAGAGGATATTAATAGGGTATTAAAAGTATCAACACAAGACAGAACACGAAACAATGGATATTGAATAGAAGTGTTTGTAGAAAGCCTATTGGTCCATATTTCTTGATGCTTCTATATTGGAGCGGAGTCTTGAGGTGGGTAGAATATAGTTGTGCAATAATTGGCTGTTGATTGCTGGTGTTGACTTCTTGATGTGTAGTGCCTCGCAAACGTCGAGCCGCCTGCTATCGCTGTATCTATCGATGATTTCTGTGTTGTTTACTAGGATTTCTCTGGCGATGGTTTGGTTATGGGAAGAGATTATATGTTCCTTAATGGAGCCCTGTTGTTTATGCATCGTTAAACGCCTAGAAAGAGATGTTGTTGTCTTGCCTATATACTGGGTTTTTTGGAGCTTACAGTCCCCAAGTGGGCATTTGAAGGCATAGACGACGTTAGTCTCTTTTAAAGCGTTCTGTTTCGTGTCTGGAGAGTTTCTCATGAGTAGGCTGGCCGTTTTTCTGGTTTTATAGTAAATCGTCAGTTGTATCCTCTGATTTTTGTCTGTAGGGATAACGTTTCTATTAACAATATCTTTCAGGACCCTTTCCTCTGTTTTATGAGCTGTGGAAAAGAAGTTCCTGTAAAATAGTCTAATAGGGGGTATAGGTGTTGTGTTAGTTGTCTCTTCGGAGGTTGCATGGCTTTTCACTTTCCTTCTTATGATGTCTTCGATGAAACCATTGGAGAAGCCGTTATTGACTAGAACCTGCCTTACCCTACAGAGTTCTTCGTCGACTTGCTTCCATTCTGAGCTGTGGCTGAGAGCACGGTCGACGTATGCGTTAACAACACTCCTCTTGTACCTGTCGGGGCAGTCGCTGTTGGCATTTAGGCACATTCCTATGTTTGTTTCCTTTGTGTAGACTGCAGTGTGGAAACCTCCGCCCTTTTCCATGACTGTTACATCTAGAAAAGGCATCTAGAAAAAAACTGACGATTTACTATAAAACCAGAAAAACGGCCAGCCTACTCATGAGAAACTCTCCAGACACGAAACAGAACGCTTTAAAAGAGACTAACGTCGTCTATGCCTTCAAATGCCCACTTGGGGACTGTAAGCTCCAAAAAACCCAGTATATAGGCAAGACAACAACATCTCTTTCTAGGCGTTTAACGATGCATAAACAACAGGGCTCCATTAAGGAACATATAATCTCTTCCCATAACCAAACCATCGCCAGAGAAATCCTAGTAAACAACACAGAAATCATCGATAGATACAGCGATAGCAGGCGGCTCGACGTTTGCGAGGCACTACACATCAAGAAGTCAACACCAGCAATCAACAGCCAATTATTGCACAACTATATTCTACCCACCTCAAGACTCCGCTCCAATATAGAAGCATCAAGAAATATGGACCAATAGGCTTTCTACAAACACTTCTATTCAATATCCATTGTTTCGTGTTCTGTCTTGTGTTGATACTTTTAATACCCTATTAATATCCTCTAATGCCACATCATCCTTCCCACCTTACTCAAATGTAATGCCACATCACCCTTCCCACCTCACTCAAATGTAGATATAAAATCAGGGAAACGCAAGTTCTAATCAGTTGTGTATTTGTGAAGTCTTTGAAAATGTAATAAGTTTTACGAAACGCGCCCGTGTCGCGTCAGACTAGAAATAAAAATGAATTTTGGAGAAGTGATTTTTGATTTACCTCCAACAGTGAAGCATAATGTACGAAAGATTGAGAAAATTCGTGTTAGAATTATTAATCTTACTTTTTCGGTCATATTTAATAAAATATATATATATATATATATATATATATATAAATATATATATATATATATATATATTATATATAAATATATATATATATATATATATATATATATATATATATATATATATATATATATATATATATTATAAATATATATATATATATATATATATATATATATATATTTATATATATATATATATATATATATATATATATATATATATATTATATATATATATATATATATATATATATATATATATATATTTATATATATATATATATATATATATATATATATATATATATATATATATATATATAGCATAGTAGGCTGAGAAGTGCGTTCTGGCTACTAGGTACGACATATATATATATATATATATATATATATATATATATATATATATATATATATATATATATATATATATATATATATATATAACTTTAGAACACTTTCCCACCAGGAGACTTGAACCCTAGCCAGCACAGAAGCCTTCCAGCAACTGGCATAACAGGTACGCCTTAACCCGCTCCACCACCCGCTCAGACCCTTAAAAGAGATGGTAATTTCGGAGTATTTAAATACCCCAAAGATCAACACCTCCCAAGAGCACCAGAGCAAGTGAGGGGTCATTTATACGTTAATTTCATCAAGTCCCTGTTAATATGGGAAGACACAGTGTCTCTGCTTAAGGCACAACTCTCCTAAACACGAGAGTTAAGTATACAACTTTAGAACACTTTCCCACCAGGAGACTCGAACCCTAGCCAGCACAGAAGCCTTCATCAACCTAACCTAACCTAACCTAACTTTTTCGGCTACCTAACCTATAAAGATAGGTTAGGTTAGGTTAGGTAGGGTTGGTTAGGTTCGGTCATATATCTACGTTAATTTTAACTCCAATAAAAAAAAATTGACCTCATACATAATGAAATGGGTAGCTTTATCATTTCATAAGAAAAAATTAGAGAAAATTTATTAATTCAGGAAAACTTGGCTTATTAGGCAAATCGGGCCTTGCATAGTAGGCCGAGAAGTGCATTCTGGCTACTAGGTACGACATATATATATATATATATATATATATATATATATATATATATATATATATATATATATATATATATATATATATATATATATATATATATGTCGTACCTAGTAGCCAGAACTCACTTCTCAGCCTACTATGCAAGGCCCGATTTGCCTAATAAGCTAAGTTTTCATGAATTAATTGTTTTTCGACTATCTAACCTACCTAACCTAACCTAACCTAACTTTTTCGGCTACCTAACCCAACCTAACCTATAAAGATAGGTTAGGTTAGGTTAGGTAGGGTTGGTTAGGTTCGGTCATACATCTACGTTAATTTTAACTCCAATAAAAAGAAATTGACCTCATACATAATAAAATGGGTAGCTTTATCATTTCATAAGAAAAAAATTAGAGAAAATATATTTTCCTTACGAGACCGACCTTACTAGGTGTGTGCAGCTGGCTGACACCTTCAGCCTAATTCACCGATTGTCATCAGACACACCTCCCAGTAAGTAATCTTGGTCCAGTCCTGCTGAAGTGAGTTCTGCTGATGAAAACTACTCACTCTACTGCAGATATTGCAAAGTGTATAAGCACATTATGGAAAAGTGTACCAATTCTCACTGTAAAACCCGCAGCGAGTCATATAAGACCAAACCTCCACCTCCTAAACCTTAAAAGCCTGTTATAAACATTCATGTTCAGCTTTTGATCTTCCTCTACTCCACAGACACCTATATCCTGGAACTGTCTCTGCCAACGTTGGTGATTCGGAGGGAAGAATCCAATACCCATTCGCTAGAGTCCATCTGTATTGTTCTTTCGATCGTGGTGAAGTTCAAGTCGCCATCAGGGAGACACCTTTCCCATTGCCAGGAGTTCAACTTCTCCTGGGCAACGACTTGCCAGATGATCAAGAACCCACGAACTTCATCATCAGTAACAACCCACAGGTATGTGACTCTTCCATGGAAACCCTCTTATGAAATACGTTGCAGAGGAGGTACAACCGATCAACGATTTAGAGGACATCTCCCAGCCAGTCAAGGTGACGACTCGTGCCCAAGCCACTCAACCACAACCAGTTGCTCCAGCTGTCCCCCTAGATTCTCAGGGCCTCCAATCGAATCTCAATATGTTGGAGTTCTGTTAGTTGCAGAGAGAAGGTCAATCCCTGACTCCTTTGTTTTTTCAGGCTCAAACCCAGACCGACTCTATCCCTGGGTATTTTCTTAAAGATTATCAAAAGATATATTGCAGGAATGGGCCCTGTAAGTTGAAGAAGGAGGACGATTGTGCTAATGTCAACCAGCTGGTATTCCCTGCCAGCCTAAGGCAATATGTTGGAAATAGCCAACATTTAACCCTCATTTATTTGCTAACAATAGCATTTACAAACATTACTAATTCGTAAAATTAACCAAATTAATGTTTTTCTATTGCAACGCAATTTTAGCCAAATCCTTCGTTGTCTCCATGGCGCCGTGATGTTGTATCAGGCTGAAACCTGAAATATTCCACATATTATTTGAATTCTACCGAGTCCAGTTATTTGCTTACCCTTTCTAAAGATAATCTTCTATGAAAGAGTTTGCTTATTTTGCGTATTATTGCTTACTGAACTCGATCATGTAATCAGATTGATTACTCCTGTAGATATTATTGTGAGGTAAAATAAGTCTACACTAAACCTTTCTCGTTTATTTCACGCAGTCTTAATTAAACAAGTTGCCATACGAGAAATAGTATTATGATATAATGTATTTATTAATGACGTTAATATTTGTCATAACTCCTTACTTCCCTAATTAATTGCGAATAAGTAAATTATTTTACGCTCGGGATTCCAATGGAGCGTACAGCGCATGTGTATCCGGGCGAAGAAAAAAGAGAGAGACGCCACTGACAGCGTGTTAACAGTGTGTTCAACCGCACTGCTGATACAAAGTTGTGTTTAGGAGCGCATAATACCGGCCCATAATTTGACAGTCTGCAGCAGTTGGTGTCAGGGATCGAAGGTGGACTCCAACAACTACTGAACACCTTTCCAGCGAGCATAATTTATCATTGTTCCTGCTAATGTTGGTATATTTGTACACATTTATTCAATGGGTCGTTACTGGCAAAACAACAAAATAAATCAGGTTAGTCTCCATTTCTCTCATGTCCCCACTATCTATCGGAAAAAATGGTATATTTGATTTAACCTAGATATTCTTTACAATTTTATCATGATTTCAGTGGAAGCCGTAACTTCTAGCGGAGAATTTATCGTCCCCTCATAGCGGCCTTCATTATCATGTGTTTCAACAAGTAGATTGGGCAACGAGTTCACGTCTACGAGTATTTGATTTGCGAGACACAAGTTGTGAAGTCTTCTTAACAGCTAAGCTGCTCCTTAAGTTTCTTGTAGATAGATTTAGTACAGTATTAATCATCATATTTTACCTGATTTATACTCTATACATATGCCATTGATTTATTATGCATGTATTTAGTATTTCACTGTTTAATTAGATTGGAATCTACATCTAATTATTTCATGTTACCATTTACTTAATTAATAATCAACAATTACTCTGATGAAGTACCAACGTCAGAATAATTCTAGGGATGTAGTAATGTTTTAGTACGTAACCCCCCAAATTATGTGTTTAAGTCAGCTCTTTAATTAATTATATCTACAGTCCATTAATGCTCTCTTAATAGTTTATTGAATTAATCTAGATCCATAGGACACTGATTCCTGGATTATATTTTCACATTCATTTATTTATTTTTCCTCTTTTTTGTATAAAAGGAGGTGGTCCTTCTAAGTTATCGATGTTTTACATTAATATGATTATTATTAATATTTAGAGCTAGATTTTTCCCACATAAATTTCTGGTCCTTATCGAACCGGATCAATCACAATTAATATTAAAATCTATATCGCTTCTCGGACAATTTCTGGTCCCTCAAACCTAGATAGCTGAGAATTTAAGCTATCCTCAGAAGCCCTAACTAATTTTTACTAACACTAATTATTGTGTGCAGTGTATTAGGCTATTTACATTTTCTCATTAATTACGGCTGTCAGCAGACTTCCTCATATCATAGCCTAAACAACATTAAATTTGTTTCTAACATTTTTCACTAATACTTCAAGTACAAATTAGCATTAGTGGGTCATAGCCAATTACCAACAACCCTTATAGCTATACCTCACACTGAGGTAAGAATCTTTAGGTTACCAGGAGCACCCGCTCACAATTTTTATAATAATCCGACATTAACACCTGTGTTAGAATGTGTGGGGGTTTTCTGTTTTGCTTTCCCGACTGCAATGTGTATGTCGCCAATGTACATGTGGCAGACGCTTCACGAAGCTATCAGAATCAGCAGAGAAAATACGAGAGCAACCGTACAGGTCCTGGGAGCAAGGTCGAGTTAGAGTCCTTGAGGGTCTCTTCTCAGACTAGCCTCACCTGGTCCTGCTCCACGTTGATCGTTGGAATCTCCTCAATGCTTGAAACACTTTAAGGGACTCCTAGGGTCCTCATCACATTTATAGTTTAGTGAATTAGGCAACTCGGTGTTGGAGACACCTGGAGCTGAAGGCTTGAGTAAATAGTTGGCAGTATTCAGAAGTTGTTCACCGGAAACATCGCATAGAGCTTAACAGTAGTTCATTTACTACCTTAACCACTAACACAAAGGGTGCTTGATTTACTTTAGATTGGCGTCAGAAAGGCTATGGTTGCATTAGCGAGACTCTTGACGTCTGGCTAATTGACTCTGATCCACTCATGGAGAAACAGCTAACTTAACACAGTTGACAGCCAATCATTAACACGGATTCCTAACTGCCGGTGTGCAAAGGGATCACAAGAGTTCCAACCGGATACTCGGGTAATGATGATATGCAATAAACACAATGGCACTGTCAATGGGCAACCCGTTCTCGCACTTTCTTATAGTCAATATTGAATTATTAAATAAGTGCATTTGTGACATACTAATTTATTGTGAATATTTTAATTTACCTTGAAAAGCTTCAAAAAAACACCGACCTTACCTAACCTTCTTAGTATGTTAAGACAAGCCTCTTATTGCTTCGTAATTACAATTATTACTTAACCTATATCTATAATAGGTTAAGTAATAATTGTAATTATGAAGCAATAAGATGCTTATCTTAACATACTAAGAAGGTTAGGTAAGATCGATGTTTTCTATGAAGCTTTTCAAGGTAAACTAAAATATTCACAATAAATTAGTATGTCACATATGCACATATTTAATAAGTCAATATTGACTATAGAAAAGTGTGAGAACGGGTTGTAATGGGACAGGCAATAACATGCACAATAATAATATCACGCAATACTAAATGTGTGGTGTATGTGAAGCTCACATTCACAGGCGAGTGAAATGTCGTGATACCACACAGATAAACATGCGTACACCGTCGGGTGCCTTCACCTATATCTGTGTCAGGTATGAGAAGGTGAGACTGTGGTTGATACCTCAGATCAACACAGACAGACACAAGAAAACAATGACAAGATCTTGTATTTACAGATAGGGTACCTCTCTTATTCACTCAGGCACATTTATGCAAGAACTCGTAAGTGGCCTGACAGCTGGGCGCTCGTTCTGACGTGAGACCATTGACGACAGGCTTTCCCACAAACCGTACTTGACACAGGGGTACTCTCAGGAGGGCGCGCTGTATGTCAACAGACACACGCACACACTCTGGCACTGGCGGTGAGTACGGGTGGTGACGTCACGTGGTACAGTGAGAGCAGCGGCGGGCGGCTCGAGGCTACACAATCGGGACAGAGTGGCGGCTGGCGGCGGCTGATTATGGTACCATGCGGTACACTGTGGTAAAAGTCACACACAGAGTACTTAGTTCACTCTAGGTCACTCACAGACGATCTCCACTTGTCACCAAGGGTTACCTGATACCAGTCTGTTTCGCTCTGGTGATTTGTCACTAGGTTTCTGAACAATATATTCACAGTCGCGATTCCGGGCGAGTGTTGGTATATTGAAAAGACGCTGAGTTTAACTTGACGGTGAGGAATAGACGGTGTTCTTCTGTCTATTGGCCGATAGACAGAACAGGACACGTCCTCTATGCAAGGGCTCCCTCACGTGAATGCTCTTGCTTGGGGCTCAGGGCTCCTTGTGGGACACAACACAAGGGGTTACAATTTGACCAATGACATTGCAGCAAAAGAGCGAGAACCAATCACATTGATTGTTCCATGATTAGTAGCAGAGGTGGTGTCATGAACATGTCACGACCACGTCACAGTTGTTATTCTCCATCACACTACTCTGACACTGAAAAAGTTCTTTCTAATGTCTCTGTGGCTCATCTGGGTACTAAGTTTCCACCTGTGTCCCCTTGTTCGTGTTCCACCCGTGATAAAGCGTTTGTCTTTGTCCACCTTGTCAATTCCCATGAGAATTTTGTAGGTGGGTTTATCATGTCTCCCCTTACTCTTCTGTCTTCCAGGGACGTGAGTTTCAGCTTCTTTAGCCTTTCCTCGTAGCTCATACCTCTCAGTTCCGGAACGAGGCTGGTGGCATACCGCTGAATCTTCTCTAACTTTGTCTTGTGTTTAACTAGGTATGGACTCCAAGCTGGAGCTGCATATTCAAGAATTGGTCTGACATAAGTGGTGTACAGGGTCCTGAACGATTCCTTACATAAGTTTCTAAAAGCAGTTCTTATGTTGGCCAGTCTAGCATATGCCGCTGAGGATATCCTTTTGATGTGGGCTTCTTGGGACAAGTTCGGTGTGATATCAACCCCCAGATCTTTATCTCTGTTTGTTTCCTGTAGAATTTAACCTCACAGATGGTACCTTGTGTTCAGCCTTCTGCTCCCTTCGCCTAATTTCATTACTTTGCACTTTCATGAGTTGAACTTTAGTAGCCATTTTCTAGACCAATCCTCCAGCCTGTCCAGGTCGTCCTGTAGTCTCTGTCTATCATCATCTGTCTTAATTCTTCTCCTAATTTTTTCATCATCAGCAAACATTGAGAAGAATGAGTCTATACCCTCTTGAAGATCGTTCACATATATTAGAAACAGGATGGGTCCAAGTACTGAGCCCTATGGGACTCCGGTGGTGACATCTCGCCACTCTAATATCTCCCCTCTCACAGTTACTCGCAGTTTCCTGTTGCATATATACTCCCTTATCCACTGGAGCACCTTACCTTTTACTCCTGCCTGTTGCTCCAACTTTCGTAACAGCCTTTAATGGGGTACTGTATCAAAAGCTTTCTGACAATCCAAGAAAATGCAGTCTGCCTACCCTTCTCTTTCTTGCCTAAATTTTGTTGCTTAGTCATAGAATTCTGTTAACCCTGTGAGGCACGATTTACCATCTCTGAACCCATGCTGGGGTTTGTTACAAAGCTATTTCCCTCCAGATGCTCTATGAGCCATTTTCTCACGATCTTCTCCATCACTTTGCATGATATACAAGTTAGGGAAACTGGCTTGTAGTTTTGAGACTTTTTGTATATTGGGACTACATTAGCTGTCTTCCAGCTTTCTAGTAGGTTTCCTGTTTCAAGTGACCTGTTATACACCATAGAGAGTGGCGTGTGTGTGTGTGTGTGTGTGTGTGTGTGTGTGTGTGTGTGTGTGTACTTACCTAGTTGTGCTTGCGGGGGTTGAGCTCTGGCTCTTTAGTCCCGCCTCTCAATGGTCAATCAACTAATGTACAAGTTCCTGAGCCTTCTGGGCTCTATCATATCTACACCTTTATGTTAATATTTATTTAATTTAAGGAATAAATAAATAAAGAAGGAATTTAATGTTAATAAATGCCATGTTATGGAATGTGGAATAGGAGAACACAGACCCCACACAACCTATATATTATGTGAGAAATCTTTAAATAATTCTGATAAAGAAAGAGATCTAGGAGTGGTTCTAGATAGAAAGCTATCACCTGAGGACCACATGAAGAATATTGTGCGAGGAGCCTATGTTACGCTTTCTAACTTCATAATTGCTTTTAAATACATTTATGGCGATATAAAAAAGAAATTGTTTACGACTTTTGTTAGGCCAAAGCTAGAGTATGCAGGGGTTGTGTGGTGCCCATATCTTAAGAAGCACATCAACAAACTGGAAAAGGTGCAAAGACATGCTACTAAGTGGCTCCCAGAACTGAAGGGCAAGAGCTACGAGGAGAGGTTAGAGGCATTAAATATGCCAAAACTAGAAGACAGAAGAAAAAGAGGTGATATGATTACTACATACAAAATAGTAACAGGAATTGATAAAATCGATAGGGAAGATTTCCTGAGACCTGGAACTTTAAGAACAAGAGGTCATAGATTTAAACTAGATACACACAGATGCCGAAGAAATATAAGAAAATTCACTTTCGCAAACAGAGTGGTAGACGGTTGGAACAAGTTAGGTGAGAAGGTGGTGGAGGCCAAGACCGTCAGTAGTTTCAAAGCGTTATATGACAAAGAGTGCTGGGAAGACGGGACACCACGAGCGTAGCTCTCATCCTGTAACTACACTTAGGTACTTACTTAAAGCTGTGTATGGAGTCAGCCTCCACCACATTACTTCCTAATGCATTCCATTTGTCTACTACTCTGACACTGAAAAAATCTTTCTAACGTCTCTATGGCTCATTTGGGCACTCAGTTTCCACCTGTGTCCCCTAGTGTGTGTGCCCCTTGTGTTAAATAGTCTGTCTTTATCTACTCTATCAATTTCTTTGAGAATCGTGTATGTGGTGATCATGTCACCTCTAACTCTTCTGTCACCCAGTGACATGAGGTTTAATTCCCATAGTCTCTCCTCGTAGCTCATACCCCTCAATTCGGGTACTAGTCTGGTGGCAAACCTTTGAACCTTTTCCAGTTTAGTCTTATGCTTGACTACATATGGACTCCATGCTGGAGCTGCATACTCCAGGATTGGTCTGACATATATGGTATATAATGTTCTGAAAGATTCATTACACATTTTCTAAAGGCCGTTCCTATGTTAGCCAACTTGGCATATGTCTCTGATGTTATCCTCTTCATATGAACTTCAGGGGACAGGTCTGGCCAGATATCAACCTCCAGGTCTTTCTCTCTGACTCATGAAGTATTTCATCTCCCAGATGGTACCTTGTATCTGGTCTCCTGCTCCCTACACCTATCTTCATTACATTACATTTGCTTGGATTAAACTCTAACAACCATTTGTTTGACCATTCCTGCAGCTTGTCCAGGTCTTCTTGAAGCCTCAAGCTGTCCTCCTATGTCTTACTCCTTCTCATAATTTTGGCGTCGTCAGCAAACATTGAGAGGAATGAGTCTATACCCTCTGGGAGATCATTTACGTATATCAGAAATAGGATAGGTCCGAGTACAGAGCCCTGTGGGACTCCACTGGTGACATCACGCCAATCTGAGGTCACCCCTCACTGTAACTATCTGATTCCTATTGCTTAGGTACTCCCTTATCCAATGGAGTGCCATACCAGTTACTCCTGCCTGTTTCTCCAACTGATGCATCAGCCTTTTATTGGGTACTGTGTCAAAGGCTTTCCGACAGTCCAAAAAAATGCAGTCCGCCCATCCTTCTCTTCCTTGCTTAATCTTTGTCACCTGATCATAGAATTCTACTAAGCCTGGAAGGCAAGATTTACCCTCCCTGAACCCATATCGATGGATTGTCACAAAGTCCCTTCTCTCCAGATGTGTTACTAGGTTTTTTCTCACAATCTTCTCCATCACCTTGCATGGTATACAAGTTAAGGACACTGGCCTGTAGTTCAGTGCCTCTTGTCTGTCACCCTTTTAGTATATTCGGACTACATTAGTCGTCTTCCGTATTTCTGGTAGATCTCCCGTTACTTGTGACCTACTATACACTATGGAGAGTGGCAAACAAAGTGCTCCTGCACACTCTTTCAATACCTTTGGTGAGATTCCGTCCGGCCCAACAGCCTTTCTCACGTAAAGCTCCAATAGGTGCCTCTTGACCTCATCTCTTGTAATTTCGAACCCTTCCAAGGTCGCCTGGTTTGCTGCCACCTCTCATAGCGCTATGACCTCTCCTTGTTCTATTGCAAAGACCTCCTGGAACATCTTGTTGAGTTCTTCACACACCTCTTTGTCATTCTCTGTGTACCTGTCCTCATCAATTCTAAGTTTCATCACCTGTTCCTTCACTGTTGTTTTCCTCCTGATTTGACTGTGTACTAGCTTTGGTACGGTCTTGGCTTTATTAGCTATATCATTTTCATACCTTTTCTCAGCTTCTCTTCTCACACTAACATACTCGTTCCTGGTTCTCTGGTATCTCTCTCTACTTTCTGGTGTTCTGTTATTACGGAAGTTCCTCCCGCCCTTTTGTTCAGCTCCTTTGCTTTCATACATTCCCTATTAAACCACGGATTCTTCTTTTGCTTCTCGGTGTTTTCCTGTCGGGCCGGGATAAAAATGTTTACTGCCTCCTGACACTTTTGGGTGACATAGTCCATCATATCTTTTACAGACTTAGTTCTGAATTCTGTGTCCCATGGTATATCCCTTAGGAATTTATTCATCTTTTCATAATTTCCCTTTCGGTACGCCAGCCCTTTGTTTCCCAGCTCTTTTTTGTGGGAGATAATTCTTAGCTCAACCAGGTACTCAAAGCTGAATACACTATGATCACTCATTCCCACGAGGGCTTCCCACTTAACTTCCCTTATATCCGACTCTTTTAGGGTAAATTTCAGATCAAGCAAAGCTGGTTCATTCTCTCCTCTCATTCTTGTCGGTTCCTTGACGTGTTGACTTTAAAAGTTTCTTGTTGCTACGTCCAGCAGCTTAGCTCTCTATGTGTCTGGTCTTCCATATCGGTCTCTGTTCTCCCAATCTATCTTCCCGTGGTTGAAGTCTCCCATGATTAGTAGTCTGGATCCGTTCTTGCTAGCTACAGAAGCTGCTCTCTCTATTTTATTGATGGTGGCCATGTTGTTTCTATCTTATTCCCGGCTGGGTCTTCTGTCATTTGGTAAGGGGTTATATATGACTACTACTACAATTTTTTGTCCTCCAATTGCTATGGTACCTGTTATGTAGTCACTGATATCTTCACAACCCTGAACAACCATCTCTTCGAAACTCCAGCCTTTTCTTATCAGCAAAGCTACACCACCTCCTCCTCTTCCTTCTCTCTCTTTCCTCACTACATAGTAGTCCTGTGGAAACACTGCGTTTGTTATGGTTTTTGTTAGCTTTGTTTTTATAAGAGCTATTATGTCTAGGTTTTCTTCTAGGGCCAATTCTCCAAGTTCACCTGCTTTATTCGTAATCATATCTATATTAGTGTACGTTTGTTATGACCTCAGCCTACAGGAGAAACGAGTCTTCCCTTGAGAGTTATTCAACAAGCCTGACCTAACTAGAAAGTATAGGAAATATAGAGGCGATAACACAGATGTAAAATAGTTTGTTGGATTTAATGAACAATTTAAGTTTATGGGCAGTGAATATAAAAAAAGATAAATGACTGGTTAGGAGATGTAGATAATTTGCTGGAGACGTGACGCTAGCTTCTGGAGGGCTTTGAGCTCACTTGAGTGCCAAACATTGCAAGGGGAAGCCGTGCTCGGTTTGAGCTCCCGTCAGAAACGAGCCCCTAGTGATATATCTCCAAGAGAAAAGAAGTGTGCAGACGTGCCAGCTGTAGAATCGAGCTGAGAACGCTGTGGTCTCAAGTCCTGGACGGCGAGGAGAGTTTATTAAGCCGCCCAGAGACATTATCGTGGGCTGTGGGAGCGCCCTGACCAGACGCTGTAAGAGGGAGGAGTGCCCTCGACTAGGCAATCTGTGGTAAGCACGATTTAAGCCAGTTCATAGTGATTGCTTGTAGTTGGTCGTGTGCCCAGCGACAGTAGCAATGTTTATTGATAAGTTAGAAATGTTTTGGTAAGGCAGGAAACCTAAATGAGAGGACGGAGATGAGAGAGACAGCTGGAGGGACGAACAGCACATCCTCTCCCGTCGACCGCCTGAAGCCAACTGACTGGCGGCGGAGGACCCTCCCAGAGCTGAGGGGCTGCCCACCGGGCAAGGCAGGCAGCCCAACCCATGGACCAGCCCAACGGGGGAGTCCACTCTCACTGCTTGTAGAGAGCAGATAGATGTGGAGGCAAACATATTGTGTGGTTATTTTTGTTTATGTGTTTAAATGAGATGTCGATATTATGCTGACATGATGTGAGGCTCGCGAGGAAATCTAGACCTTTCTTGAGCAACAGAGGTCGTGAGAGAGGGTCGCGCTCGGCTGAGCTCCTGCCAGAGGAGGAAAACCCCTAGTTATGTGCTGTAGAAGAGGAGGTAATCATGCAGGCTTTTATATGTGAAGCCTGAGGACGACTTAAAGTACTCAGGTCAGGACTAGAAAAAGCCTTGTGAGGCAGTCATATAGCGATTGTGTGGGCGTCATTGTGAGGACCAGGACCTGAGCACCCTCGACACAAACTCTGTGGTAAGCTAATATAACAGTTGTTGCCTTCATCGTGTGCCCAGCGATCATGGCAAGTGTTTATATATATAGTATAGATATTCTTTAAGGCAGTAAGCTCAAATAAGAGAATAAGAGATAAGAGAACATCTTGGAAGGCGGAGTGATACGTCCACCCTCGCCGAGTGTAAGTGACTGACTGAGTGAGGGAGGCTGCCCCCAGCCTTGCGATCAGGGCGGCAGCCGGCAGCATGTCGAAATGGACCCGCCCAAGATAGGGGAGTACCGTCGCGCCGACGCAGTAGTTTTAAAGAGATGTCGGATTGAGAAATTTTACTTTTTGTGAATACATTTAATTATGTTTTAGCAGGGAAACATTTTTATTGGAACTGCAGGTTTGTTTGGTTAAGAGTTGATGGAAGAACTTGGAGGCCAGGGAAGAAGTTAATGGAGGAAACTTCGAGGCAGGAGAAGTGTATGCTGAAATCTGTGGGAGAGCAGAACTCCATGGTGAGGAGTTGACCTTGAGCAGTGTAAAGGAGCAATGAAGAGGAGTTTCATGTGTCTCCGTGGGATCAGTGGTGAAGCATCACTGGTGTTTTGAAGAGGAATTCATTGTGCAGCAGTTTTGGGAGAACTGCAGAAGTGTACTGTTGAATATTTTAGAGGACCTAAAGATATATATGGTAGTGAGCCTCCAAGAGCAGAGCAGAGGTTTATGGTGGACACACAGGAATGTATAAGGGGAGTGTTTGAATGCTTACGGCGTGTGAGACGCAGTGTA
The DNA here is from genome assembly GCF_040958095.1 of Procambarus clarkii. Classification (NCBI taxonomy): domain Eukaryota; kingdom Metazoa; phylum Arthropoda; class Malacostraca; order Decapoda; family Cambaridae; genus Procambarus; species Procambarus clarkii. The sequence goes on along the minus strand of NC_091151.1, from coordinate 18,683,363 downwards.
AGGTGAGAGATTGATTTCTTCTTGTGTTGGGGAATATTTATGCGGATGTTTCTGGTGTTTCAGGCACAGGCTCAGTTTATATATTTTTGGTGGCTGAGTGTATAATACTGTTATGACGAGATCCCCCCCCCTCCCATTTAGTGAGGGAGTAGTAAGTGTTAACTCTGTAGTAGTAGTAACTGCCTAACTCTGCCAAGAGTTAGGCAGTTCCAAGTAGCCCGTGCTACTTGGAACTTTTTGTTCCAGGTAGCAAATCTTTAACAAAAACAACAACACATAATATGGATGGTTGATTAAGCCAGGGTATGGTATTGGATTGCTACCAGGTTGTAACGGCTTAGAGTATTGTTTGATACTATTTTAATGTTTTCATGTCACGTATTGCATTTGTTTTTTGTTTATTAAATGTGCATTGTTAGCTGGCTTTTGTCTTGTCCTGGTGAGGCTTCCCAGAAAGCAGGATAGATAGAGAGAGAGAAAGGATCACACCTGCAGACAGGGTGGCAGAGAGTACCAATTCGTAAAAGGGGATTGAGATCATACCAAACGAGGAGAGAGCGGGGAGTCACGGCGGCTCAAGTAGGGTGTGTACACAGGACAATGAGGCCAGTGTTGGAGCCGCACCCCTAAACGTGTGATGCTGAACCCCTCTCCAAGATCAAGAGACGTACAAGGTGATCATCTGAGTAAATTTCAAGCACTCCAGTGTTCATTTTTGGTTGACCGACGGTAGCGGGAGTGTGGCTGCTGAGGTCGGTTGACGGTTCTGGCAGAGAGTAGTTGGGGGACAATGTCCACCTGTACACAAGTAACAGTCTTGTGCAACAACCAGAGCTCTCATAGCAGGTTTAGGTTCCATAACCCCGAACTCACTCTGGCCAGAACAGGACACTAACACATGTACACTAACTACATAAGACATGCACAAACTCCACCATTCACCAACTCCACTACACTAACACTGCACTACACCAACACCACTACACTAATGCACTAACCGTACTACACACTAACTCAACTACACTAACTACATAAGACTTGCACTAACTTCACTACACACTAACAGAACTGTACTTACTACATTAGACATGCATTTACTTAACTACACATGAAAACAAGTACAATCACTTCATAAGACATGCTCTAACATCACGACACACTAAAACAACTTCAATAACCAAATATGACATACTCTACCTACACTACAGACTAACACAACTACACTAACTACGTAAGATATGATCTATCCTCACTACAGAGTAACTCAACAACACTAACTACCTAAGACCTGCACCAAGTCCACTACACACTAATACATCAATACTAACTACACAAGACATGCACTAGCGTCACTACACACTAACACAACTGCAATAACTACATAGTAGTAGCCATCCATCAGTCTCAGGAGATTATGGAGTTGCTCTCTGGTTGTCAGTCTGGAGTAGCCTCTCCAGGGCGTAAAGCCATACTACACTAACAACATGACATGTGCTTATTCCAATACTCACTAATACAACTATACCAACTACATAAGACATGCACTAGCCCTCACTACACTCTAACACAACTACACTATGGGATATGGGAACTATACACTATGGGGTATGGGGCCAAAGAGCTAGAGCTCAACCCCCTCAAGCACAATTAGGTAAGTACTAACTTCATAAAAGTTGCATTAACTTTTCTTCACACTAACATAACTACATAAACTTAACTTCACACTTTCAGATTTACACTAACTACATATGACATGCGCTAATTTCACTGAACACTAAAACGTTTACAATTACCTCTCAACATAAGCCGTAGCTACAATACTCACTAAAACTACTACACTACCTACATAGGGCATGCACTAACTTAGCTACACTAACTACATACGAAGTGCACTAACCCCACTATTCAATAAAACCACTAGACTAATTGCACATGAAATACACTAACACAACTACACTCTCCATATAAGACTGTCACAAACTTCACTACACACTCACACCGCTGTACTAAATTCATGACACGCACTAATTTCACTACACACTAATACAACTACACTAACTACCAAAGACATGCACTAACTCCACTATTCACTAACACCACTACACAAACTACTAAGAAATGCATTAACTCTACTACACACTAACACAACTATTCTAACTGCGTAAGACATGCACCACCTTCAATAAATACTAATTTAACAACACTAACTATATAACACATGCACTAGCCCCACTGAACACTTACACAACAACACTAACTACATAAAACATGCACTAACAGAACTACACTAACTACATAAGACTTGCACTAACTTCACTACACACTAAAACAACTTCAATAACTACATAAGACATACACTACCTTCACTTCACACTAACACAACTACACTAACTACGTAAGATATGCTCTAACCTAACTACACACAAACTCAACATCATTAACTATCTAAGACCTGCACTAACTCCACTACATATTAACACAACTATGCTATCCACATAAAACATGCATTAACCTCAACAGAAATACAATATCTACTTTAGACATGCACTTACTTCACTAAACACTCACACAACTACACTAACCACATAAGACATGCACTAACTTCACCACACACTAACAAAACTACACTAACTACATAAGACATGCACTAACCACACTACATACTAACACAAATACACTAACCACATAAGACATGCACTAACTTGCATGTCACTACACTCTAACACAACTACATTAACTTCATAAGAGTTGCACTAACTTAAATTCACACTAACAGAACTACACTAAGTTTACTTCACACTTTCAGATTTACACTAACTACATATGACATACACTAACTTCACTACACACTAAAACGTCTACAATTACTTCTCAACATAGGCCCTAACCACAATACACACTAAAACTACTACACTATCTACATAAGAGCTGCACTAACTCCTCTACTCGCTTACACAACTACAATAACTACATAAGACATGTACTAACTTAACTACACGAACTACATACGACGTGCACTAACCCCACTATTCAATAAAACAACTAGACTAACTACAAAGGAAATTCACTAACACCAGTACACACTAACACAATACGGGCTCACCATAGCCCGTGGTACTTGGAACTTTTTGTTTCAGGTAGCGAATCTTAAACAATAACAACATACACTCTCCATATAAGACAGGCAATAGCGTCACTACACACTAAAACAACTACACTAACTACATATGACTTAAACTAACATCACTAAAAACTAACACAACTGCACTAACTACTTAAGACTGTCGCAAACTTCACTACACACTCACACCGCTGCACTAAATTCATGACATGCACTAACTTCACTACACACTAATTCAACTACACTAACTACCAAAGGCATGCACTAACTCCACTATTCACCAACACCACCAACAACAGCAGAACACTGAGAGCAGAGAAAGATACCAGAGCGCCAAGAATAAATACGTCAGGGTGAGAAGAGAGGTAGAGAGGCAATATGAAAATGACATAGCGAGCAAGGCAGCCGAACTGCTGCATAGCCACATCAGGAGGAAAACAACAGTGAAAGAACAGGTAATGATACTGAGGATAGGGGCAGAAAAATTCACTCCAAACGACAGGAATGTGTGCGAGGAACTCAATAAGAAATTCCAGGAAGTCTTCACCTCAGAACAAGGAGAAGTCCCAGAAATAAGGGAGGGAGCATCAAACCAGACACCATTAGAGGAGTTTGTGATTATCAGTAGAGAGGTGAGGAAGCATCTGTTAGATTTGGATGTAACAAAGGCCCGGATGGAATCTCACCATGGATTCTAAAGGAAGGAGCAGAAGCTCTGTGCCTACCACTCTACATGGTGTACAATAAGTCACTGGTAACAGGTGAACTGCCAAAAATTTGGAAGACGGCCAATGTAGTCCCAATATACAAGAAGGGTGATAGGTAGGAGGCACTGAACTACAGGCCAGTGTCCCTAACTTGCATTCCATGCAAGATGATGGAAAATATTGTGCGAAAACATTTGTATACCTCTGGAGCGGAAGTACTTTGTAACGTAACATCAACACGGGTTCAGAGATAGCAAATCATGCCTAACAGGATTAACTGAGTTCTATGACCAGGCAACAAAAGTCAAAAAAAAAAAAAAAGGGCTGGTCAGACTGCATATTTCTGGACTGCCAGAAAGCAAGCACAATTAGGTGAGTACTCAACTGCACAAACTACTAAGAAATGCACTAACTATTCTACACACTAACACAACTATTCTAACTACGTAAGACATGCACTACCTTCAATAAACTAATTTAACAACACATGCACTAACCCCACTAAACGCTAACAAAAGTACGCTAACTACATGACATGCACTAACTCCACTACACACTAACATAACTGCACTAACTTCATAAGACGTGCACTAACTCCACTACAAACTAAAACTACACTAACTACATAAGACATGCACTAATTTAACTACTCACTAACACTACCACACTAACTAAACAAGACACGAACTATCTAACTACACATTAACACAGCTACACTAACTTCATGACATGCACTAACTCCACTACTCACTAACACAACTACACTAACTTCATAAGAGTTGCACTAACTCCACTACACACTAAAGCAACTACACTAACTACATAAGACATTCATTAACTTCACTACACACTAAACCGGCTACAATAACTTCATAAGATGAGCACTAACTCCTCTACACACTAAAACTACTACACTAACTACATCAGACATGCACTAACTCCACTACACACGAACACAACTATTCTAACTGCATAATACCTGCTCTACCTTCTATTCACACTCACACAACTGCACTAACTACATAAAACATGCTCTAACCCCACTACACACTAACTCAATTACAAAAAGTACATAATAGTAGTAGGCATCTGTCAGTCTCAGGAGACTATTGTGTTGCGCTTTGGAAGTCGGTCTGGAGTGACCTCTCCAGGGCGTAAAGCCTTGGTAGGTTGATATGGAGGAGAAGCTGTTACCCATGCAGTAGGTCCCCACTCTCCACGGTGCCGAAAGTCTCCAATGGAAAAGCAAACGCCAATACGATTGGTTCCAGCGCCGTCGCAGGAACTGTGAGTTGCGGAGTTGATCTCGAAGTTGGTGAAAAAGGGCACAGAGACTTCAAACCTGGAGACCGTCGGGGACGGGGCTGGAGAAGAACGACGCCGTCAAGGGCAAGAACGACCCCAGCCTCCTGCAGCAGAGCCTGGGCCGCACGACCCCCGGGAGGTGGACGCCCAGGTCCCGCACTTACGGGCTCCAGACAGATCGTCACAGCCCTCTTTCACCCGAGGCTTCCTGCAAGACCAAGCAGAAGGAAGAGTGATAATTATTAAATATATCAATTATTACTATAATAAATATTGAAATAATAACTACTCTACACACTAATACATAAGACGTATACTAACCCCACTTCACACTAACTCATCAACACTAACTACATAAGAAATGCATTGAGTTCACTACACACTAACCCAACTATTCTAACTACATAAGACATACACTATCTTTAATAAACACAAACTCAACAACTCTTACTACATAATACATGCACTAACCCTACTAAACCCTAACACAACAACACTAACTACAAAAGACGCACTAAATTCACTAAACACTAATACACTAACTAGCTACAACTCCACTATTCACTAACACCACTACACTAACTACTTAAGAAATAACACTAAATCTACTACACACTAACACAACTATTCTAACGTCGTAAGACATGCACTAACATCAATAAACACTAATTTAACAAACCTAACTACATAACACATGCACTAACCCCACTAAACACTAACACAACTACACTAACTAGATAAGACATGCACTAATTCCACTACACACTAATATAACTGCACTAACTACATAAGACATGCACTAATTCCACTACACACTAACATAACTGCACTAACTACATAAGACATGCACTAATTCCACTACACACTAACATTACTACACTAAAAACATAAGATTTTCACGATCTTCACATTAGAAATTCATTTATTCCACTTCACACTAACACAACAACTCTAACTATAAAAAAACATGCACTAACTCCACTACACACTAACATAACTACACTAACTACATAAGACATGCACTAAGCTCACTACACTCTAGCACAACTACACTAAATTCATAAGAGTTGCACTATCTCTACTACACCCAAACAGAACTATACAAACTACATAAAACATGTACTAACTTCATTACACACTAAAACGGCTACAATAACTTCAAAAGATAAGCACTAACTGCACTACACACTAAAATACTACACTAACTACATCTGACATGAAGTAACTCCACTACACACTTACACAACTACAAGAACTTCATAAGACATGCACTAATCCTACTACACACTCACACAAGTGCACCAACTTCATAAGATATGCTCTAACCCCACTACACACTAACTCCATAAGACATGCACCATCCCCTCTACACACTAACTACAAAAGACGTGCACTACCTTCACTACACGAACTACATAAGATATGCACTGACTTCACTTCACACTCAAACAACTGCACTAACTACATTATACTTGCACTAACTATACTACTCACTAACTCAACTACATTAACTACTTAAGATCTGCACTAACCACACTACACACTAACACAACTGTACTAAGTACATAAGACATGCACTAACCACACTAAACACTAACACAACTGCACTAACTACATAAGACATGCACTAACTCCATTATACACTAACATTACACTAACTACATACTACGGGCTCACCATAGCCCGTGCTACTTGGAACTTTTTGTTCCAGGTAGCAAATCTTTAACAACAACAACTAACTACATAAGACATGCACTAACTACTTAAGACATGCTCTAACTTCACTACACACTATTACAACTACACTAACTACTTAAGAAATGCACTAACTCCAGTACACACTAACACATCTACACACTAACACAACTACACTAACTACATGACATGCACTAACACAACTACACTAACTACATGACATGCACTAACTCCGCTACACACTAACACAACCACACACCAACACAACTACACTAACTACATAAGACATGCACTAACTCCACTACACACTAACTCCACTACACACCAACACAACTACACTAACTACATAAGACATGCACTAACTCCACTACACACTAACACAACCACACTAACTACATAAGACATGCACTAACTCCACTACACACTAACACAACCACACACCAACACAACTACACTAACTACATAAGACATGCACTAACTCCAGTACACACTAACTCCACTACACACTAACACAACTACACTAACTACATAAGACATGCACTAACTCCACTACACACTAACACAACTACACTAACTACATAAGACATGCACTAACTCCACTACACACTAACACAACTACACTAACTACATAAGACATGCACTAACTCCACTACACACTAATACAACTACACTAACTACATAAGACATGCACTAACTCCACTACACACTAACACAACTACACTAACTACATAAGACATGCACTAACTCCACTACACACTAATACAACTACACTAACTACATAAGACATGCACTAACTCCACTACTCACTAACACAACTACACTAACTACATAAGACATGCACTAACTCCGCTACACACTAACACAACCACACACCAACACAACTACACTAACTACATAAGACATGCACTAACACAACTACACACTAACACAACCACACACCAACACAACTACACTAACTACATAAGACATGCACTAACTCCACTACACACTAACACAACTACACTAACTACATAAGAGTATGCCACAACATGCTCTACATCAGGGCATCTCTTCAGCCACTTTTTGAACGATCCATTGAGAGAGAGAGCGAGGGTCATCGACATTTTGAGCCTCACTATATTTAAGTTCATCTGTGATATTTATCACATGTTAGTAAGTCATTACAATAAAAAGTATTCACTTCTCGCCAGAATGTCTCTGAAGCGGAAGAGAGAGGAGGAGGAGCAGCACCAAGTGGAAGGTGAAGCCTCCACCACTAAGAAAGTCTTCGGCTATGAGCTTAAACAACTCGTCTGCCGAATAGAGCGGGAGAGAGAAGAGTTTGCAAGGAAAGATTCGGAGAGATGGGCAATAAAGACGACTTATAAGAATAAAATAAATAGACTTCGTAGAGAGGGAAAGAGGGAAGAGATGGCGAGGGAAGTATATGACATGGCTGCAAAATTGTTAGTACTCAACGATACGGTAAAGAAACTCCACAATAAGGTTTTAGAAACGCTAAAATTACTGAAGGCTGAGGTTAAGGCCATTGGTCCTATGATTACGAACATGAGGGTAAAAAGGCAGAAGAAGGAAGTAGAAGCCATGAGTGAGGCCAAAGCCAAAGACCTGGAGGATGCGAAATCCGAAGAGCTAAACCAGGAATTTTTGCTCCAACTGATGTCTACTTTATCGTTTACCGAATGAATCTAAGACAAAAACTGAAGTCCCGAGACAAGGAAGAAATTAGCTATGAATGAAGTCACTTGGAATGGACCGTAAAGCAATGGTCTCGCTTCATGCAGGTCAGCGTTCAATCCCCGACCATCAAGTGGTTAAAAAAAATCTCCTTATAATTACCTTACCTTTTATAGTTTGTAATTTAAATATTTTTGTTCAGTCGTAATTGACTATGTTTTTAATAAAGTGTGTACTAACCTAGATGAGCTTGCTTGGTCGAGCTTGGCTCCTAGCCCCGCCTCCCAACGTTCTTGGATCAATAAATGTTTTTAGACCTTTACTGTGTGTGTGTGTGTGTGTGTTCTCACCTAGTTATACTGACCTTGTCGTGTTTGGGGGGGTTGAGCTTCGGCTCTATGATCCCGCCTCTCAACTGTCAATCTACTGGTGTACATATTCTTGAGCTTCTCGAGCTCTATCATATCTACATTTGAAACTGTGTATGGAGTCAGCCTATACCACGTCACTTCCTAGTGCATTCCTTTTACTTCTCTGACACTGAAAACGTTCTTTCTAATGACTCTGCGTCATTTGGGTAATCAGCTTCCACCTGTGTCTCCCTGTTCGAGTACCACCCGTGTTAAATAATCTGCACTTGTCTACCCTGTTAAAATTAATTTCCCTGAGAAGTTTATATGTGATCATGTCTTCCCGAGCTCTTCTGCCTTTCAGCGACGTGAGGTGCAGTTCACAACCTTTCCTCGTAACACATGCCTCATAGTTTTAGGATTCTGCTAGTGGCATACCTCTCACCTTTTTCCAGCTTCATCTTGTGCTTGACTAGGTACGGGCTTAATGCTGGTGCCGCATAGTCCAGGATTGGTCTTACATATGTGATATACTAAGTTCTGATAGATTCCTTACATAGGTTTCTAAAGGCAGTTCTGATGTTAGTCAGCCTTGCTAACGCCGCTGATGATATTCCCTTGATGAGGGCTTCAGGAGACAGGTTTGGCTTGTTATCAATTCCATGATCTTTCTCTCTGTCCGTTTCATGGAGAACTTTGTCTCCTATTCGGTATCCTATGTCTGGCCTCCAATTTTTACCTTACGTTTACTTGGGTTGAACTTTAGTAGCTATTTATTGGACCATTCCTTCAGTTTGTCTTGTTCACCTTATAGCCTCATACTATCTTCCTCTGTCTTAATAATCCTCATAATTTTTCCATCATCAGCAAACATTGAGAGGAACGAGTCTATTCCTTCCGGGAGATCATTTACATATATCAGAAACAGTATAGGTCCAAGGACTGATCCCTGCGGGACTCCACTGGTGACTCCCTGCCACTCCGGGACCTCACCCCTCACAATGACTCGCTGTCTTCTGTTTCTTAGGTACTCTCTTATCCAATGGATTACCTTCCCTTTTACTCATGCCTGCATCTCCAGCTTGTGCACTAGTCTCTTGTGTAGTACTGTGTCAAAGGCTTTGGCAATCCAAAAATATACGGTCTGCTCACCTTTTCTCTTGCATGATTTTTGTTGTCTGGTCGTAGAATTCGAGTAATCCATTCCCTGAACCCATGCTGATGATGTGTAACAAAGTTTTTCGATCCAGATGTTCCACTAGTTTTTTCGCACAATCTTCTCCATCAACTTGCATGGTATGCAAGTTAGGGACATTGGCCTGTAGTTCAGTGCCTCCTGTCTATCCCCCTTCTTGTATATCGGGACTATATTAGCCGTCTTCCAAATTTTGAGCAGTTAACCTGTTACCAGTGATTTGTTACTCATCACAAAGAGTGACAGGCACAGAGCTTCTGCTTCTTCCTTTAGTATACATTTTTTTTATATTGTTGCCGCTGGTGGCGGATAGTTTATTGTTTACCCCATACCCATTCTGTGAGCGGTAGCGCAAAAAGCATTACAGAGGACATGAAAGGTCTTTATCAGACCTCAACTTAGCTTATTACATAAACAATTTCATCTACCCTTCACACCTTATAACTACAATGTCAGCTAGTTAGAGAATGTTCTATTTCAAGAGCTATATATTAACAGTCAGTCATTGTACATACATGGTAGGTCTTATCGCTAATACACAATTATTTGAGCAGTAATGATATTACAGAGTCATAGGGGAGCTGCTGTTTATTATTATTCTTCCACAATACACTGTTTGTTTTTAAATCTCATATGTCGTTTATCTACTGGGAGCAAAATATGGATACAGTGCAAGGATTTGAGGTATTTTATCCTTGGTAATAAGAGAGGTTGCCATATCATACAGCGTGAGCTTAAATTTATCTCTATATGGCTCAATTTTACTACATTCCAAGATATAGTTTTCGAGTGTGTGTCCCTACCTTTGAGCCTACTGGGCTCTATCATATCTACACTTGAAACTGTGTTTGGAGTCAGCCTCCACCACATCACTGTCTAATGCATTCCATTTACTAACTGCTCTGACACTGAAAAAGTTCTTTCTGATGTCTCTGTGGCTCATCTGGGTACTAAGTTTCCACCTGTGTCCCCTTGTTCGTGTTCCACCCGTGATAAAGCGTTTGTCTTTGTCCACCTCGGGGCCTCGTAGCCTGGTGGATAGCGCACAGGACTCGTAATTCTGTGGCGCGGGTTCGATTCTTGCACGAGGCAGAAACAAATGGGCAAAGTTTCTTTCACCCTGAATGCCCCTGTTACCTAGCAGTAAATAGGTACCTGGGAGTTAGTCAGCTGTCACTGGCTGCTTCCTGGGGGTGGAGGCCTGGTCGAGGACCGGGCCGCGGGGACACTAAAAGCCCCGAAATCATCTCAAGATAACTCAAGATAACCTTGTCAATTCCCATGAGAACTTTGTAGGTGGGTTTATCATGTCTCTCCTTACTCTTCTGTCTTCCAGGGACGTGAGTTTCAGCTCCTTTAGCCTTTCCTCGTAGCTCATACCTCTCAGTTCCGGAACGAGGCTGGTGGCATACCGCTGAATCTTCTCTAACTTTGTCTTGTGTTTAACTAGGTATGAATTCCAAGCTGGAGCTGCATATTCAAGAATTGGTCTGATATAAGTGGTGTACAGGGTCCTGAACGATTCCTTACATAAGTTTCTAAATGCAGTTCTTATGTTGGCCAGTCTAGCATATGCCGCTGAGGATATCCTTTCAATGTGGGCCTCTGGGGACAAGTTCGGTGTGATATCAACCCCCAGATCTTTCTCTCTATTTGTTTCCTGTAGAATTTGACCTCACAGATGGTACCTTGTGTTCAGCCTTCTGCTCCCATCGCCTAATTTCATTACTTTACACTTTCATGAGTTGAACTTTAGTAGCCATTTTCTAGACAAATCCTCCAGCTTGTCCAGGTCGTCCTATAGTCTCTGTCTATCATCATCTGTCTTGATTCTTCTCCTAATTTTTTCATCATCAGCAAACATTGAGAAGAATGAGTCTATACCCTCTTGAAGATCGTTCACATATATTAGAAACAGGATGGGTCCAAGTACTGAGCCCTATGGGACTCCGCTGGTGACATCTCGCCACTCTAATATCTCCCCCCTCACAGTTACTCGCTGTTTCCTGTTGCGTAGATACTCCCTTATCCACTGGAGCACCTTACCTTTTACTCCTGCCTGTTGCTCCAACTTTCGTAACAGCCTTTAATGGGGTACTGTATCAAAAGCTTTCTGACAATCCAAGAAAATGCAGTCTGCCTACCCTTCTCTTTCTTGCCTTAATTTTGTTGCTTAGTCATAGAAGTCTGTTAACCCTGTGATTCACGATTTACCATCTCTGAACCCATGCTGTGGTTTGTTACAAAGCTATTTCCCTCCAGATGCTCTATGAGCCTTTTTCTCACGATCTTCTCCATCACTTTGCATGATATACAAGTTAGGGAAACTGGCTTGTATATTTGGGACTTTTTGTATATTGGGACTACATTAGCTGTCTTCCAGCTTTCTAGTAGGTCTCCTGTTTCAAGTGACCTGTTATACACCATAGAGAGTGGCGTGTGTGTGTACTCACCTAATTGTACTCACCTAATTGTGCTTGCGGGGGTTGAGCTCTGGCTCTTTGGTCCCGCCTCTCAACCGTCAATCAACTGGTGTACAGATTCCTGAGCCTATTGGGCTCTATCATATCTACACTTGAAACTGTGTATGGAGTCAGCCTCCACCACATCACTTCCTAATGCATTCCATTTGTCAACCACTCTGACACTAAAAAAGTTCTTTCTAATATCTCTGTGGCTCATTTGGGCTCTCAGTTTCCACCTGTGTCCCCTTGTGCGTGTGCCCATTGTGTTAAATAGATTGTCTTTATCTACCCTATCAATTCCCTTGAGAATCTTGAATGTAGTGATCATGTCCCCCCTAACTCTTCTGTCTTCCAGCGAAGTGAGGTTCAATTCCCGCAGTCTCTCCTCGTATCTACATTTGAAACTGTGTATGGAGTCAGCCTCCACCACATCACTTCCTAATGCATTCCATTTACTAACTACTCTGACACTGAAAAAGTTCTTTCTAACGTCTCTGTGGCTCATTTGGGTACTCAGCTTCCACCTGTGTCCCCTTGTTCGCGTCCCACCAGTGTTGAATAGTTCATCCTTGTTTACCCGGTCGATTCCCCTGAGGATTTTGTAGGTTGTGATCATGTCCCCCTTTACTCTTCTGTCTTCCAGTGTCGTAAGGTGCATTTCCCGCAGCCTTTCCTCATAACTCATGCCTCTTAGTTCTGGGATTAGTCTAGTAGCATACCTGTGTGTGTGTGGGTGTGGGTGTGTGTGTGTGTGTGTGTACTCACCTAGTTACTCACCTAGTTGTGTTTGCGGGGGTTGAGCTCTGGCTCTTTGGTCCCGCCTCTCAACCGTCAATCAACAGGTGTACAGATTCCTGAGCCTATTGGGCTCTATCATATCTACACTTGAAACTGTGTATGGAGTCAGCCTCCACCACATCACTTCCTAATGCATTCCATTTGTCAACCACTCTGACACTAAAAAAGTTCTTTCTAATATCTCTGTGGCTCATTTGGGCTCTCAGTTTCCACCTGTGTCCCCTTGTGCGTGTGCCCATTGTGTTAAATAGACTGTCTTTATCTACCCTATCAATTCCCTTCAGAATCTTGAATGTAGTGATCATGTCCCCCCTAACTCTTCTGTCTTCCAGCGAAGTGAGGTTCAATTCCCGCAGTCTCTCCTCGTAGCTCATACCTCTCAGCTCGGGTACTAGTCTGGTGGCAAATCTTTGAACCTTTTCCAGTTTAGTCTTATCCTTGACTAGATATGGACACCATGCTGGGGCTGCATACTCCAGAATTGGCCTGACATATGTGGTATACAAAGTTCTGAATGATTCTTTACACAAATTTCTGAATGCCGTTCGTATGTTGGCCAGCCTGGCATATGCCGCTGATGTTATCCTCTTGATATGTGCTGCAGGAGACAGGTCTGGCGTGATATCAACTCCCAAGTCTTTTTCTTTCTCTGACTCCTGAAGGATTTCCTCTCCCAGATGATACCTTGTATTTGGCCTCCTGCTTCCTACACCTATCTTCATTACATTACATTTGGTTGGGTTGAACTCTAACAACCACTTGTTCGACCATTCCTTCAGTTTGTCTAGGTCTTTTTGAAGCCTCAAACAGTCCTCTTCTGTCTTAATCCTTCTCATAATTTTGGCATCATCCGCAAACATTGAGAGAAATGAATCTATACCCTCCGGGAGATCATTTACATATTTCAGAAACAAGATAGGACCGAGTACAGAGCCCTGTGGGACTCCACTGGTGACTTCACGTCAATCAGAGGTCTCACCCCTCACCGTAACTCTCTGCTTCCTATTGCTTAGGTACTCCCTTATCCACTGGAGCACCTTACCAGCTACACCTGCCTGTCTCTCCAGCTTATGTACCAGCCTCTTATGCGGTACTGTGTCAAAGGCTTTCCGACAATCCAAGAAAATGCAGTTCACCCAGCCCTCTCTTTCTTGCTTAATCTGTGTCACCTGGTCATAGAATTCTATCAAGCCAGTCAGGCAAGATTTACCCTCCCTGAACCCATGTTGTCGATTTGTCACGAAGTCCCTTCTCTCCAGTTGTGCTACCAGGTTTTTTCTCACGATCTTCTCCATCACCTTGCATGGTATACAATTCAAGGATACTGGCCTGTAGTTCAGTGCCTCTTGCCTGTCGCCCTTTTTGTATATTGGGACCACATTCGCCGTCTTCCATATTTCTAGTAGGTCTCCCGTCTCCAGTGACCTACTATGCACTATGGAGAGTGGCAAGCAATGTGCCTCTGCACACTCTTTCAGTACCCATGGCGAGATCCCGTCTGGACCAACAGCCTTTCTAACATCCAGATCCAGCAGGTGTCTCTTGACCTCCTCTCTCGTAATTTCAAACTCTTCCAAGGCTGCCTGGTTTACGTCCCTTTCTCCTAGCACAGTGACCTCACCTTGTTCTGTTGTGAAGACCTCTTGGAACCTCTTGTTGAGTTCATCACACACCTCTTTGTCATTCTCTGTATACCTGTCCTCGCCTGTTCTAAGTTTCACTACCTGTTCTTTCACTGTTGTTTTCCTTCTGATGTGACTGTGAAGTAGCTTTGTTTCGGTCTTGGCTTTGTTTGCTATATCATTTTCATAACTTTTCTCTGCTTCTCTTCTCACCCTGACATACTCATTCCTGGTTCTCTGGTATATCTCTCTGCTTTCTGTTGTTCTGTTATTCCGGAAGTTCCTCCATGCCCTTTTGTTCAGTTTCTTTGCTTCCATACATGCCCTATTATACCATGGATTCTTCTTTTGTTTCTCGGATTTTTCCTTTTGGGCTGGGATGTATCTGCTTACTGCCTCCTGACACTTTTGGGTGACATAGTCCATCATATCTTGTACAGACTTTGCTCTGAGGACTGTGTCCCAAGGTATTTCCCTTAGGAAGCTTCTCATCTCCTCATAATTTCCCTTTCGGTATGCCAGCCTTTTGTTTCCTAGTCCTTTTTCGGGGGGGGGGGGGGGGGATAATTCCGAGCTCTACCAGGTACTCAAAGTTCAATACACTGTGATCACTCATTCCCAAGGGTGCTTCCATCTTGACTTCCCTTATATCCCACTCATTTAGGGTAAATATCAGATCAAGCATTGCTGGTTCATCCTCTCCTCTCATTCTTGTTGGATCCCTGATGTGCCGGCTTAGAAAGTTTATTGTTGCCACGTCCAGCAGCTTAGCTCTCCATGTTTCTGGTCCTCCATGCGGGTCTCTGTTCTCCCAATCTATCTTCCCATGGTTGAAGTCTCCCATGATTAGTAGTCCAGATCCATTCCTGCTAGCAACAGAAGCTGCTCTCTCTATTATGTTAATGGTGGCCATATTGTTTCTATCATATTCCTGCCTGGGTCTTCTGTCATTTGGTGGTGGATTATATATGACTACGACTATAATTTTTTGCCCTCTAGTTGTTATTGTTCCTATTATGTAGTCACTGAAACCTTCACATCCCTGAACAACCAACTCCTCAAAATCCCAGCCTTTTCTTACCAGCAGAGCTACACCACCACTACCTCTTCCTTCTCTCTCTTTCCTCATAACATAATAGTCCTGTGGGAACACTGCATTTGTTATTGTTTTCGTCAGCTTTGTTTCTGTGAGAGCTATTATGTCTGGGTTTTCCTCTAGTACCCATTCTCCAAGTTCATTTGCCTTATTTGTAATACCATCTATGTTAGTGTACATTGCCTTGAGGCTCACTTTCTTCTGTCCCTTCTCAAATCTCCTCCTTGGTGAATGTTCTGCTGGTGGAGGAAGCTGTGCCATGGGTGTGAGGATTTGTGAGGTGGATGCCAGGGTTGCAGAGGATACTGGGATGAGGGGTGGGGGGTCAAGTGAAGGGGGAAGGACAGGAAGGGTATGGGGTGAATGGGGCCGGAGGACAGGAAGGAAAGGGGGGTTTTCTATGCAGAGGAGGGTGGTGGGGTTGCCCTCCCCGCTCGTGTTACTGGGTAGCTGGTTGTGGGTTCCCCCCTCGCCTCTGGGGGTGATGTGTTGGGAGCTGTGGTTTCCTGGTTTTCCCTTCTCGCCCTGCGCTTCTTCCTTGCTTCTGCTGCCATTGCCCTCTCCTCCCTCATCATGTCCCTCTGGAGGAATACTTTTTTGAATTCTTCCACATGTTGCAGGTGGCTTTTCTTTGTTATAATCGTGTCCTTTGTGTTCTCGTTTGAAAACACTATCTTTAACACACGGTCTCGGTCTTTTTTGTACCAGCCTAACCTGAAAACCTTCTCAATGCTATGCTCAGCCCCTTCCATGTCTAGTGCCTTCAGTATTTCATTCACTCCCGCTTTGTCCTTATCATTCCACTCTTTCCTATTAGAGCCTTCCTGATCTTTAATACCTACAGCTACCACTGCTCTTTTCCTTTCCAGCAGCTGGGTAGTAGAGCGTGCCGCTTCCTGTGAGGTGGCTGCTTTCATGGCTACCTCCATCACTGCAGACATTACTTCAGAGTTGTTGTTTTTTTAGCATTTCTGCAAATGTTGCTTTTAATGTGGCATTCTCTTCTAAAGTACTATTACCACCATCTCCCTGGGTGGTTATCTGAGTCTCAGCATTGATACTGTTCTCTTTGAGGGTTCTAATCTCCTCCTTTGCTGCTGTCAGCTCTCTTTTTAGGTTGCTTATTTCATTCTTCATTTTCTGCATCATTTCCTGCGTCTCACTCTTGATGTCCTCCAGAAACTGGGTAAACATTTCCTTCATTTCGTCGCCTGAACTTTTCCCTGTTCCCCTGTTGCTTCTGGCTGTCATGCTTGACCCCTGTTCCTAGTTGTGCCGTGATAGGATTCGTCAGAAGGGCAGAGCGGGGTGGGGGAGAAAGAGATAGGGAGAGAGAGAGAGAGAGAGAGAGAGAGAGAGAGAGAGAGAGAGAGAGAGAGAGAGAGAGAGAGAGAGAGAGAGAGAGAGAGAGAGAGAGAGAGAGATAAGGAGAGAGAGAGAGATAAGGAGAGAGAGAGAGATAAGGAGAGAGGGAGAGAGAGAGAGATAAGGAGAGAGGGAGAGAAAGAGAGATAAAGAGAGAGATAAAGAGAGAGATAAAGAGAGAGGGGGAGAGAGAGAGATAAAGAGAGAGAGAGATAAAGAGAGAGAGAGAGAGAGAGAGAGAGAGAGAGAGAGAGAGAGAGAGAGAGAGAGAGAGAGAGAGAGAGAGAGAGAGAGAGAGAGAGAGAGAGAGAGAGAGAGATAAAGAGAGAGGGAGAGAGAGAGAGATAAAGAGAGAGGGAGAAAGAGAAAGATAAAGAGAGAGGGATAGAGATAAAGAGAGAGGGAGAGAGAGAGAGAGAGATAAAGAGATAGAGAGGAGAAAGTGGGAGAGAGAGAGAGAGGGGGAGAGTATATGTAAGGGGGATGCGGGGGGACTGTGGAGTGGGGGTGTGGTGGTGGCGACCAGGTGAGGTCAGGTCAGGTCAGATGGGGGGTAAGAGAGGAGGTGGGATATATTAGGGGCTTGGCTCTTTCCAGAAAAGGTGTTAATCCTTTCTTAACTGACTGAAAATTTGTGTGTGCCTATGTGTGTGCGTTTTTGCGTGAGCGTGCGTGCATACGTAGGTGGGTGTGCGTGCATGCGCGTGCGTGCGTGCGTGCGCGAGCGTGCGTGCGCGAGTGCGTGTACACGAGCTCCCTTAAGTGTTACCTCTACCTAAATGAGCCACTTTGAGATTTTAAATATATATGATATCCTGAACAAGAATTTGATAATATTTTACCTCGCACTGTACACCTGATTAATTGACCAGAGAGGGGTACATACCAGTCTTCCTTTCCGCTCACACAACTAGATGAGTAAGGATGATGTATGGTTGACAATGGTCTCCGTCGTCGCCTTCCACTTGGTGCTTCTCTAATTGCTAGTAGATTGATGATGTCGGTTCTTCTCTATCTACAATAAGCTCTGGAGTCAGTCACTGTATCGTTGTGTGACAGTTCACTAATTTTCTTTACCACTGATCACAGTCACCACCCAACAAACACAATCAGGTAGTTCCACAGCGGGTCGACACACGTGGCCGTCAGGTCAGGTCAGGTCACTTCACGCAGTCCTCCACACTTATATGCACCAGTGATGCCACTAGCTACACAGGTTTCTTCGCACTATCGCTAGCGATATGTCTATCCTATGTAGCACCTTGCTAGCTACACACTGCGAGAGGCCAAATACTATGATCTAGCCTCTATAATCCTTCAATGTCCCGAGGAAATTGACGAATTTCCGCGAACCTCGCTAATCGCGTGTGTCTCCTACCGTCGCTACTGTGTGTGACGTGTGTGACTGTGTGTGTGGTGTACTTACCTAGTTGTGTTTGCGAGGGTTGAGCTCTGGCTCTTTAGTCCTGACTCTCAATGGTCAATCAACTAATGTACAAGTTCCTGACCCTACTGGGCTCTATCATATCTACACTTTTATGTTAATATTTATTTAATTTAAGGAATAAATAAATAAAGAAGGAATTTAATGTTAATAAATGCCATGTTATGGAATGTGGAATAGGAGAACACAGACCCCACACAACCTATATATTATGTGAGAAATCTTTAAATAATTCTGATAAAGGAAGAGATCTAGGGGTGGTTGTAGATAGAAAACTATAACCTGAGGACCACATGAAGAATACTGTGCGAGGAGACTATCTTGGTTATCTTGAGGTTATCTTGAGATGATTTCGGGGCTTTAGTGTCCCCGCGGCCCGGTCCTCGACCAGGCCTCCACCCCCAGGAAGCAGCCCGTGACAGCTGACTAACTCCCAGGTACCTATTTACTGCTAGGTAACAGGGGCATTCAGGGTGAAAGAAACTTTGCCCATTTGTTTTCTGCCTCGTGCGGGAATCGAATCCACGCCACAGAATTACGAGTCCTGCGCGCTATCCACCAGGCTACGAGCCTATGCCACGCTTTCTAAATTCAGAATTGCTTTTAAATACATGGATGGCGATATACTAAAGAAATTGTTCACGACTTTTGTTAGGCCAAAGCTAGAGTATGCAGGGGTTGTGTGGTGCCCATATCTTAAGAAGCACATCAACAAACTGGAAAAGGTGCAAAGACATGCTACTAAGTGGCTCCCAGAACTGAAGGGCAAGAGCTACGAGGAGAGGTTAGAGGCATTAAATATGCCAAAACTAGAAGACAGAAGAAAAAGAGGTGATATGATTACTACATACAAAATAGTAACAGGAATTGATAAAACCGATAGGGAAGATTTCCTGAGACCTGGAACTTTAAGAACAAGAGGTCATAGATTTAAACTAGATAAACACAGATTCCGAAGAAATATAAGAAAATTCACTTTCGCAAACAGAGTGGTAGACGGTTGGAACAAGTTAGGTGAGAAGGTGGTGGAGGCCAAGACCGTCAGTAGTTTCAAAGTGTTATATGACAAAGAGTGCTGGGAAGACGGGACACCACGAGCGTAGCTCTCATCCTGTAACTAGGTGGAGAGAGAGAGAGAGAATTCGGGTACTTACTTAGGTAATTACACTTAGGTAATTACTTAAAGCTGTGTATGGAGTCAGCCTCCACCACATTACTTCCTAATGCATTCCATTTGTCTACTACTCTGACACTGAAAAAAAAAAATTCTAACGTCTCTATGGCTCATTTGGGCACTCAGTTTCCACCTGTGTCCCCTAGTGCATGTGCCCCTTGAGTTAAATAGTCTGTCTTTATCTACCCTATCAATTCCTTTGAGAATCTTGTATGTGGTGATCATGTCACCTCTAACGCTTCTGTCTCCCAGTGACGTGAGGTTTAATTCCCGTAGTCTCTCCTCGTAGCTCATACCCCTCAATTCGGGTACTAGTGTGGTGTCAAACCTTTGAACCTTTTCCAGTTTAGTCTTATGCTTGACTAGATATGGACTCCATGCTGGAGCCGCATACTCCAGGATTGGTCTGACATATATGGTATATAATGTTCTGAAAGATTCATTACACATTTTCTAAAGGCCGTTCCTATGTTAGCCAACTTGGCATATGTCTCTGATGTTATCTTCATATGAACTTCAGGGGACAGGTCTGGCCTGATATCAACCCCCAGGTCTTTCTCTCTGACTCATGAAGTATTTCATCTCCCAGATGGTACCTTGTATCTGGTCTCCTGCTCCCTACACCTATCTTCATTACATTACATTTGCTTGGATTAAACTCTAACAACCATTTGTTTGACCATTCCTGCAGCTTGTCCAGGTCTTCTTGAAGCCTCAAGCTGTCCTCCTATGTCTTACTCCTTCTCATAATTTTGGCGTCGTCAGCAAACATTGAGAGGAATGAGTCTATACCCTCTGGGAGATCATTTACTTATATCAGAAATAGGATAGGTCCGAGTACAGAGCTCTGTGGGACTCCACTGGTGACATCACGCCAATCTGAGGTCACCCCTCACTGTAACTATCTGATTCCTATTGCTTAGGTACTCCCTTATCCAATGGAGTGCCATACCAGTTACTCCTGCCTGTTTCTCCAACTGATGCATTAGCCTTTTATTGGGTACTGTGTCAAAGGCTTTCCGACAGTCCAAAAAAATGCAGTCCGCCCATCCTTCTCTTCCTTGCTTAATCTTTGTCACCTGATCGTAGAATTCTACTAAGCCTGTAAGGCAAGATTTACCCTCCCTGAATCCATATTGATGAATTGTCACGAAGTCTCGTCTCTCCAGATGTGTTACTAGTTTTTTTTCTCACGATCTTCTCCATCCCCTTGCATGGTATACAAGTTAAGGACACTGGCCTGTAGTTCAGTGCCTCTTGTCTGTCTCCCTTTTAGTATTTTCGGACTACATTAGCCGTCTTCCGTATTTCTGGTAGATCTCTCGTTTCTTGTGACCTACTATACACTATGGAGAGTGGCAAACAAAGTGCTCCTGCACACTCTTTCAATACCTTTGGTAAGATTCCGTCCGGCCCAACAGCCTTTCTCACGTCAAGCTCCAATAGGTGCCTCTTGACCTCATCTCTTGCAATTTCGAACCCTTCCAAGGTCGCCTGGTTTGCTGCCACCTCTCATAGCGCCATGACCTCTCCTTGTTCTATTGCAAAGACCTCCTGGAACATCTTGTTGAGTTCTTCACACACCTCTTTGTCATTCTCTGTGTACCTGTCCTCATCAATTCTAAGTTTCATCACCTGTTCCTTCACTGTTGTTTTCCTCCTGATGTGACTGTGTACTAGCTTTGGTACGGTCTTGGCTTTATTAGCTATATCATTTTCATACCTTTTCTCAGCTTCTCTTCTCACACTAACATACTCGTTCCTGGTTCTCTGGTATCTCACTCTACTTTCTGGTGTTCTGTTATTACGGAAGTTCCTCCCGCCCTTTTGTTCAGCTCCTTTGCTTTCATACATTCCCTATTAAACCACGGATTCTTCTTTTGCTTCTCGGTGTTTTCCTGTCGGGCCGGGATAAAAATGTTTTCTGCCTCCTGACACTTTTGGGTGACATAGTCCATCATATGTTTTACAGACTTAGTTCTGAATTCTGTGTCCCATGGTATATCCCTTAGGAATTCATTCATCTTTTCATGATTTCCCTTTCGGTACGCCAGCCCTTTGTTTCCCAGCTCTTTTTTGTGGGAGATAATTCCTAGCTCAACCAGGTACTCAAAGCTCAATACACTATGATCACTCATTCCCACCGGGGCTTCCCACTTAACTTCCCTTATATCCGACTCTTTTAGGGTAAATTTCAGATCAAGCAAAGCTGGTTCATCCTCTCCTTTCATTCTTGTCGGTTCCTTGACGTGTTGACTTTAAAAGTTTCTTGTTGCTACGTCCAGCAGCTTAGCTCTCTATGTGTCTGGTCCTCCATATCGGTCTCTGTTCTCCCAATCTATCTTCCCGTGGTTTGTTATACTCAAATTCTATGTCAGTTGAAATATAACCAATCACAGGCAAGTAGGCCTCTGACGTCATGCCAGACAGAGGAGCATCAGCGATGCTCCCAGCAGCCTCAGTTCTCCTCACAGACTCAGAGTAGGTGGACCTCGGCTGGCCAGTTATACACCTGTTTGCCTCACTCAATAAATATATACAGATGCGACTACTGTGTCTACATTCAACCTGAACATGGCAAACGAATACTGGTAGCAGCAGTGGGACCCAGAATTTTTTTCTGGAAACAAAAGTTCAAGTACCCAGCATCGCCTCGTGTTCCAGCCGCCACCGCCACCGCCATAAGCCGCCATCCTGCCACCCACGCATCAAATATTGTGCCAGACCGGGGTCCTGCCATCAACCACTACTCCAGGCCAACGTCTCATCAGTAAGGGTCAATAATTTCCTGTTTGAACGTCAATTCATCAGTGAGGAGGAAGGAAGCTTCCGCGCCAGCCATTTTTGAATCTCGCGCCACCACGTGGGAACCTGCACCCACCACCACCACCGCCGCTCAAGCTGACAGTATCAAGCTTTGTGAGTGTTCAAGCTACTGAAATCGTCGTCAGCCATCGTCGCAAGTATCAACTGATTATTGTGGGTGTTGTACAGTTATTCAAGAGGAATTGGTGAAAAAAAAGACTACAATTGTTTGACTAAGTGTCGCCACCTTGCCTCCCTCCCCGAGCTTCACGCCACCACCGCTAGGATCGCTGCCGTCGCACCAGTTTGTAAACACACCTCACATGTGCTCTTCACACGTCTCGTTACCGTTTTTCGTTTTGGCCACTGTTATATTGCAAATCCTGCAGCCCTGAGTTAAGTAATTATGAGCTAAGATATCGTGTGCTATGATTTAATGAGGTTTAACGTAAATATATCCAAAATATCTTATGAATTAACCTCTCAGTGACTTGTTAAATATTGGAGCCGGTTTAGTACTCCAGGCCCACAGTTTCTCTGAGACATTTCAATATTCCCTGCATTGATTCCATTATTCATTAATTGTTACTAGTGTCATTAGTGAATTCAAAGGTGAGAGAAGTAAAAAATAATTGTTTCTAGCAGTTTATTTTGCATAATAGAAATTTGTTTTGAGATTTCCATAGACAATAGAACAGAAAATTTTTTAAATTTCTCCAGACCTAACTTTGAAATTTATCCTTTAAGCATTTTATTTTAAATTTTTACCATGGCAGTTATATACATTCCTGTGTCCAGTTTATGTGCTACATCCATATTTCTTGCATTGCCACTTGTTGTGTTGAATCTTTTTAATTAAATTTTGCAATTGCATTTCCCAGTTTTTATTCTAAATTGCTGTGCTTAATCTGGTTTAATTAATTTACATACATCTAATTCCAGTCATTTTTTTAATGAAAGATTGCTAAATTTAGTTTACAATTTGCTTGTTCTTAATTATTTTCTTGCCTAGCCCAATTTAATAATTTTATTTCTGCCATTTTTTTACTTTAGCCAAGTTGATATTTTTTTGAGTGTTTATTTTTGTGTATACTATTTCTGATGCCAGGTGCACTTAATTATAATCTGCGTTCAAATATTACTTCCACGGCTGTGACAATGCCTACCACTGTTGAAACCCCTTCAGACTCAACAGGAGCAGTTGCTCATCCCAATGGCCAGAGATCAGCTCAGGAAATGGCTATTCCTCTTTTTGCTGGGGAATCGCGCTTATTAGAATCATGGTTTAGTAAGGTTGAAGCGAAAACTGTTGCACGTTTTTCTAAGCCTACTGATGCCGAATACTTAGCAATTGCACGGTCAGCTGTGGACACAACCAAAGGTGATGCACATTTTGTTGTTGATGAGAAAGCCATTGTTAGCCTCCAGTCTTGGCCCGAATTTAAGGATTTCTTTCGCCGTCGCTTTGTTAATAAAGGAGACCTTGACCCGTATAGGTTAGTTAAGAAAATTGCCAATGCCACCATGCAGCCTGGTGAATCGTTTAATGCGTTTACTAGCCGTCTCGATCAGTATCTGTATGCCTTAGTTTCTGCTATGAATAATTCGACTTGGTTAGATAAAGACAATAATCTGTCCTCTGAGGCTATTGCCAAGATGATAGCATTTGGGACTTTAATGCATTTTGCCCCAGAGCATACTAAACCAATCATTGAGCAACAAAATTTTGGTGTTAAACATGAAATTGGTGAAGTGTTTGAGGCTATTAACAATGCCGCCGATAAACTAGCTTCCCGAAGTGCTCAACTGTTGCCACCCTCTGATACTGTAAATGTAGTAACAAGCTCTCAGCATCCTCCCACAAACTCTTGGTCGCAGAAGCGTACCCATGCTCATAGCCCCCAGTCAAATTCGCCGCCTCATAAATTGCCGAAACGCCATAGTCCACAACCATCCACTCCCTCATGTTGGCATTGTGGTAAGAGTAACCACCTCGCAAGGGACTGTTGGTCCGCCCCTAGATCATCACCTCCTAGACAATTCTCTCGGTCCCCTCGTCAATCTAATCACTCTAGGCTTCCATATTGCATGTACCATAAACAAGTTGGTCACCACACTGCGATTTGTAGAGCTAGGCAAAGGACATCTCCACCTCGTAACTCCCACGGTCAGTCTTGGCGAGGCACACAGCGTCCAAGACATTATCAGAACTCTCGTAATTACAACTCCCAGCCCAGTTATAATGCAACTTTAAATTATAATGCTCGGTCACAGAATGCTGGAGCTCAGAATGTTCACTCCATGTCGTCGGGAAACCCCCAAGGCCATCCGCTAACCAATTCAAGCTAGCCAATCCTAGTGCCCTCCCTGTGTATTCAGTAGCTACCCAAAATAGATTTGGACACTTGACAGAGGAGGACACTGACTCTAAACCAGTTGTAGATGTTCACGGATCCACAGTAAATTTGACCCAAACAAGACGCAGATATCCCAGACAACATAAGTCAAAAGTAGTAACTTGTCCAGTCTCAAGTGATGGTCCCCCTGTATCAGCCATTGTACATGGTAGAGTTTTAAAAGTTTTTCTTGACTCAGGTGCAAAAATTAATATTGTCAAGCCCTCAGCTCTTAGAGACATTGAAAGTAAGCACCCTACTACTTTAAAACAGTCACACATACCTTTTCTAAGTGGTATTTCAGGAAATAAAGTGAAAGTTCAGGGTGAAATTGACCTCCCACTCAAGTTCAATGATGTCACATTGTCTATAACATGTTTAGTTGTTGACGTTATTCATTTTCCTGGAGACATTCTCTTAGGTCTGTACACCATGATTGATGAAAATATTGCATTGTTTCCCCATCGTTGGAACATAAGTATCAAAGACCATGTCATACCCTTGTGTAGCATGTATCGACAGGGCCACGAGTTCAACCTTCAATCAGATTACGTTAATTTTGTTGACACCCGCCTTGCAAGCATAGGTTTGTCAGATCATTGTCG
Organism: Procambarus clarkii; assembly: GCF_040958095.1. Classification (NCBI taxonomy): domain Eukaryota; kingdom Metazoa; phylum Arthropoda; class Malacostraca; order Decapoda; family Cambaridae; genus Procambarus; species Procambarus clarkii. The sequence continues at coordinate 18,657,543 of NC_091151.1, read as the reverse complement.
TGGTAGCATACCCGAGAAAACAGGCACTCGATTGAAGCATAGTAGTTGTGCAGTTGTTAAGGAGAATGAGTATCGGGACTTTCTGGAAGGGGACGCTCTAACAGATTCTCGCTGTCTCGCTAGCCTGGCAGCTTCCATCTCTGAAGTCAGTGGTTCCACGGCTACTGACACTGTGCTACACCCTCATTCTCTCACCAAAATAAGAGTTAAGGTTCAGGGAGTGCCTGAGTTGTCGGATGTGATTGCGGAAAGTGAAACATGTAAAGTGAATGGTACATTTGTTGAACCCTCCTGGCACACAGTGCAGGATGGTACTGTTACATTATTTATTGCAAACACTAGTAATGCCGACATCCATCTCCAGTCTGGTACCGATGTTGTAGATTTTGCCCATTACTCGTTACCAGTGCGAGTTGTGGATGATGTCTCCATGGATCATACTGTTTGTACACTCACACCAGGAGAACAGGGATCTCAGCCAGAGGTGCAAGTGCAACACCTCAGTCCTACTGATTTTCCTGACTCTGTGGCTGAGCTTTTGGAAATTTTGAACAGGAATAGAGCTGTTGTTGCTCTACCAGGAGAAAAATTAGGTCTCACTCCTCTTATTACACATAAAATTCACTTTGAACAAGGAACTACGCCTATTTATGTACCAGGTTACCGTTTTCCCCATTCTCAGAGAGCAGAAGCAGATAGACTTGTAGAGGAAATGTTACAGAGTGATGTAATTGAATCGAGTAATTCGCCATGGAACACTCCATTGATTCTTGTACCAAAGCGAGATGGGACTTGGAGACCTGTAATCGATTATCGCAAGCTTAACAGAGTAACAATACCTGATCGTTTCCCACTTCCAGTTCTAAATGATTTGTTGCAAAGTATTGGTCGAAACAAAGTATTCTCAACGTTAGATTTGTTGCAGGGATTCTGGCAAATCCCCCTTGATGAGGAAAGTAAACAATTGACAGCCTTTAGTACTCCCAATGGTCATTTTCATTTCAAAAGAATGCCATTTGGTTTGCGTAGTAGTCCAATAACCTTTTCACGGCTCATGACAAATCTATTTCGTAGATTGATAGGAAGTACTCTTCTAGTTTACCTTGATGATCTCATAATCATGTCGCAAGATGTTCAGACTCATTTCCAGAACCTTGAAAAAGTACTTGCAAAGCTTACTGAAGCTAATTTAAAAATAAAGCTTGCAAAATGTTCATTTTTAAAGCAGAAGATTAATTTCCTAGGTCATACAGTTACACCTTCAGGTATTACATTGAATGAATCAAAAATTATTGCTGCCCGTGATTTTCCAACACCTCGTACCGCAGAAGCCGTAAGACAGTTCACAGGTCTTGTAGGATTTTATCGTTCATTTATTGCTGGATTCTCTATTATAGCCGCTCCACTTTACAAGTTGCAAAGAAAAGATGAACCCTTTGTTTGGGGAGAGGCCCAGGATCAGTCATTCAAAAACTCAAAGCAGCCTTGATTTCGTCACCAGTCCTTAGGTACCCAGATTTTTCTAAACCTTTTACGTTGTTTACAGATGCTAGTGACATAGGTTTAGGTGCTGCATTACTTCAAACAGAAGGTCTCAGAGATCACGCAATAGCTTATGCTAGCCGCATATTATCTAAAGAAGAGAAAAATTATAGTGCAACAGAACGAGAAGCCTTGGCAGTTGTTTGGGCACTTAAACATTTCAAGGATACAATTTATAATTACCCAGTTCATGTTCTTACAGATCATCAACCATTAATTCCCTTGTTCAAAAATAAGAATCCAGTTGGAAAGTTTGCTAGATATTTGCTCACAATTCAAGAATTCAATCCCACATTTGGATATATTCCAGGAAAGCAAAATGTTGTAGCCGATGTGTTTTCTCGACACGTAGCTGCGATTCAGTTAAATTACCCAGCATTAGATGCTACAGTAGTAGAAACGGAACAAAGACAAGACCCCATATGGGCACCTGTCATTAAATTTTTGACTAAGCAAGACACTCGCCCGATTCATAAACCGCCAGTACCATTGAAAGAACTAGTTATGTTGGACAATTTACTGTGTAGAGTAGTAAAGCTAGGGATAGCCCCGAGGAAATGTTGTCAGTTAGTTGTTCCAGCTGTCTTGGTACCAACTGTGTTAAAAATTATCCATGATGCTCCTGCAAGTGCACATCCAGGAAAGGATCGTACACTCCAACAAGGTCGATTGAAGTATTTTTGGCCAAAAATGGCTAAGGAAATTGCTCATTATGTTGACAGATGTTTAACTTGTTTACAGCACAAGGGACATGTTTTGGGACCTAATCCAATTCAGGTGTATCCAGCAACTAAAGCAACTAAAACTAGTCTGGATCCGTTCTTGCTAGCAACAAAAGCTGCTCTCTCTATTTTATTGATGGTGGTCATGTTGTTTCTATATTATTCCCGGCTGGGTCTTCTGTCATTTGGTAAGGGGTTATATATGACTACTACTATAATTTTTTGTCCTCCAATTCCTATGGTACCTGTTATGTAGTCACTGATATCTTCACAACCCTGAACAACCATCTCTTCGAAACTCCAGCCTTTTCTTATCAGCAAAGCTACACCACCTCCTCCTCTTCCTTCTCTCTCTTTCCTCACTACATAGTAGTCCTGTGGAAACACTGCATTTGTTATGGTGTTCGTTAGCTTTGTTTTTGTGAGTGCTATTATGTCTAGGTTTTCTTCTAGGGCCAATTCTCCAAGTTCACCTGCTTTATTCGTAATCATATCTATGTTAGTGTACGTTTGTTATGATCTCAGCCTACAGGAGAAACGAGTCTCCCCCTTGAGAATTATTCAACAAGCCTGACCTAACTAGAAGGTATAGGAAATATAGAGGCAATAACACAGATGTAAAATAGTTTGTTGGCTTTAATGAACAATTTAAGATTATGGGCAGTGAATATGAAAAAAGATAAATGACTGGTTAGGAGATGTAGATAATTTGCTGGAGACGTGACGCTAGCTTCTGGAGGGCTTTGAGCTCACTTGAGTGCCAAACATCGCAAGGGGAAGCCGTGCTCCGTTTGAGCTCCCGTCAGAAAGGAACCCCCTAGTGATATATCTCCAAGAGAAGAGAAGTGTGCAGACGTACCAGCTGTAGAATCGAGCTGGGAACGCTGTGGTCTCAAGTCCTGGATGGCGAGGAGAGTTTATTAAGCTGCCCAGAGACATTATCGTGGGCTGTGGGAGCGCCCTGACCAGACGCTGTCAGAGGGAGGAGTACCCTCGACTAGGCAATCTGTGGTAAGCACGATTTAAGCCAGTTCATAGTGATTGCTTGTAGTTGGTCGTGTGCCCAGCGACAGTAGCAATGTTTATTAATAAGTTAGAAATGTTTTGGTAAGGCAGGAAACCTAAATGAGAGGACGGAAATGAGAGAGACAGCTGGAAGGACGAGCAGCACATCCTCTCCCGTCGACCGCCTGAAGCCAACTGACTGGCGGAGGAGGACCCTCCCAGAGTTGAGGGGCTGCCCGCCGGGCACGGCGGCAGCCCAACCCATGGACCAGCCCAACGGGGAAGTCCATTCTCACTGCATGTAGAGAGCAGATAGATGTGGAGGCAAACATATTGTGTGGTTATTTTTGTTTATGTGTTTAAATGAGATGTCGATATTATGCTGACATGATGTGAGGCTCGCGAGGAAATCTAGACCTTTCTTGAGCAACAGAGGTCGTGGGAGAGGGTCCCGCTCTGCTGAGCTCCTGCCAGAGGAGGAAAACCCGTAGGTGTGTGCTGTAGAAGAGGAGGTAATCAAGCAGGCTTTTATATGTGAAGCTTGAGGACGACTTAAAGTGCTCAAGTCAGGACTAGAAAAAGCCTTGTGAGGCAGTCATATAGCGATTGTGTGGGCGTCATTGTGAGGACCAGGACCTGAGCACCCTCGACACAAACTCTCTGGTAAGCTAATATAACAGTTGTTGCAGTGGTTGCCTTGATCGTGTGCCCAGCGATCATGGCAAGTGTTTATGTATATAGTATAGATATTCTTTAAGGCAGTAAGCTCAAATAAGAGAATAAGAGATAAGAGAACATCTTGGAAGGCGGAGTGATACGTCCACCCTCGCCGAGTGTAAGTGGCTGACTGAGTGAGGGAGGCTGCCCCCAGCCTGGCGATCAGGGCGGCAGCCGGCAGCATGTCGAAATGGACCCGCCCAAAATAGGGGAGTACCGTCGCGCCGACGCAGTAGTTTTAAAGAGATGTCGGAAGGAGAAATTTTACTTTTTGTGAATACATTTAATTATGTTTTAGTAGGGAAACATTTTTATTGGAACTGCAGGTTTGTTTGGTTAAGAGTTGATGGAAGAACTTGGAGGCCAGGGAAGAAGTTAATGGAGGAAACTTCGAGGCAGGAGAAGTGTATGCTGAAATCTGTGGGAGAGCAGAACTCCATGGTGAGGAGTTGACCTTGAGCAGTGTAAAGGAGCAATGAAGAGGAGTTTCATGTGTCTCCGTGGGATCAGTGGTGAAGCATCACTGGTGTTTGAAGAGGACTTCATTGTGCAGCAGTTTTGGGAGAACTGCAGAAGTGTACTGTTGAATATTTTGGAGGACCTAAAGATATATATGGTAGTGAGCCTCCAAGAGCAGAGCAGAGGTTTATGGTGGACACACAGGAATGTATAAGGGGAGTGTTTGAATGCTTACGGCGTGTGAGACGCAGTGTAAGGTGAGAGATTGATTTCTTCTTGTGTTGGGGAATATTTATGTGGATGTTTCTGGTGTTTCAGGCACAGGCTCAGTTTATATATTTTTGGTGGCTGAGTGTATAATACTGTTATGACGAGATCCCCCCCCCCTCCCATTTAGTGAGTGAGAAGTAAGTGGTAAGCCAAGAGTTAGGCAGTTCCAAGTAGCCCGTGCTACTTGGAACTTTTTGTTCCAGGTAGCAAATCTTTAACAACAACAACAACACATAATATGGATGGTTGATTAAGCCAGGGTATGGTATTGGATTGCTACCAGGTTGTAACGGCTTAGAGTATTGTTTGATACTATTTTAATGTTTTCATGTCACGTATTGCATTTGTTTTTTGTTTATTAAATGTGCATTGTTAGCTGGCTTTTGTCTTGTCCTGGTGAGGCTTCCCAGAAAGCAGAATAGATAGCGAGAGAGAAAGGATCACACCTGCAGACAGGGTGGCAGAGAGTACCAATTCGTAAAAGGGGATTGAGATCATACCAAACGAGGAGAGAGCAGGGAGTCACGGCGGCTCAAGTAGGGTGTGTACAAAGGACAATGAAGCCAGTGTTGGAGCCGCACCCCTGAACGTGTGATGCTGAACCCCTCTCCGAGATCAAGAGACGTACAGGGTGATCTTCTGAGTAAATTTCAAGCACTCCAGTGTTCATTGTTGGTTGACCGACGGTAGCGGGAGTGTGGCTGCTGAGGTCGGTTGACGGTTCTGGCAGAGAGTGGTTGGGGGACAATGTCCACCTGTACACAAGTAACAGTCTTGTGCAACAACCAGGGCTCTCATAGCAGGTTTAGGTTCCATAACCCCGAACTCACTCTGGCCAGAACAGAACACTAACACAAGTACACTAACTACATGAGCAATGCACTAACTCCACTAAGTACTAACACAACTACACTAACTACAAAAAACATGCACTAACTTCACTACACACGAACAGAACTGTACTTACCACATTAGACATGCACTTACTTAACTACACATTAAAACAAGTACAATCACTTCATAAGACATGCTCTAACATCACGACACACTAAAACAACTTCAATAACCAAATAAGACATACACTACCTACACTACAGACTAACACAACTACACTAACTACGTAAGATATGATCTATCCTCACTACACAGTAACTCAACAACACTAACTACCTAAGACCTGCACCAAGTCCACTACACACTAACACATCAATACTACATAAGACATGCGCTAACTCCACTACATAGAAACACAACTATGCTATCCACATACGACATGCACTAGCCTCACTACACACTAACACAACTACACTAACTACCTAAGACCTGCACCAAGTCCACTACACACTAATACATCAACTCTAACTACATAAGACATGCACTAACTCCATCACATAGAAACACAACTATGCTATCCACATAAGACATGCACTAACCTCACTACACACTAACACATCAATACTAACTACATAAGACATGCGCCAACTCCACTACATAGAAACACAACTATGCTATCCACATAAGACATGCATTAACCTCACTACACACTAACACATCAATACTAACTACATAAGACATGCGCCAACTCCACTACATAGAAACACAACTATGCTATCCACATAAGACATGCACTAGCGTCACTACACACTAACACAACTGCAATAACTACATAGTAGTAGCCATCCATCAGTCTCAGGAGATTATGGAGTTGCTCTCTGGTTGTCGGTCTGGAGTAGCCTCTCCAGGGCGTAAAGCCATACTACACTAACAACATGACATGTGCTTATTCCAATACTCACTAATACAACAATACTAACTACTAGAGCTCAACCCCGCAAACACAATTAGGTGAGTACTAACTTCATAAAAATTGCACTAACTTTTCTTCACACTAACATAACTACATAAACTTTACTTCACACTTTCAGATTTACACTAACTACATATGACATGCACTAATTTCACTAAACACTAAAACGTTTACAATTACTTCTCAACATAAGCCCTAACTACAATACTCACTAAAACTACTACACTGCCTACATAGGGCATGCACTAACTTAGCTACACTAACTACATACGAAGTGCACTAACCCCACTGTTCAATAAAACCACTAAACTAATTGCACAGGAAATACACTAACACAACTACACTCTCCATATAAGACTGTCACAAACTTCACTACACACTCACACCGCTGTACTAAATTCATGACACGCACTAATTTCACTACACACTAATACAACTACACTAACTACCAAAGACATGCACTAACTCCACTATTCACTAACATCACTACACAAACTACTAAGAAATGCATTAACTCTACTACACACTAACACAATTATTCTAACTGCGTAAGACAGGCACTACCTTCAATAAATACTAATTTAACAACAGTAACTATATAACACATGCACTAGCCCCACTGAACACTTACACAACAACACTAACTACATAAGACTTGCACTAACCCCACTAAACACTAACAAAATCACACTAACTTCATAAGACATACACTAACAGAACTACACAAACTACATAAGACTTGCACTAACTTCACTACACACTAAAACAACTTCAATAACTACATAAGACATACACTACCTTCACTTCACACTAACACAACTACACTAACTACGTAAGATATGCTCTAACCTCACTACAGACAAACTCAACATCATTAACTATCTAAGACCTGCACTAACTCCACTACATATTAACACAACTATGCTATCCACATAAAACATGCATTAACCTCACTACACACTAACAGGAATACAATATCTACTTTAGACATGCACTTACTTCACTAAACACTCACACAACTACACTAACCACATAAGACATGCACTAACTTCACCACACACTAACAAAACTACACTAACTACTTAAGACATGCACTAACCACACTACATACTAACACAAATACACTAACCACATAAGACATGCACTAACTTGCATGTCACTACACTCTAAAACAACTACATTAACTTCATAAGAGTTGCACTAACTTAAATTCACACTAACAGAACTACACTAAGTTTACTTCACACTTTCAGATTTACACTAACTACATATGACATATAACTTCACTACACACTAAAACGTCTACAATTACTTCTCAACATAGGCCCTAACCACAATACACACTAAAACTACTACACTATCTACATAAGAGCTGCACTAACTCCTCTACTCGCTTACACAACTACAATAACTACATAAGACATGTACTAACTTAACTACACGAACTACATACGACGTGCACTAACCCCACTATTCAATAAAACAACTAGACTAACTACAAAGGAAATTCACTAACACCATTACACACTAACACAACACGGGCTTACCATAGCTCATGGTACTTGGAACTTTTTGTTCCAGGTAGCGAATCTTTAACAACAACATATTCTAACTACATAAGACATGCACTACCTCCAATAAACACTAATTTAACAACACATGCACTAACCCCACTAAACGCTAACAAAACTACGCTAACTACATGACATGCACTAACTCCACTACTCACTAACACAACTACACTAACTTCATAAGAGTTGCACTAACTCCACTACACACTAAAGCAACTACACTAACTACATAAGACATTCATTAACTTCACTACACACTAAAACGGCTACAATAACTTCATAAGATGAGCACTAACTCCTCTACTCACTAAAACTACTGCACTAACTACATCAGACATGCACTAACTCCACTACACACGAACACAATTATTCTAACTGCATAATACCTGCTCTACCTTCTATTCACACTCACACAACTACACTAACTACATAAAACATGCTCTAACCCCACTACACACTAACTCAATTACAAAAAGTACATAATAGTAGTAGGCATCTGTCAGTCTCAGGAGACTATTGTGTTGCGCTTTGGAAGTCGGTCAGGAGTGACCTCTCCAGGGCGTAAAGCCTGGGTAGGTTGATATGGAGGAGAAGCTGTTACCCAGGCAGTAGGTCACCCCCCCTTCTCCACAGCACCGAAAGTCTCGAATGGAAAAGCAAACGCCAATACGATTGGTTCCAGCGCCGTCGCAGGAACTGTGAGTTTCGGGGTTGACCTCGAAGTTGGTGAAAAAGGGCACAGAGACTCCAAACCTGGAGACTGTCGTGGTCGGGGCCGGAGAAGAACCACGCCGTCAAGGGCAAGAACGACCACAGCCTCCTGCAGCAGAGCCTTGGCCGCACGACCCCCGGGAGGTGGACGTCCAGGTCCCGCACCTACGGGCTCCAGACAGATCGTCACAGCCCTCTTTCACCCGAGGCTTCCTGCAAGACCAAGCAAAAGGAAGAGTGATAATTATTAAATATATCAATTATTATTATAATAAATATTGAAATAATAACCACTCTACACACTAATACATAAGACGTATACTAACCCCACTTCACACTAACTCATCAACACTAACTACATAAGACATGCACCAACTCCACTACATAGTAACACAACTACGCTATCCACATAAGACATGCATTAACCTCACTACACACTAAAACAACTGCACTAACTACATAAAACTGTCACAAACTTCACTACACACTCACACCGCTGCACTAAATTCATGACATGCACTAACTTTATTTCACATTAATACAACTACACTAACTACCAAAGGCATACACTTACTCCACTATTCACTAACAACACTACACTAACAACATAAGAAATGCATTGAGTTCACTACACACTAACCCAACTATTCTAACTACATAAGACATGCACTATCTTTAATAAACACAAACTCAACAACTCTTACTACATAATACATGCACTAACCCTACTAAACCCTAACACAACAACACTAACTACAAAAGACGCACTAAATTCACTAAACACTAATACACTAACTAGCTACAACTCCACTATTCACTAACACCACTACACTAACTACTTAAGAAATAACACTAAATCTACTACACACTAACACAACTATTCTAACTTCGTAAGACATGCACTAACATCAATAAACACTAATTTAACAACACTAACTACATAACACATGAACTAACCCCCACTAAACACTAACACAACTACACTAACTATATAAGACATGCACTAATTCCACTACACACTAATATAACTGCACTAACTATATAACACAGGCACTAACTCCACTACACACTAACACAACTACACTAATTACATAACACATGCACTAACACCACTACACACTAACACAACTACACTAACTACATAAGACATGCACTAACACCACTACACACTAACATAACTACACTAACTATATAAGACATGCACTAACACCACTACACTCTAGCACAACTACACTAAATTCATAAGAGTTGCACTATCTCTACTACACCCAAACAGAACTATACAAACTACATGAAACATGTACTAACTTCATTACACACTAAAACGGCTACAATAACTTCAAAAGATAAGCACTAACTGCACTACACACTAAATTACTACACTAACTACTTCAGACATGAAGTAACTCCACTACACACTTACACAACTACAAGAACTTCATAAGACATGCACTAATCCTACTACACACTCACACAAGTGCACTAGCTTCATAAGATATGCTCTAACCCCACTACACACTAACTCCATAAGACATGCACCATCCCCTCTACACACTAACTACAAAAGACGTGCACTACCTTCACTACACTAACTACATAAGATATGCACTGACTTCACTTCACACTCAAACAACTGCACTAACTACATAATACTTGCACTAACTATACTACTCACTAACTCAACTACACTAACTACTTAAGATCTGCACTAACCACACTACACACTAACACAACTGTACTAACTACATAAGACATGCACTAATTCCACTATACACTAACACAACTACACTAACTACATAAGACATGCACTAATTCCACTATACACTAACACAACTACACTAACTACATAAGACATGCACTAATTCCACTATACACTAACTCAACTACACTAACTACTTAAGATCTGCACTAACCACACTAAACACTAACACAACTGCACTAACTACATAAGACATGCACTAATTCCACTATACACTAACACAACTACACTAACTACATAAGACATGCACTAACTACTTAAGACATGCACTAACTTCACTACACACTAACACAACTACACTAACTACATAAGACATGCACTAACTACTTAAGACATGCACTAACTTCACTACACACTAACACAACTACACTAACTACATAAGACATGCACTAACTACTTAAGACATGCACTAACTTCACTACACACTATCACAACTACAATAACTACATAAGACATGCACTAACTCCACTATACACTAACACAACTACACTAACTACATAAGACATGCACTAACTACTTAAGACATGCACTAACTTCACTACACACTAACACAACTACACTAACTACATAAGACATGCACTAACTACTTAATACATGCACTAACTCCACTACACACTAACACAACTACACTAACTACATAGGACATGCACTAACTTCACTACACACTAACACAACTACACTAACTACTTAAGAAATGCACTAACTCCACTACACACTATCACAACTACATAAGACATGCACTAACTCCAGTACACACTAACACAACTACACTAACTACATAAGACATACACTAACTCCACTACACACTAATACAACTACACTAACTACATAAGACATGCACTAACTCCACTACACACTAACACAACTACACTAACTACATAAGACATGCACTAACTCCACTACACACTAACACAACTACACTAACTACATAAGACATGCACTGACTCCACTACACACTAATACAACTACACTAACTACATAAGACATGCACTAACTCCACTACTCACTAACACAACTACACTAACTACATAAGACATGCACTAACTCCACTACACACTAACACAACTACACTAACTACATAAGAGTATGCCACAACATGCTCTACATCAGGCCACCTCTTCAGCCACCTTGTGAACGATCCATTGAGAGAGAGAGCGAGGGTCATCGACATTTTGAGCCTCACTATATTTAAGTTCATCTGTGATATTTATCACATGTTTGTAAGTCATTGCAATAAAAAGTATTCACTTCTAGCCAGAATGTCTCTGAAGCGGAAGAGAGAGCAGGAGGAGCAGCACCAAGTGGAAGGTGAAGCCTCCACCACTAAGAAAGTCTTCGGCTATGAGCTTAAACAACTCGTCTGGCGAATAGAGCGGGAGAGAGAAGAGTTTGCAAAGAAAGATTTAGAGAGATGGGCAATAACAAAGACGCGTGTCAGGAAAAATTAAATATCTTCGTGCATTGGGACTAGATTTGCCAAAGCAGAAACAAGCGGTATTTGATGAAATATTTCAGCTCGCAGTAAAGTAAAGTTAGCTCGACGAGACAATACAGAAGCTCAGCGATAAGGTTTTTGAAACACGAAGTCTGCTGAAAGCTGAGGCAAAGGCAATCTTTCCCTTGTTATTACAACTTAGGATAGAGAGGCAGAAGACGGAAATTCAAGCCATGGAGGAGGCAGAGAAAGCAAGGAAATCTAGGACAAAACTGATGCCCCGGGACACGCAAGAGACGAGGTATGAAGGAGGTGCCGAGGAGATTAATGAACTAAATATCGAGGAGAGGTATGCAAGAATTGCCGAGATGAATTATGAAAGAAATATCTTGGGTGTGTTTAAAGTTCGGCATAAAAGGCACAACGTTATTGCATGAAGAATGCAATAAAATGCATGAAGCGACGTTCTCCCTTACTGCAGGTCGGCGTTCAATCCCCGACCGTCCAAGTGGTTGGGAACCATTCCTTCCCCCTCGTTCCATCCCAAATCCTTATCCTGGCCTCATCCAAATGCTATTAAAGTCGTAATAGCTTAGCGCTTTCCCCTGACAATTAAACAAAACATATTCTCTTCATAATTACCTTACCTTTTATTTTTTTTAATTTACATATTTTATGTTCAGTCGTAATTGACTATATTTGTAATAAAGTGTGTACTAACCTAGAAGTGCTTGTGGGGTCGAGCTTAGCTCCTAGCCCCGCCTTCCCAATGTTCTTAGATTAATAAATATTTTTGAACCTTTACTGTGTGTGTGTGTTTTCACCTAGTTATACTCACCTAGACGTGCTTGTGGGGTTGAGCTTCGACTCTTTAATCCCGCCTCTCAACTGTCAATCTACTGTTGTACAGATTCCTGAACTTCTCGACATTTATCACATCTACATTTGCAACTGTGAATGGAGTCTCCACCACATCACTTCCTAGTTCTCTATTTATTAACTTCTCTGACACTAAAAAAGTTCTTTCTAATGACTCTGGGTCATTTGGGTAGTCAGCCTCCACCTGTGTCCCCTTGTTCGAGCACCCACTTTGACTGGACGGTAGAGTGACGGTCTCGCTTTATGCAGGTCGGCGTTCAACCCCCGACCATCAAGGTGGTTGGACACCATTCCTTTCCCCTGTCCCATCCCAAATCCTTATCCTGACCCCCTTCCCAGTGCTATAAAGTTGTAATGGCTTGGAGCTTTCCCCTGACAATTAAATTATTAAATTATCTGCCCTGTTAATTCCTCTGATAATTTTATATGTTATCATGGCTTCGCCCTACTCTTCTGTCTTCCAGCAACGTGAGGTGCAGTTCACGCAGCCTTTCCTCGTAACTCATGCCTCTTAGTTCTGGGACTAGCTTAGGGGCATACCTCTGAACGTTTTTCAGCTTCGTTTTGTGCTTGACAAGGTACGGGTTCCATGGTGGTGCCGCATACACCATGACTGGTCTTACATATGTGGTATACAAGGTTCTGAAGAATTCCTTACACAGGTTTCTGAAGGCAGTACTGATGTTAGTCAGCCTCGCATACGCCATTGATGATATTCTTTCCATGTGGGCTTCAAGTGAAGGGTTTGCCATGTTATCAACTCCTTCATCTTTCTCTCTGTTCGTTTTATGGAGAACTTTGTCTCGTATTCGATATCCTTTATCCGGCTTCCTGTTCCATCCTCTTAGTTTTACCTTACATTTACTTGGGTTAGTAGCCCATTATTGGAAAATTCCTTCACCTTGTCTAGGTCATCTTGCAGTCTCATACTATCTTCCTTTGTTTTAATCCTCCTTATAGTATTTGCATCATCAGCAAACATTGAGAGGAACTAGTCTTTTCCCTCTGGGAGATCATTTACACATATCTGAAACAGTATAGGTCCAAGGACTGATCCCTGTGGGATTCCACTGATGACGCCTCGCCACTCTGAGACCTCACCCCTCACAGTGACTCGCTGTCTTCTGTTGCTTAGGTTCTCCCTTAACCAATGGAGTACCTTCCCTTTCACTCATGCCTGCATCTCCAGCTTGTGCAATAGTCTCTTGTGTGGTAATGTGTCAAAGGTTTTCTGGCAATCCAAAAATATGCAGTCTGCCCACTCCTCTCTTCCTTGCCTGATTTTTGTTACTTGGTCGTAGAATCCAATTATTCTTTTCTTTGAAATCATGCTGATGCTGTGTTATGAAGTTTTTTTCACTCCGGATGTTCCACTAGTTTTTTCACACAATCTTCTCCATCAACTTGCATGGTATGCAAGTTGGGACACTGGCCTGTAGTTCAGTACCTCCAGTCTATCCGTCTTCTTGTATATCGGGACTACACTTGCCGTTTTCCAAATTTTGGGCAGTTCACCTGTTACCATTGAATTGTTATACACCATGGAGAGTGACAAGCACAGTGCTTCTGCTCCTTCCTTTAGTATCCATGTTGAGATTCCATCCAGGCCTATAACCTTTGTCATCACATCCAACTCTAGCAAAAACTTTCTCCCCTCCCCACTGGTAATCCCAAACTCCTCTAATGGTGCCTGGTTAACTATTCCCTCTCTGATCTGTGTGTGTGTGTGTGTGTGTGTGTGTGTGTGTGTGTGTGTGTGTGTGTGTGTGTGTACTCACCTAGTTGTGCTTGCGGGGGTTGAGCTCTGGCTCTTTGGTCTATGTGTGTGTGTGTGTGTGTGTACATATATTATTTATGCCTGCAGGATCGAGCATTGACTCTTGGATCCCGCTTTTCGAGCCATCAGTTGTTTACAGCAATGACTCCGGTCCTATTTCCCTATCATACCTAGTTTTAAAAGTATGAATAGAATTTGCTTCCCTAACCTGCTCCTTAAGTGCATTCCATTTTTCCACTACTCTCACGCTAAAAGAAAAATTCCTAACAACTCTGTGACTCATCTGAGTTTTGAGCTTCCACCCATGTCCCTTCGTTCTGATACTATTCCGTGTGAACATTTCGTCTATTTCCACTCTGTCAATCCCCCTAAGCATTTTATACGTTTCTATCATATCCCCTCCCCCTCCCTTCTTTTTTTTCTAGTGTCGTAAAGCTCAGTTCCTTCGGGCGCTCTTCATACCCCCATCCCTCGTAATGTTGGGACGATTCTTGTTGCAAACTTCTGAACCTTTTCCAGTTTCCTTATGTGTTTGTTCATATGGGGACTCCATAATGGGGGCGGCGAACTCTAAGATTGGCCTCACGTAGGCAGTATAAAGCGCCCTAAATGCCTCCTGTTATGATCCCAGGTAGCCGAAAAACGAGTTTCCCCTTTGAGAATTATTCTATCAGGCCTTACCTGACTAGAAGGCCAAAGAAATATAGAGGTGAAGATTCATACGCAAAATAATTGGGTAAATTTGATAAACAATTTAAGAATATAGGCAGAGAGTCAGGATATAGATAAATGACTGGTTATGAGATGTGGAAAGTTTGCTGGAGGTGTGAGAGGAGCTTAAGCCTTGAGCTGAAAAAATCGTGATGGGGAGGGCGTGCTCTGTTTGAGCCCCTGTTAGAGAGGAACCCCTGTTTGATATACCTTCAAGAGGAAGGAAGTGGACAGACGTCTCGACTGAGAAATAAGTTAAGAGGCGTGTCAGCTCAAGTCAGGAACTGCAGAAGGTGTTGAGGGGACACTAAGAGCAGTTCTGTGGGTAGCCTGAGGCGCCCTGAGTGTCGCCGCCCCGTCAGAGAACGCCCTGCGGGAGATCTTATTGTGGTTTGTCTGGGGAAGGAGTTGCTGAGAACTTCGAAGCCAGCAGAGAGGGAGTAGTTGATGAGACTCCAAGGTTGTGGAAGGCACTGAGCTCTGTGGGAGAGCAACCATACAGTGAGGAAGAGAACCTCAACCTATGAGAAGAGGAGTTGAAGTTTCGCATGATTTTGTGGTACCAGTGGTGAAGCACCATTGTTGCTCAAGGAAGACTTCATGGTGTGGCAGCCTGGAAGAGCTGCGGAGGATCCTGGTAGATAAACCCGGAAGAACCTGATGACGTAAGGGTAGTGAACTTCCAGATGTGGAAGGGAAGTTCTTATTAATTACTTGTAGGAAGTTGGTAGTGTTTGGTTGTAATTAGCGTGCTAGACGCAGTGAAAAGTGATTGGTTACCATTTTTGTGCCAAGGAGTACTTATGCTGAAGTAAGTGATTGACTACCATTCTTGTGCCAAGGAATATGTATACTGAAGTATAGAGTCATAACCGTAGTCTGGATAACCTGCAGAGACATACGTATGTGTTCTACGACTGATAGGGTGATTGATTGATCATTGTTGTTTATCAAGGAATATCTATGTTGATGTTTATAGAATGTTAGCCATAGGCTGAATTGCTTGCAGATATTTATATGTTCCAGAGTTGGTAGAGCCAGATCATATTGTACTACATGATTTACCCACTTGGTGAGGCTGATAGTGCAATATTATCTTATAAGACGTGACCTACTTGATGAGGTTAGTAATATTAGGTGGTGAGTCAGGAGTTGGGAAACCACTTGATAAGTAGATGATAGAGTTCTGATGGTATTGGTGTAATGGCGACTGAATCTTAATTAAAATGAATCTTTCCTACCCTCCTTCTTCACTCAATACCCCAGCTTAACACTGGTAAAGTCCAGTATGACCCCTCACTGGACTGCCACGAATATAAGCGGAATATTAAATGAGGAAGAGACATCAAAAACAGGGGTTATTAATTTATAACTAATAATTAAAATCATTAAAACACTGCCACCACCTTCCCAAAACATTAATGAATGTGTCAAAATTATTGTTTCCCCAGGAAGGAAGGGACTCAATAATCATAGAACTCAAAGGGGCAAGTAAATGAATCTTAAAGGACTAATACTGTAATCTTACTGAACTGAAAGGGAGATTCAAGAGCTACTTTAATATTCATAAGATGGAGGGGAACACGGGAACTTTCCAAGCCAACATATCAACACCTAAAAATGACAAAATAGAAAAATACATAAAAATAAACAAGTGGATTAACTGAATACCACTGGAACTAATGTATTTCTCTTCATTAATTGAGCACGTAAATTAAAACCAAATTTGAAAGGTCCTAGCACATCCTAAGAGGCAAAATGGGTATCTACTGAGGACATGAAATCAAGTGCACAATACCTTAAAACCGCACTGAGGCCAAGATGTTGATGGCTTGCCTCCTACAGGTCAAGGGGACCTGTACCCCACTAAGCTCCAGAACACACTACTGAAATTTTGTTTCACCAACTTACCGGTGGCAAGGATTGCTCCTCCCACAATCTAGTACAGCCCCCAGGGCTCCACCCATTATTTGGCTATGGCCAACATTTAAAACTAGGCCTGAGATTTGGCTCTCTAGGGCCAATAAAGACTTGACACTTATCTACCGCCAATCACCTACTATGATCAGCGGTCGAAGGATACATGAAATTCTTGAAGATTGAGTCAGCTCTCGCCAGCTATTTGAAGGGAACAAGGCGCCTCTATAGTGGACCACTGGAGCCTAGTGCACCTCCGAGCAATGTTTATGGAAACTGATAAATTATGTTCAACCCCGTCTCCTCCAAGATAAAGGGTAGGGACATTTGACTCGTCTGGTATGGGAAAGGAACCGGTGAGAGGGGAAGAGGGGGAATTGAGAGGTGGATGGAGAGGGAATTGAGAGGGAATGGAGTGGGGGGAGCCTAGGCACCATGAGGATCTGCTAGGAAGACCACCCCTCAGGTCAGCCTCTTGGCCCTTGACAAATGGGCGAAAGGGGGGGAAGAGGGGGAGACAAATGACGGGCAAGGGGAGGGGAGAAAGGGAGAAGGAAGGAGGGGGAGAGGGGAGAACCATGATGTAAGCACCAGATCATTACAACTCCCCCTCCTCGGAAATTAAGAAATTTGTTTGTAAAGAAATTTAAGCACACTTTTCTTATCCAAAAATCTTGTGCTACCATAACCATTAACTCCAAAATCAACATTTTTAACCCAACCATACATTAACCCAATGCCTCAAAACAAAAGAAATTATCTAATCCTAACTAATTCCATAAAATCCTCCAACAACAATAATGGCACCCCCAAAAAGTGTGCTCCAGCATGTATACATACATAACAACCACAGTAATAATACATAAAACATAAGGACAGGGACCATCCCCTATAATCCTGGCTGTCCACTTGGATGCAGCCCCGTACCCTTCCAACTACCTGGAAGACAAAATATCCTATAACTGTCTTGACATAGTAACAAATAACTGTAAAAATCCATACCTAACAACTTACACTAGCTAAAATCATCCGATAGCCTTCAGCTATCCCAGTATTCCTCCTGGAATAAAGATCAAACACATCACATCACGTTACATAGAAACATTAAAAAAATAAAACAATGTCATTAAAACTCAAAAACAAAACAAAAAGAGAACACTACCCTTCAGGGTCCTCGTGTTCCACTCCACACCTGTGGCAACTGCCCACCACAGCGTATCCAGATCCTTAAAATCTAAAGAAAATACACGAAATATATTTTTATTAAAAAAAATTCAATGTCCACAGACATGTCTCTTAACCAACACAACACACTGGGTATGAGTTTCTCAAACTCATACCCCAGAGCCAAACTTATCCCAGAGTTCATACTCAAGTCCACAACAACAGCAGGTGAACACATTTTTCAGACTGTGTACCACATCCTATTGTTCAATAAACCACAAAAAATATATAACTATCAATATCTAGGGTCAAGAAAAATCTAGATGAAGTTACCCACTGATCAACGTTTCTAGAGACCCTACTAGATGGCTCTCAAACCAGTTCACTCATACAACTTATCTAGAGACAGGGTAATTTTCTAGTAACAATTTTCTAGATGTTCACTTTCTAGATTTATTTCTCTATTTCACTAGCTCTAGTTTTCAACATTTAATACTGTTCCAGAAAACTTAATAAAAAAAATCCCACCACTGCCACCATTGTAATGATGACTGAATCTTAATTAAAATTAATCTTTCCTACCCTCCTTCTTCTTCACTCAATACCCCAGCTTAACACTGTTAAAGTCCAGTATGACCCCTTACTGGACTGTCACGAATATAAGCGGAATATTAAATGAGGAGGAGACATCAAGAACAGGGGTTATTAATTTAAAACTAATAATTAAAGTCATTAAAACACTGCCACCACCTTCCCAAATCATAAATGAATGTGTCAAAATTATTGTTTCCCCAGGAAGGAAGGGGCTCAATAATCATGGAACTCAAAGGGGCAAGTAAATTAATCTTAAAGGAATAATACTGTAATGTTACTGAACTGAAAGGAAGATTCAAGAGCTACTTTAATTAATTAAATTAATATTCATAAGATGGAGGGGAACACGGGAACTTTCCAAGCCAACATATCAACACCTAAAAATGACAAAGTAGAAAAATATATAAAAATAAACAACGGGATTAACTGAATACCACTGGAACCAATGTGTTTCTCTTTATTAATTGAGCACGTAAATTAAAATCAAATTTGAAAGGTCCTAGCACATCCTAAGAGGCAAAATGGGTATCTACTGAGGACATGAAATCAAGTGCACAATACCTTAAAACCGCACTGAGGCCAAGATGTTGATGGCTTGCCTCCCACAGGTCAAGGGGACCTGTACCCCACTAAGCTCCAAAACACACTACTGTTGTGATCTCAGCCTACAGGAGAAACGAGTCTCACCCTTGAGAGTTATTCAACAAGCCTGACCTAACTAGAAAGTATAGGAAATATAGAGGCGATAACACAGATGTAAAATAGTTTGTTGGATTCAATGAACAATTTGAGATTATGGGCAGTAAATAAGGAAATAGATAAATGACTGGTTAGGAGATGTGGATATTTTGCTGGAGGCGTGAGGCTCACTTCTGGAGGGCTTTGACCTCACTTGAGGCCAGACATCGCAGGGGGAAAGCCGCGCTCCGTTGAGCTCCCGTCAGAAAGGAACCCCTAGTGGTATATCTCGAAGAGAAGAGAAGTGTGCAGACGTACCAGCTGTGGAATCGAGCTGGGGGAGGTGTGGTCTCAAGTCCTGGGCGACGAGGAGTGTTTATTAAACCGCCCAGAGGCATTATTGTGGGCCGTGGAAGCGCTCTGACCAAGCTCTGTCAGAGGGAGGAGCGCGCTCGACGAGACAATCTGTGGTAAGCACGATTTAAGCCAGTTCATAGTGATTGTTTGTAGTTGGTCGTGTGCCCAGCGACAGTAGCAATGCTTATTGATGAGTTAGAAATGTTTTGGTAAGGCAGGAAGCCTAAATAAGAGGACGGAGATGAGAGAAACAGCTGGAGGGACGAGCAGCGCGTCCTCTCCCTTCGACCGCTTGGAGCCAACTGACTGAGGGGCGGCGGAGGAGTGTGGAGGCCCACCGGGCAAGGTGGAGCATGGACCCGCCCAACGGGGGAGTCCACTCTCACAGTATGTAGAGGACAGATAGAGGTTGGAGGCAAACATATTGTGTGATTATTTTTGTTTATGTGTTAAAGGGGAAATATTTTTATTGGAGTGTCGATGGGTTGCAGGTTTGTCTTTGGGGAAGAAGTTGCTGAGAACTTCGAAGCCAGCACAGATGAAGTAATTGATGAGACTCCAAGGTTGTGGAGGAGAGGACCTGGAGCTGTGAGGAGAAGCAGTGAAGAGGAGTGTCACGTGCTTCTGTAGAGGTGGTGAAGCACCATAGTTGCTCGAGGAAACTTCATGGTGTAGCAGCCAGGAGAGCTGTGGAGGAACCTAGCAGAAGGGTGAAGCACCGTAGTTGCTCAAGGAGACTTCATGGTAGCAGCCTGGAGGAGCTGCAGAGGATCCTGGTAGTTAAGCACAAAAGAACCTGAAGATATCAGGGTAGTGAACTTCCAGAGGTGGAAGGGAAGTTCTGGTGGATCACTTGTAGGGAGTTGATAGTGTTTGGTTGTCATTAGCATGCAAGACGCAGTGAGAGGTGAGTGATTGTTTGCATTCATATGTCAAGGAGTGATTTATACTGAAGTTTAGAGTTACAGTCCTAGGCTGGATTACCTACAGATGTATGTGTTCTAGGACTGATAGAGTGATCGATTGATCATTGTTGTGTATAAGGAACATTTATACTTATCTATATATGTTATTGCATTCAATGCTGATTTTCCTTGTACATGTTTATAGATATATTCTCTTGCTGATAGTGCAACATTGTAGTATAAGACTTGATCTACTTGAAGAGGCAGATAGTATCAGGTGGGGAATCAGAAGATAGGATACCACTGGATAAGCTGATGATGAGTTCTGATGGTGTTGGAGTGCAACCTGATTGTAATAGTATAGAGTATACCCAGCAAACACAAATCATCTACACAACGTTCGCCTATCTCTTCCCATAGGTGTGGGAATGATTTGCATTGAGAATGGTGCAGGAGAGCCTTTGAGAAACTTTTACTCAAAAAATCTAAACACAAAGGTTTAATTATAAATTGTTTTTCTACAATTATTTTCTTCCAAATGTAAAACAAATAGTTTTTACATGTTTAAATATAAAATTTATGGTGTTTTTTTGTAAAATTCATTAATAAATTGTGAATGATATATATTGGCTGAGTGAAACCTTTAAAATCCATTTAGTTATAATATGAACAGAAAAAAGTAGTTTTCCAAATTTTCTAAAAATCGCTCTTTTTAACACAATTTGACTCCTGATGCATTCCACTAAACACTAATATCATGTTTAAATATATAATTTATGTATTATTCCCTAAGATAATTTATATAAATTATAAAAGTTGCTGGAAAGTGGTGAGAAAGAATCTGAAAACGTTTTGTTGTCTTATATTGGCGTGTTCTTATTAACTAGAGTGAGTAAGAGTGAGCGAGAGTGGGTAAGAGTGACTGAAGGTGAGTGAGAGTGCCAGAGAGTGTGTAAGTGTGAGTAAGAGTGAGTATAAGTAAGAGTGACTGAGAGTGAGTAAGAGTGACAGAGTGAGTAAGAGTGAGAGAAAGGGTGACAGAATGAGTAAGAGTGAGAGTAAAGTGATTGAGAGTAAGGGTGAGTATGAGAGTAAGAGTGATTAAGAGTTAGAGTAAGAGTGATTGAGAGTTAGTGAGAGTAAGAGTGATTGAGAGTTAGTGAGAGTAAGAGTGATTGAGAGTAAGAGTGATTGAGAGTAAGAGTGATTGAGAGTAAGAGTGATTGGGAGTAAGAGTGATTGAGAGTAAGAGTGATTGGGAGTAAGAGTGATTGGGAGTAGGAGTTAGAGTGAGAGTAGGAGTAAGAATGAGAATAAGAGTGATTGAGAGTAAGAGTGAGTAAGAGTAAGAATGAGAGTAAGAGTGATTGAGAGTAAGAGTGATTGAGAGTAAGAGTGATTGAGAGTAAGAGTGATTGGGAGTAAGAGTGATTGGGAGTAAGAGTAAGAGTGAGAGTAAGAGTAAGAATGAGAATAAGAGTGATTGAGAGTAAGAGTGATTGGGAGTAAGAGTAAGAGTAAGAATGAGAGTAGGAGTGATTGAGAGTAGGAGTGATTGGGAGTAGGAGTGATTGGGAGTAAGAGTGATTGAGAGTAAGAGTAATTGAGAGTAAGAGTATGAGAGTAAGAGTGAGAGAGTGAGTATGAATGGGTAAGGTGACTGAGAGTGAGTAAGAATGACAGAGTAAGAATGACAGAGTAAGAGTGATAGAGAGTAAGAGTGACAGAGAGTAAGAGTGACAGAGTAAGAGTGACAGAGAGTAAGAGTGACAGAGAGTAAGAGTGACAGAGAGTAAGAGTGACAGAGAGTAAGAGTGACAGAGTAAGAGTGAGTATGAGAGTGAGTAAGGATGACTGAGAGAAAGAGTGAGTAATAGTGCGTAAGAGTGATTGAGAGTTAGAGTGAGAGTAAGAGTGATTGAGAGTTAGTGAGAGTAAGAGTGATTGAGAGTAAGAGTGATTGAGAGTAAAAGTGATTGAGAGTAAGAGTGATTGAGAGTAAGAGTGATTGGGAGTAAGAGTGATTGAGAGTAAGATTGATTGGGAGTAAGAGTGATTGGGAGTAGGAGTAAGAATGAGAATAAGAGTGATTGAGAGTAAGAGTGAGTAAGAGTAAGAATGAGAGTAAGAGTGATTGAGAGTAAGAGTGATTGAGAGTAAGAGTGATTGAGAGTAAGAGTGATTGGGAGTAAGAGTGATTGAGAGTAAGAGTGATTGGGAGTAAGAGTGATTGGGAGTAGGAGTAAGAATGAGAATAATAGTGATTGAGAGTAAGAGTGAGTAAGAGTAAGAATGAGAGTAAGAGTGATTGAGAGTAAGAGTGATTGAGAGTAAGAGTGATTGAGAGTAAGAGTGATTGGGAGTAAGAGTGATTGGGAGTAAGAGTAAGAGTGAGAGTAAGAGTAAGAATGAGAATAAGAGTGATTGAGAGTAAGAGTGATTGGGAGTAAGAGTAAGAGTAAGAATGAGAGTAGGAGTGATTGAGAGTAGGAGTGATTGGGAGTAGGAGTGATTGGGAGAAAGAGTGATTGAGAGTAAGAGTAATTGAGAGTAAGAGTATGAGAGTAAGAGTGAGAGTGAGTATGAATGGGTAAGGGTGACTGAGAGTGAGTAAGAATGACAGAGTAAGAGTGACAGAGAGTAAGAGTGACAGAGAGTAAGAGTGACAGAGAGTAAGAGTGACAGAGAGTAAGAGTGACAGAGAGTAAGAGTGACAGAGAGTAAGAGTGACAGAGTAAGAGTGACAGAGAGTAAGTGTGACAGAGAGTAAGAGTGACAGAGAGTAAGAGTGACAGAGAGTAAGAGTGACTGAGTAAGAGTGACAGAGTAAGAGTGACAGAGAGTAAGAGTGACAGAGAGTAAGAGTGACAGAGTGTAAGAGTGACAGAGTGTAAGAGTGACAGAGTAAGAGTGACAGAGAGTAAGAGTGACAGAGAGTAAGAGTGACAGAGAGTAAGAGTGACAGAGTAAGAGTGACAGAGAGTAAGAGTGACAGAGTAAGAGAGTGAGTGATTATGAGAGAGTTAAGAGTGTGAGGTGTGAGAGGGTAGCAGGCCAGGGAGGCAGGATGTGTGGTCACAGGCGAGGCCTAGGCCTCGTGATCTCTAATGTTGGTTTTTATATATATATTGGATTTTTTGTCCTGTTTCAAATTATAATTATTTAGCAGGAATGTAATAAGATATTGCACAGTATTAATGTGACAATAATATATGCATTATTTCCTTGATAATCAAACTTGTTGTTCAAAGATAATATACAATCTTTGAAGGAAACATTTTGAGAGCGCGAGCTGGCAACACTGGGCTGGTGGGTGAGAGAGACATATGGTTAGTTGTGCTCAGACCTTCAGTGGTGAAGGGTGTGTCCCAGCTGGCCGCCACCAGCCGCCACCCGCCGCCGCCCACCACCAGCCGCCACCCGCCACCACCCACCACCCACCAGCAGCCGCCACCCACCACCAGCCGCCACCCGCCACCACCCACCACCAGCCGCCACCTGCCACCACCCACCACCAGCCGCCACCCGCCACCCACCACCAGCCGCCACCCGCCGCCACCCGCCACCAGCCGCCACCCGCCGCCACCCGCCACCCACCACCAGTCGCCACCCACCACCAGCCGCCACCCGCCACCACCCACCACCAGCCGCCACCTGCCACCACCCACCACCAGCCGCCACCCGCCACCACCCCACCGCCACCCGCCACCACCCACCACCAGCCGCCACCCGCCACCACCCACCACCAGCCGCCACCCGCCACCAGCCACCGCCACCCACCACCGCCACTCACCACCCGCCGCCACCACCAGCCGCAACCCGCCACCACCCGCCACCAGCCGCCACCCGCCACCAGCCACCGCCATCCACCACCGCCACTCACCACCCGCCACCACCCACCACCACCACCCACCACCACCAGCCGCCGCCGCCACCACCACCCACCACCGCCGCCACCACCCATCACCGCCGCCGCCACCACCACCCACCACCACCGCCGCCGCCACCACCCATCACCGCCGCCGCCGCCACCACCCACCACAGCCGCCGCCGACACCATCGCCACCACCCACCACAGCCGCCACCACCACCCACCACCACCACAACCACCCACCACCGCCGCCACCACCAGCCGCCACAAGCCGCCACCGCCCGCCACCGCCTGCCACCAGCCGCCATCACCACCACCACCACCACCAGCAGCCATCACCGCCACCAGCCGCCACCAGCTGCCACCACCACCAGCCGCCACCACCACCACCATCAGCCGCCATCACCGCCACCAGCTGCCACCACCACCAGCCGCCATCACCGCCACCAGCTGCCACCACCACCAGCCGCCACCACCACCACCACCAGCCGCCATCACCGCCACCAGCTGCCACCACCACCAGCCGCCACCACCAGCCGCCACCACCGCCACCACCACCTGCCACCAGCCGCCACCACCGCCCGCTATCAGCCGTCACCGCCCGTTGCCACAGTCGCCATCGCAAGCCGCCACCGCCAGCCGCCACCAGCCCCCCCCACCGCCGATCGTCACCACCCACCACAGCCGCCGCCGCCCGCCACCGCCCGCCACCGCCCGCCACCGCCCGCCACCACCCACCACAGCCCACCACCCGCCGCCACCACCCACCACCACCAGCCGCCGCCGCCATTCACCGCCACCACCCACCACCACCAGCCGCCGCCGCCACCACCACCCACCACCACCGCCGCCACCACCCACCACCACCAGCCGCCGCCGCCACCACCACCCACCACCACCGCCGCCACCACCCACCACCACCAGCCGCCGCCGCCACCACCACCCACCACCACCGCCGCCACCACCACCCACCACCACCGCCGCCACCACCCACCACCGCCAGCCGCCACCACTCATCACAGACGCCGCCACCCGCCACCACCGCCAGACACAGCCGCCAGTGTCCGCCACCGCCGCCACTGTCCGCCACCGCCGCCACTGTCCGCCACCGCCGTCACTGTCCGCCACCGCCGCCACTGTCCGCCACCGCCACCACTGTCTGCCACCGCCACCACTGTCCGCCCACCGCCACCACTATCCGCCCGCCGCCACCACTGTCCGCCCGCCGCCACCACTGTCCGCCCGCCGCCTCCACTGTCCGCCCGCCGCCACCACTGTCCGGCCGCCGCCACCACTGTCCGCCCGCCGCCGCCACTGTCCGCCCGCCGCCTCCACTGTCCGCCCGCCGCCACCACTGTCCGCCCGCCGCCACCACTGTCCGCCCGCCGCCACCACTGTCCGCCCGCCGCCTCCACTGTCCGCCCGCCGCCACCACTGTCCGGCCGCCGCCACCACTGTCCGCCCGCCGCCACCACTGTCCGCCCACCGCCACCACTGTCCGCCCACTGCCACCACTGTCCGCCCGCCGCCACCACTGTCCGCCCGCCGCCTCCACTGTCCGCCCGCCGCCACCACTGTCCGGCCGCCGCCACCACTGTCCGCCCGCCGCCGCCACTGTCCGCCCGCCGCCGCCACTGTCCGCCCGCCGCCACCACTGTCCGCCCGCCGCCGCCACTGTCCGCCCGTCGCCGCCACTGTCGGCCCGCCGCCGCCACTGTCGGCCCTCCGCCACTGTCCACCACCGCCGCCAAAGCCGCCACGGTCCGCCACGGTCCGCCCGCCGCCACTATCCGCCACAGCCGCCACTGTCCGCCCGCCGCCACTGTCCGCCCGCAGCCACTGTCCGCCCGCCGCCACTATCCGCCACCGCCGCCACTGTCCGCCCGCCGCCACTATCCGCCACTGCCGCCACTGTCCGCCCGCCGCCACTGTCCGCCCGCCGCCGCCACTGTCCGCCCGCCGCCACTGTCCGCCCGCCGCCACTATCCGCCACTGTCCGCCACAGTTGCCACTCTCCGCCGTACAGCCTCCCCTCTCTCCGTTAGTAAATAATTATAATTGTTAGTAAATAATAAAAGAAATATAAATTATTAGATTTTTTTTACCCTTAAATTGGTTTTAATATTTAAATTGAAAATAATAATATAATATAAAATATAATAAAAATAATATAAAATAAAATATAATTTAATTTCAAGAAATTTAACTTTAAACACAAAGATGTGAAAAGGGTTCAGATTATTGGCTCAAACCTTTCATAAGAGATTCATATTGGTATATGAATGGATTATGAATGACTCATGTTAGGAGTGTAAAGTTGCCACAACATCTCAAATTAGTGTTAGATACATATGTCTTGGTTATAAGTTTTGGACCCTATTTAAGTCCACACACAATATCGTATCTGATACGATAAAACAAACGTTTCCAATACTTTCAAATACTTTCCAGATATGTTGTGGCAACCTAAAATTGTTTGCTGGGATAGGATTCATTATTATTATATGTGTGTATGTGCTTTGTCCAGTAAATGTATTCCAATTTGCTGGTGTTTGCCCTTGTCCTAGTGAGGCTTCTCAGGAGGTAGTAAAGCAGGAGAGAGAGAGAAAGAACCAAGAACCACTGCTGTGGACAGGGTAGAAGGTAATATTAGTAAGTCATAGGGGATTGAGGAGATCATATCTCATAAGGAGAGAGTGGGGAGTCACAGCGGCTCGAGTGGGTGAGTGCGCGTGACAACGAGGCTAAGTGTTGGAGCCGCATCCCCTAGACGTGTGACGTTGAGCCCCTCTCCAAGAGCCAGAAGTGCCCAGTGTGATCTCCTAGTGAGGTATAAGCCCTCTACCGAGTTGTGGGTTGGGTTGTCCGTAAAGGAGGAACAACGACGACAACACCACCAACCCACACTATAATAAATTGGGGGCCTGTGTCCGGGAGAGTGAACTGACACACCCACACCCTGTCCAAGAGTGGATTTGTACACCCCTTCCTGAAATAGATAAACTGTGTGACCGCTGATGTATATTCTCTCTCTTGGGAAGACTCACAGGACAAGATGGATAAGGTGCAAGCGTTTGTGGAGTCAGGCAAGCCTGAGGACTTGGAAGGTTGCACGAGGGATCAATTGAAACAAATAGCAGAAAAATGTGGCATTAGGTTGAAAGCATCTAAAGTAGCTGAGATGAAGGATGAGATCCTGGGGCAGTTAAGAGCCAAAAGTAAAGCGGCAGAGCAAGGAGCCCAAAAAGGAGCTGAAAGTGGAAAGGAGGATGATGGGCAGGATGAAGTGAGATCCCAGGGATCGAGTAGGAGCAGCAAGAGTAGCCGCAGTAGCAGGAGTAGCCGAAATAGGAGCTTGGAGAGATTCCAGTTAGAGCTCCAGATACAGCGTGAGGACAAGGAGAGACAGTTCCAGCTGGAAAAGATGAAATTAGAACTCCAGATGAAAAATGAAGCCGAGAAGGAAAAAGAGAAAACCAGACTGGAAGTAGAGAAAACAAGACTAGAGGTGGAGAAAGAAAAAGAGAAAACCAGAATAAGGGAACTGGAGTTGGAACAGGAAAAAGAAAAAGCTCAGGTCGAAAAAGAAAAAGAGAGAACAAAACAAATGCAGATAGAAGCGAATAGAACCTTGGCTGAGCAAAGGATTGAACATGGGTTGCCAGAGAGCACCACCCAGGTATCACACTCGCCAGATGTTAGGGTTAGGGAGAAGGACATTCCCTTGTTTGTTCCCGAAGAGGCAGAGAGCTTCTTCGAGCATTTTGAAAAAGTAGCCAGCATCAAGGAGTGGCCACAGGAGGAATGGGCAAAGCTGGTCCAGTTAAGATTGACCGGTGCAGCCAGGGAGGCATACACCCAATTGTCATTGGAAGAGTGCCAGGATTATGCCACAGTAAAGAGCAGCATATTGCGCTCGTTTCAGTTAACCCCAGAAGCGTATAGGAAGCGCTTCAGAGAGATGATCAAAGTTGGGACATGGACGTTTGCTGAGACAGCAAGGGATCTGGAAAGATGATTTCAGAAATGGATTGAGGCTGCCGGAGTTGGATCTTACGCTGACCTGAAGCAACTGATGGTCATGGAAAAGTTCTTGGAGATGATGCATCCCGAAACAAAGTTCAAGATCCAAGAAGCGGGGATAAAGGATGTGAAGGATGCTGCAGATAGGGCAGATATGATTACCGAAGCATACAAGAGCTTGAGGGAGAACAGAGTGAGAAGCGAGGTGAGGCGCAGCAATGGCAGATCCAGAGGAGTCTGGGGAGGAAGAAATTATGATAGACCCAGAAGAGTCTGGGGTGAGAAGAATTTCGATAAATGGGCAGATTGTTACGAACCCGGATCCAGCGTCCGAGCCGGGAGCAGTGACAACCACGCCATCTGTGGGTCAGCTCCCGAAACCCCCGCCAAACGGACGACGACACCTGGTGAGGACAGCGTGTACTGGCCTCGAAGACCAGTTTCCAGTCTGGTTCAGCGCTCAACACCGCCGCTCCTGACCTCTGGTGAGGTGGTGCTCCGACGACAGCGCCATCTATGGACTGGATACGTCAGGTGTTTGCGCCCGCCACCGTAAGTGAGGAGTATTAGTGTCCCGGTTATTAATGACGTGTCTGCTTACAGAGCCGACCTGGGACCACTGTGTTGAAGGTGGAGTCAGTCTACCCGAGGCAGCCAGTCTCCATACTGTGAAGTTTGCTGCAGCTGTTGTGACGTCGTCCCCCCGGAAGAACACTGTGGTGTGTTAAGCCTGCCAGTGGAGTGGCAGTGAAAGGATTTACCCGGGACCGACGGTTGGAGACGATAATCCACTGGGGTATTGAGGACAGGAGGGTGATTGGTGATATCACACGAGACTCCTGTCTAGGGCGTACCTCTTATATCGTTCGTGGAGTGGCCGTACCAGCCTTGGTGGCTCAGTACCTGCCAGCAGACCTGCTGGACGTGTGGTTGACGGCCTCCACGACGGTGCCCCCAGTGGACCTGTGTTGTGGCTGACCTGTGGCCAGGGTAGGCTCGGCGTTCTCAGAGGACACGTCTTGAGGCCACGAAGAAAGCACCGCGGACTCAGCACCTAGCTTCTTGATCAAGAGTCTTCAGCAGAAAACTAGATTGTGCACGATCCCCTTGTAAAGTGTTAATACCCCTCCCCCTTGTGTACTCTTTTATTCTATATATTTAAATGGTGATGGTGAACATTATATTATATTAAGTTCTTAGCTTTCTTTCCCTACTCCCTTTAAGTTACTTGCGTCACGGACCTCATCCCTTGATAGCCACTACTGGCTTGGGAACGGATACATATATCTTCCTCTAACAACATCAGAGTGAGAACCCCGTTGCGTCCCGAGAGGGCCGTAACACAGATAAAAGTAAGTACCCTAAAACTCAGAAGAGTAGGTCGCGCACTTCGTCTGAAAGTGAAGATGGAGGAGCTAAACGAGAAACTAATCGTAATCCAGGAAATCAAGAGTCCAGTAAAGCCCCACAGAGTGCAGGTAGTGTGCCTGGCATGAGGAACTCTCATGCGAGTGGACAAAGCCAGAGCCGCTCTGGTACGTATAGGAGATATTTCTCCCAGGTGAGGTGTTACAATTGTAACGGATTGGGTCACGTGATGCGAGACTGTCGGAAGGGCAAGAGAGTTGTGACCCTGGCCATGTGTGACCCCCGATGTGAATATACTAAGGTGTTCCAAGACAAACCACAGAAAGTAAACTTAGTGAACGAGAGGTATAGGCCGTTCATGAGCAAAGGTTGGATCAGTATAGGAGGCCAACCTGAGGTAGAAGTGGGTATCTTAAGGGATACCGGAGCTAATCAGAGCTTGATTGCGAGAAGCCTGATTGGGAATGATCGACGGTTAGCTGGCAGTGGGAAGATGAAAGTATATGGGTTATTGTCTGAGAGTGACATGCCCGTTTGTACTGTCCAGCTAAGGTCGGAATATGTGTCGGCAGAGGTGATGTTGGGAGTGTGCCCCCACATACCTGTTCCAGGAGTCCAAGTGATCCTGGGGAATGACTTGTGGGGGACAAAGGTGTTGCCAGGAGTCATAGCAGAGACTGCCAGAGGAGTGCCCAGAAGCCCACGGCACGGGTGGGACACCTGAGAGTGTGAACCTGACTGACATCCGAGGGGAGGCGTCAGGAGACCGCCAAGCCATTGAAAACCCTGTCTCGGTAGTGATGAAGGCAGAGGTGGCCGACGAGGAAGACACTGGAGAAGGTGAGACAGTGTCGATTCAGCCGGTGGAAGATATCGACGTAGATATAGCATGGTTATTTGATGAAGGTCCAGCCCAGGAAAATGAAGTCTCGGTGAGGTCAGAAGTGAAGATGACCCAGCCAAAGAATCATCATGTGAAGAGAATGGACCTGAGTAGAACCCAGCCTGCTGAAATTAAGAGTCGGAAGGTGAATGCAACTGTGCTGAGTAGAAGTGAAGAAAGATGTGGACAGATCAAGGACGGGTGTAAAACGTCAAATTGTCCACGAGCACAGAAGCATATGGATAGTGGAGTTAAGTTGTGGGAGATGTCGAGAGTTGACATGTTTCGCAGAAAACGTGGAGGAGGGATAGTGAGGAAGAGTAATAGCTGAGAAAATGAGAGGAGAAGAGACAGTATGTGTAGAGAGATGTTTACGAGCACTCTAGGAGAGGCAAAGCGACATGTACGGTCGAGTGCTGTTGGGTGTAGTACAGTGCTTGAAGAAACTTTTAGGGAACGAAGAAGAGTTGAAGGAGAGGAAAGGGAGTTGTATAAAGGTGAGAAGTGTGGGAAGAGGATGATGATACAAGCATAGAGGAATAGAAGAAAGCCAAGAACTCGATGGAAGTCAAACAGGATGAGATCTCAGATAAATGAGGAGACGAAAGGGAGGATCGTCGGTGAAGACGAGGGAGTGAAGTATGATGACAGGAGACGGAAGTATAATGGCAGTAGATGGAAGTGTGAAGACGACAGAGGAGGTACAGACAGCAGATGTCTGACTCTGGACGTGAAGAGAAGAAGACGAGGAAATGGAGGGTGGAAACAGTAAGTAGAGTGGACCGATGGAACGCAGGCGTCCAGGGAGGACAGCCTAGCCAAGAGGTGACAGAGAAGTCAGATCGTTTATGAGAAGATCATGTTTCTGGCGAGTTGTGAGCCAGATGTTGCAAGGAGCAACGGACAAATTGTAGACTCCTAAGAGAGTACGTAAGCAGATCAACCGGTCGAACCAATCAGTTGAAGAATGAGACAGTGTAGTGGCGGATGTCTTATCCCGAGCTTTGCCACTGGAATACCTCTCAAAAATAAGGGGAGGGGAGTGTTGTGATCTCAGCCTACAGGAGAAACGAGTCTTCCCCTTGAGAGTTATTCAACAAGCCTGACCTAACTAGAAAGTATAGGAAATATAGAGGCGATAACACAGATGTAAAATAGTTTGTTGGATTCAATGAACAATTTGAGATTATGGGCAGTAAATAAGGAAATAGACAAATGACTGGTTAGGAGATGTGGATATTTTGCTGGAGGCGTGAGGCTCACTTCTGGAGGGCTTTGACCTCACTTGAGGCCAGACATCGCAGGGGAAAAGCCGCGCTCCATTGAGCTCCCGTCAGAAAGGAACCCCTAGTGGTATATCTCGAAGAGCAGAGAAGTGTTCAGACGTACCAGCTGTGGAATCGAGCTGGGGGAGGTGTGGTCTCAAGTCCTGGGCGACGAGGAGTGTTTATTAAACCGCCCAGAGGCATTATTGTGGGCCGTGGAAGCGCCCTGACCAAGCTCTGTCAGAGGGAGGAGCGCCCTCGACGAGACAATCTGTGGTAAGCACGATTTAAGCCAGTTCATAGTGATTGCTTGTAGTTGGTCGTGTGCCCAGCGACAGTAGCAATGTTTATTGATGAGATAGAAATGTTTTGGTAAGGCAGGAAGCCTAAATAAGAGGACGGAGATGAGAGACAAAGCTGGAGGGACGAGCAGCGCATCCTCTCCCTTCGACCGCTTGGAGCCAACTGACTGAGGGGCGGCGGAGGAGAGTGTGGAGGCCCACCGGGCAAGGTGGAGCATGGACCCACCCAACGGGGAAGTCCACTCTCACAGTATGTAGAGGACAGATAGAGGTTGGAGGCAAACATATTGTGTGATTATTTTTGTTAATGTGTTAAAGGGGGAATATTTTTATTGGAGTGTCGATGGGTTGCAGGTTTGTCTTTGGGGAAGAAGTTGCTGAGAACTTCGAAGCCAGCACAGATGAAGTAATTGATGAGACTCCAAGGTTGTGGAGGAGAGGACCTGGAGCTGTGAGGAGAAGCAGTGAAGAGGAGTGTCACGTGCTTCTGTAGAGGTGGTGAAGCACCATAGTTGCTCGAGGAAACTTCATGGCGTAGCAGCCAGGAGAGCTGTGGAGGAACCTAGCAGAAGGGTGAAGCACCGTAGTTGCTCAAGGAGACTTCATGGTAGCAGCCTGGAGGAGCTGCAGAGGATCCTGGTAGTTAAGCACAAAAGAACCTGAAGATATCAGGGTAGTGAACTTCCAGAGGTGGAAGGGAAGTTCTGGTGGATCACTTGTAGGGAGTTGATAGTGTTTGGTTGTGATTAGCGTGCAAGACGCAGTGAGCGGTGAGTGATTGTTTGCATTCTTTTGTCAAGGAGTGTTTTATACTGAAGTTTAGAGTAACAGTCTCTAAATTTAGAGCTAGATTACCTACAGATGTATGTGTTCTAGGACTGATAGAGTAATCGATTGATCATTGTTGTGTATCAAGGAACATTTATACTGATATATATATGTTATTGTATTCAATGCTGATTTTCCTTGTACATGTATATAGATATATTCTCTTGCTGATAGTGCAACATTATAGTATAACACTTGATCTACTGGAAGATGTAGATAGTATCATGTGGGGAATCAGAAGATAGGATACCACTGGATAAGCTGATGATAGAGTTCTGATGGGGTTGGAGTGCAACCTGATTGTCATAGTATAGAGTATAGGATTCATTATTATTTTATGTGTGTATGTATTGTGTATGTGCTTTGTCCAGTACATGTATTCCAATTTGCTGGTGTTTGCCCTTGTCCTAGTGAGGCTTCCCAGAAGGTAGTAAAGCAGGAGAGAGAGAGAAAGAACCAAGAACCACTGCTGTGGACAGGGTAGAAGGTAATACTAGTAAGTCATAGCAAGGAGCAATCCTCGGAGGTGCACTAGGCTCCAGTGGTCCACTATAGAGGCGCCTTGTTCCCTTCAAACAGCTGGTGAGAGCTGACTCAATCTTCAAGAATTTCATGTATCCTTTCACCGCTGATCATAGTAGGTGTGGTCCTCTCTAGCCCCAGGCACCGAGAGGACCTGCTACCCGCCAAACACACACCGAAACTACGACGTTGGTACAACGTTCGAGCAAGTTTTAACACCTCCTAACCAGTTATAACAACCAATATAGCAAGTTGTAACAACGTTCTAATACGTCATAAACACGTTAAGCCAAGATGTAACAACTTTATTACAACTTGTAACAAGCGGAAAATAAAGACAGTTTCGGTTTGTGTTTCCAGGGTAGCAAGACCACCCCTCAGGTCAGCCTCTTGGCCCTTGACAAATGGGCGAAAGGGAGGGGGGGGGGGAAGAGGGGGAGACAAATGACAGGCAAGGGGAGGGGAGAAAGGGAGAAGGAAGGAGGGGGAGAAGGGAGAACCATGATCTAAGCACCAGATCATTACATTGGAGTGCAACCATACTACAGTACTATAGAGTGTTGGAGATATATTATTATACATGTATATATATTGTCCATGTGCCTTGTCCAGTAAATGTATTCAAATTTGCTGGTGTTTGCCCATGTCTTAGTGAGGCTTCCCAGAAAGTAGGTAAGAGAGAGAGAGAGAGAAAGAACCAAGAACCACAGCTGTGGACAGGATAGAACGGAATAATAATAAGCCAAAGGGGATTGAGGAGATCATACCACATAAGGAGAGAGTGGGGAGTCACGGTGGCTCGAGTGGGGTGTGTGCACGTGACAATGAGGCTAGTTTTGGAGCCACATCCCCTAAACGTTTGACATTGAGCCCCTTTCCAAATGCCAGAAGCGCCCAGGGTGATTTCCTGGTAAGAAATAAGCACTCTCCGAGTTTTGGGTTGGTTGTCCGAAAGGAAGGACGACCAACAACAACAACAATATAAAAAACATTGAGGGCCTGTCCGGGAGAGTGAACTGACACACCCACACCCTGTCTGAGAGTGGATTGGTACACCCTTTGTGGAGATAGGTAGACTGTTCGACCACACTTGTATACTCTCTCTCTTGGGAAGACTCACAGGACAAGATGGATAAGGTGCAAGCATTTGTGGAGTCAGGCAAGCCTGAGGACTTGGAAGGTTGCACCAGGGAACAACTGAAACAAATAACGGAGAAATGTGGTATCAGGTTGAAAGCATCTAAAGTAGCTGGGATGAAGGATGAGATCCTAAGGCAGTTAAGAGCCAAGAGTGGAGCGGCAGAACAAGGTGTCTAGAAAGGAGCTGAAAGAGGAAAGGAGGATTATGGGCAGGATAAAATACGATCCCAGGAATCGAGTAGAAGCAGTAAAAGTAGCTGCGATAGTAGGAACAGGAGTCTGAAAAGGTTCCAGTTAGAGCGACAGATGCAACAACAGCGTGAGGAGAGAGAGTTCCAGCTGGAAAAGATGAAATTAGAACCCCAGATGAGAAATGAAGCCGAGAGGGAAAAAGAGAAAACCAGACTGGAGGTAGAAAAAGAGAAAGCAAGACTAGAGGTAGAGAAAGAAAAAGCCCAGGTCGAAAGGGAAAAAGAGAAAGCAAGACTACAGGTGGAGAAAGAAAAAGCCCAGGTCGAAAGGGGAAAAAAACAAAAAACAAATGCAGATAGAAGCGAATAGAACCCTGGCTGAGCAAAGGATTGAACTTGGGTTGCCTGAGAGCACCATCCAGGTATCACACTCACCAGATGTTAGGGTTAGGGGAAAAGGACATTTCTCTCTTTGTGCCCGAAGAGGCAGAGAGCTTCTTCGAGCATTTTGAAAGGGTAGCCAACATTAAGGAGTGGCCACAGGATGCATGGGCCCAGCTGGTCCAGTTAAGATTGACTGGTGCTGCCAGGGAGGCAGTACACTCAACTAACATTGGAGGAATGCCAAGATTATGTCACAGTAAAGAGCAGCATACTGCGCTCATTTCAGCTAACCCCAGAGGCTTATAGGAAGCGATTCAGAGAGATGGTGAAAGTTGGAGCATGAACGTTTGCCGAGACAGCAAGGGATCTGGAAAGGAGATTCCAGAAGTGGATTGAGGCTGCCAGAGTTGGATCGTATGCTGACCTGAAGCAATTGATGGTCATGGAAAAGTTCTTAGAGATGATGCATCCCGAGACAAAGTTCAAGATCCAAGAAGCAGGGGTAAAGGATGTGAAAGATGCCGCAAATAGGGCGGATATGATTACAGAAGCATACAAGAGCTTCAGGGAGAACAGAGTGAAGAATGAGGTGAGACACAGCAATAGCAGACCCAGTAGAATCTTGGGAGGAAGAAGTTTTGGGGGGCAGACAAGCAGACCAGCTAATTTTAAGCCCCGGGAAGGAAAATTGTCGAGTCCGCCTGCTGGAAGTAGGCAGGAAAATAAAAATGTGCAGAGGAGACGAGAGTCCAGTGAAGCTCCAAAGAGTACGAGTAGTGCGTCTGGCCTGAGGAACTTCAATACGAGTGGGCAGAGTCAGAGCCACTCGGGGGCGTATAGGAGAAATTTCTCCCAAATGAGGTGCTATAAGTGCAACAGATCGGGTCATATGATGCGATATTGTCGGCAGGGCAAGAGAGTCGTGACCCTGACCATGCGTGATCCCCGGAAGAAGTACGTTGATGTACAAGACAAACCACATAAGGTAGATTTGATGAACGAGCGGTATAGGCCGTTCATTAGTAAAGGTTGGGTCGGTATAGTCCGAGGTGGAGGTTAGTATCCTCAAAGATACTGGAGCCAATCAGAGTTTGATTCTGAGAGGCCTAATCGGCAACGATTGACTGTTAGCTGGCAGAAGGAGGATAAAGGTTCATGGGTTGTTGTCTAAGAGTGACATGCCCGTGTGTGCTGTCCAGTTGAAGTCAGATTATTTGTCGGCGGAGGTGATGTTGGGAGTGTGCCCCAACATACCTGTTCCAGGAGTCCAAGTGATCCTGGGGAACGACTTGTGTGGGTCCAAGGTGTTGCCAGAGCTGATAGTGAAAGCTGTGCCGGAGGAGTACCAGAAGGACCGCGGTACGAGTGGAACACCGGACAAGGTATATCTAGCCAGCATCCTCGAAGATGAGGCCGAGGACAGTCAAGTCATTGTATACCCGACCTGTGTAGTGACATGTAGTCGGATGTAGCCGATGAGGATGACACTGGAGATGATGTAGCAGTGTCGACTCCACCAAGGGAGGTCAACGTGGACATGTCTGGACTGTTCGGTGAAGGTCCAGCTGAGAAGAATGAAGATTCGAGGAGACAGGAAGTGAAGATGACCCTTCCTGAAAGGTTCAGCGTGAACCGAGTGGACCTGATTAAGGCTCAGAAAGAGGAGTTTATAGATCTAATCGGGGAGGCAAAAGGGGGAAAACTCATGTCCGGAGTCCCCCGTGTATTACTACTTGGACGATGACGTACTAATGAGGAACTGGAGACCAGACAAAGCCAGCGCAGATAAAGTATGGTTAGAGAAGCACCAAGTGTTAGTGCCGAAGGAGTTCAGGACGGCAGTGCTAGAACTAGCCCACTCCGTAGATATGGCAGGACACTTAGGGGTGAAGAAGACCTTAAATAAGGTGCAGAAGCACTTCTACTGGCCGAACGTGTGGAAGGATGTAAATAGGTATTGTAGGACATGTTTGGCATGCCAACATGCAGGTAAGCCGGCTCCGGCTATACCGAAGGCACCTTTAATGCCCATACCGGCGTTTGGTGAGCGTTTTGAGAGGGACTTCATAGACTGTGTAGGTCCGTTGCCAAGGACCAGAAAAGGCCACGAATATTTCCTAACCATCATGTGCACAGCCACCCGTTTCCCCGAAGCGATCCCCCTGAGAAGAGTGACGTCACGAGCCGTTCTAGATAGACTACAGAACTACATTGCATGGGTAGGCATGCCCAAGGTTATTCAGACGGACCAGGGAAGCGTCTTCCAGTCAAAGTTGTTTAGGGAAACTGTGAAAGGATGGAGGGTAGAGCAAGTGCGCTCATCACCATATCACCCTCAGTCGCAGGGAGCGTTAGAGCGTTTCCATGGAACGCTGAAGAGTTTGTTGAGGATATACTGCTCTGAGGAAGGGAGTAAGTGGGACGAGGCATCACCATCCGTGTTGTTCACCATCAGGGATGCGGTAGTAGAATCGTTCGGATTCACCCCATTCCAGCTGGTGTATGGACACTCAGTGAGAAGTCCAGTGGGTGCACTGAAGGAGCAGCTCACCGAGGATAGGCAGAAGGTGGATGTGGGACAATATGTAAAGACTTTTAGAGAGCGACTCTCTAGGGCCAGAGATTTGGCCAAGGAAAATCTGAGAACGTCCCAAGCAGAGATGGTGAGATATCACGACAGGAAGGCAAAGGACAGGAGATTTCAGGAAGGAGATCAGGTGTTAGTCCTCCTGCCAGTGAAAGGAAGTGTATACAAGTCAATATTTTGTGGGCCATATACCATCCAGAAGGAACTAGGGGATGTGAATTATATAATACACATGCCAGATCGTCCGAGGAAGTCACAGGTTTGCCACGTGAACATGATAAAGAAGTACTATGACAGAGATAAGCCTTTAGGTGAAGAAGAAAAGATGGAAACCCCGTCGCAGACGACTGTGCTTTATGTGGGAGACGGCAAAGGAATAGAGGAGGAGAACTGTTAGAGAGGGCCGATGGCGCAAAGATATCGAATACGGAAAGCCTGGCCAAGATAGGTGAGCGTCTGGTTCATTTGGAGGATGACCAACGCCAGGAACTAGTGGAGATCCTCCAGATGAATAAGTCGTTATTCACGGATGTGCCCAGAAGACACCGCGGAACAGTGCAAGAAGTAAATGTAGGGAGTGCTGACCCCATCAAGCAGCACCCTTACAGAGTTAACCCGGAGAAAGCAGCGGCGATGAGAGCAGAAGTAAAGTATCTGCTAGATAACGACTTGGCAGAGGTTAGCGATAGTGACTGGAGTTCGCCGTGCCTCCTTGGGAAGAAGAGTGATGGCACATACTGGTTCTGCACTGATTACAGGAAAATGAATGCAATCACAGTCGCTGACTCGTTCCCTATACCACGCATAGATGACTGCATAGATCAGATTGGGAGTGCGCGGTATGTCTCGAAAATAGACCTGCTAAAGGGATACTATCAGATTCCCCTGTCCGAGGAGGACAAGAGGATCTCACCGTTCGTGACACCTGATGGCTTGTACCAATATAAAGTGGTGCCGTTCGGAATGAAGAATAGTGGTAGTTGTTTCCAACGAGTAATGAATCAGGTAGTACAAGGCGCGACCGGATGTGCAGTGTACATCGATGATATTGTAGTGTTCGCTGATTCCTGGAAGGATCACGTGGATCGACTTTTAGATTTGTTCGATCGGTTGGAGAAGGCCAACATGACGATCAACTTAGCAAAAAGTGAGTTCGGGAGAGCCTGCCTGGAGTACCTTGGGTATATAGTAGGGCAAGGCGAGGTTGCTCCGGTAAGAACAAAGGTGGAGGCCATTGACAACTTCCCGGTGCCCAGGAGTAAGAAAGAATTGTTGAGATACCTCGGAATGATTGGATATTACCGGAAGTTCTGCGGAAATTTCTCCACCATAGCCGCTCCTATGACGAGTTTGCTATCAAAGAGCAAGAAGTGGGAGTGGAATGGAACAGCACAAGAAGCGTTTGAAAACACCAAAAGACTGTTGACCGAGGCGCCTGTACTAGTGTCGCCCAATTTTGGAGCACCGTTTAGGTTATTTGTAGATGCCAGTGATATAGGGGCTGGAGCTGCAGCAGAATGATGGAATTTACCGCCCCGTGTCCTTCTTCTTGAAGAAGTTCGTTAAACACCAGAGGTCGTACAGTGCGGTCGAGAAAGAGACTTTGGCCCTGGTGATGGCATTGAAACATTTTGCAGTGTATGTGAGTGGGGGAGGACACCCAGTGACGGTGTATACAGACCATAATCCCCTAGTTTTCCTTGAGAAAAATAAAGCATGCAAACCAAAGGTTGACCAGATGGTTTTTATTGCTCCAAGAGTATGACCTGGTGATAACGCACATAAGAGGGCGAGACAATGTAGTAGCTGATGCGTTATCTCGAGCCTAGCCACTAGAATAATTCTCAAAAAACAAAGGGGAGGGAGTGTTATGATCCCAGGTAGCCGAAAAACGAGTCTCCCCTTTGAGAATTATTCTATCAAGCCTGACCTGACTAGGAGGTCAGAGATATACAGACATGAAGATTCATATGTAAAAATAATTGGATAAACTTTACAGAGAGTTTAAGAATATGGGCAGTGAATAAGAAAATAGTTAAGTGACTGGTTATGAGATGTGGATAATTTGCTGGAGGCATGAGGCTCACTTCGAGAGGACTTTGACCTCACTTGAGTACCACACATCGTGAGGGGAAGCTGCGCTCCGTGTGAGCTCATGTCAGAGAGGAACTCCTAGTGATATACCTCCAAGAGAAAGGAAGTGTACAGACATTCCCGCTGTGGAATCGAGCTGGGAACGTGAGGTCTCAAGTCCTGGACGTCAAGAAGACTTTGTTAAGCCGCCCAGAGATATTATCGTGGGCCGTGGGAGCGCCCTGATCGAACGCCGTCAGAGGGAGAGCGCCCTCGACTAGACAATCTGTGATAAGCACGATTTTAAGCCGGTTTATAGTGATTACTTGTAGTTGGTCGTGTGCCCAGCGACAGTAGCGAATGTTTATTTATAAGTTAGACATATTTTGGTAAGGCAGAAGGCCGAAAATAAGAGAGTGGAGATGGAGAAACGTCCTGGAGGACGGAGCGACGTCCGTCTCCTCTGAGCGCTTGCAGATGACTGAGGGAGCCAAGCTCCTGGCGGGGTAGCTGCCTCAAGGACCGCCTGGCCGGGTGGAGCATGGTCACAGCGGCTCGAGTGGGTGTGTGCACGTGACAACGAGGCTAAGTATTGGAGCCGCATCCCCTAAACGTGTAACGTTGAGCCCCTCTCCAAGAGCCAGAAGCGCCCAGGGTGATCTCCTGGTAAAGTATAAGCACTCTACCGAGTTTTTGGGTTGGGTTGTCCGTAAAGGATCAACGACGACACCCAACCCACAAAACTTATAAACAATGCAGCCTCAGTTCAGTGTACATACGTTAACCTGACTACCTTCTACATTCGTTAATTGTGTGCAGTGTTGTTGACGTTTGAGGGTGGTGTGTTGGCCTTAGGTTAAAATGTTGCAGTGAAGGTGAATCATAAGCACCTGTGCTGGTGTACTTGACTCTAAAGCAACTAAAGAGGTTGGTACCCTACCGTGACCCTGGTGTCAAATCTCTTTCCACCCCTCCTATTTTAACGAGTGAACAACGTGCTATTGGCTGTTTAATGTCCGTGATGCTGCATGATAATCTGCAGCTCACTACCCAGCGAGCAGTTTTATATACTAACATGCCTTCTTGTCACCACTGTGATATTAATAATCTGCATAAATAACAAGCTAAAGGAATCATGGCAACCACCCTTGTCCCAGGTGAGTCGCCGCTGCTGCCAGATGTGCGTTCAGCAGCCCAGATTGTTCCTGATTCACCTGCTGCTGGTACACAAGTCTCTCTCCAGGCAGGAGAGATCTAAGGAGAAACTGGGGCTGTATTCCAAGAGGTGGTGAGCAAGAAGGAAAAAAGGCGACTACAGCGTGAAAGAACTCGCTTAACAACGAATGAAGATAAACAGAGATGAAGACAATCCTGTCTTTGTCACGGATGATGACGCATTTGTTAACGCAAGAATATGCTGGGATAAAAATGTTGCCAGCAAAGTGTGATGATTCAGTGAAGGTGAAAATCGTCTTCTTTGGTATTAACAAATGCATTGACCTAGAGTGCTTCCGGTCTGCCAATGTGGAAAACCCACACCGCACTAAAAATGACCTCATCGTTGCAAACTGGACAGCATCAACGGAGATTCCTAAGCGACTCTCAGTGCCCCGGGCGCTGGGTAGAACTTACAGAGTGGCTCGCTATATCCCTCCACGCAAGAAGTGCTACAAATGTCAGCGTTGGGGCCACACTGCAGTGCGCTGTACCTCCAGGACCCACTGATGTGTAGTGTGTGCTGGTGATCATGATTCTAAGAGGTGCTTTGACCTCTACAACGACGAGCACACGGCGGAAACTAGATGCGTTAATTGTCGTGCTCCTGGCGTGACGGCAACTGACCAGAGCTGCCCAGCTGCTGCTAGGCCGCCCCCTACAAGCAGTGCCCCGCTCTACAAGGCGCCTCGTCATGATGATGGAGTGTTACCATCAGTGGAAAGTTGTCCTATGCCATCAACTACGGTGGGCCACAGCTGGCACTCTGACTCCCCGCTCACCCCTGACTCACTCTGGACAACGAAACAGCGGCGAGCGTCTCTGCCCACTCATCGGGGCACCGGGTGCCACAATACACAGTTGCCAGGTGTGCCTCGCCCCGGCCGGCGGGATGGTAGGTCTCCACCACCCCCCCCCCCCCCTTTCGAGGTTGGGGCCGCCACCAGCTTGGCCTCCCCTCCCCACCCACAGTCAACCTCCCAGGGTGGGAAGGTAGTTGTGAAGGTGCTCTGTGGAGCGGCAGCCTGCGCTACAACAAATAGATTCGGATTTGTTTGTTGCCGCCGAAGGCGGCTAGTTTATTGTGCACCCCATACTCAACCTGTGAGCGGTAGCGCAAAAGTATTACAGAGGGCACAAAAGGTCTTTATCAGACCTCATCTTAGATTATTACATAAACAATTTCATCTATCCTTCACACCTTATAGTTACAATGTCAGCTAGTTACAGAGAAAGTGCTATTACAAGAGCTACATATTTACAGTAAGTTATCATACATTAAGGTAGGTCTTATCGTTAATACATAATAGTTTGACCAATGGGGATATTACAGAGTCATAGGGGAGCTTCTGTTTATTATTAGTCCTCACAATACACTACTTGTTTCTGTTGTTGTTGTTAAAGATTTAGCTACTCAGGACGAAGTGTCCATGTAGCACGGGCTATGGTGAGCCCGTAATACGTGTTTCTGAATCTCATATGTCGTTCATCTATTGGAAGCGAAATGTGGGTACAGTGCAAGGATTTCAGGTAATTTATCCATGGTAATAAGATAGGTTGCCATATTATACAGAGTGAGCTTAGATTTATCTCTAAATGGCTCAATTTTACTACAATCCAAGATATAGTGTTCGAGTGTGTGTCCCTGTCTTTGTCCACACACTTTACACTTTACTTCATCTAGATCCCTATACAAGTCGAACTGCCAGAGATACTTGAAGCCAAGTCTTATACGAGCTGTGACAACATCTGTTAGTCTACTGACTTTGTTACTTGCCCCATACACATGTTTTACTTCACACATTTCATTGTGATGAACAATGGACCTGCCTCGTACCAATGAGCTGCCTCGTACGGGGAAATAGTCCTTAGGCGGTCACTTTAATTAATAGGTTATGTTTTGTTTTACAAAAGCAATCATGTAGCACAATTGTTTCGTAAGACTTAAAAAACTAGTAATTATCAAAAGAAGGATCGAAGCACAACTTGTAAGTGCACAAACCAAATTTAGCATTAATTTTACAAATAACTTAAATCTTTTATGTAGGTATTGCATAAATTTTTAAATATTTACATAATCTATAAATAAATCCTAATGAGGTACATATAATATAATTATCGTTATTAGTAAAAAAGCTTTTTATTGAAAAATTATTATAAATATAAATTTGTTTATTTAATTTTAGAAAGAAAAACAAATATGCATGGTAGACTTAATTAAAAATTATATTACAGCAATTTTGTAACTATGCAGAGTTTAAATACCAGACGATGTGTTGTTGTCGTTTTCAGACACTAGGATGCAGTATACTCTAACCTTAAACATTCCACACAAACACACGTTGCCTTTCTTATATGTTGTTGATTGATGTCACTTGTGTTCCATAGCGCGGTGAATACTTTTACCGGAGACTTGCCTAAACCTGCATATCCCCATCATATATTTATTTATCTAAAGGCCTCTAACACAAGAAGTCTCGACGAGGACAGGAACATGGCGGCTTGTCAAAGATTATTTGCCATAATGATTTTTCCAGCTGGATTTTTAA
The DNA here is from genome assembly GCF_040958095.1 of Procambarus clarkii. NCBI lineage: Eukaryota > Metazoa > Arthropoda > Malacostraca > Decapoda > Cambaridae > Procambarus > Procambarus clarkii. Next base: position 18,613,362 of record NC_091151.1, on the reverse strand, counting down.
ATTTGCAAATTTATTTAATGCAAATGCCAAATGTAATAGATTTGTCATTTGCGGGTATGCAGTTTCATGTGTTTATAACCAGGGTGAAAAATCATCTGTCTCATCACAGAGACAATTCTATAACCAATGTACCAGCGATGTGTCAATATTTCATTCAAAATGATCTGCTACCAGAAATTTTAGCCAAATATCGCCAGTTTGCTAACTGTAGGTAGTAACTAAGAATGTTTGTAACCTATCCACCGCTGCCCACTGGATGGGGGGGCGGTGTGCAGGACAAATATATCAATTGTGACACTAGCTCTCCACATATGTCAGTTGCTTAATTTAGAAACTGTACTTGTGGTCGATCTCGAACCCATTGTTGATGTGACGACTTATACTGAATTTTGTAACTAGTTCATCAAGATTGTAACTTGCTTAGCTAAAGGAATTGTGGGGTTCAGTCCCTGAGCCCATTATGTGCTCCTGTAACCCTTTCCACTACCGCCCACAAGATGGGTATAGGGTGCATAATAAATGAACTAAACTAACTAACTAACTTAAAAAGCATGATTCTTGAAGGAGGAGGTGATCATCCACACCCAAACTTCGCTTGTCTCCCACCGTGGGAGGAACCTCCCTTCAAAATAGTAAGAGAAGGTCTTCCGATGAAAATGGGTGTCTATGATTCAATAATCCTAAGACGCATCATACAAAAGCGAATGAGCAGCATTGCAGGAGCAGGAGCCGCCCACATCTCCACAGATGGATCGGTGGACACGGAATATGAGAGTGCTGCTTATTGCACGGACAACGAACCGGCTTAATTTTAGATGTTCCGTTTTCTTTGGATGACCGTTGTATAATATTTATTTTCTTATTTATATACTAGAGTTCTAACATTCCTGTACAGTCACTAGCATGCATAGCATTTCCGGCAAGTCCATAATCTTAATTTTCACACACACACACACACACATCCCCAGGAAGCAGCTGTTTAACTACCAGGTACCTATTTACTGCTTGATGAACAGATGCATCAAGGTGAAAGAAAATCTGCCCATTTGATTCCGCTTCCGCCGGGGATCGAGCCCGGACCCTTAGGACTACAAATCCTGAGCGCTGTCCCTCTCAGCCGTCAGGCCCCACAAATTTTTCAATGTTTACTAAACACTCCCTTAATCAATAGTTCGTGTCCTTTTTTTGAGATATATACAAGAGTTGTTACATTCTTGTACAGCCACTAGTACGCGTAGCGTTTCGGGCAAGTCCTTAATCCTATGGTCCCTGGAATACGATCCCCGCCGCGAAGAATCGTTTTTACAACCAAGTACACATTTTACTGTTGAGTTAAACAGAGGCTACAGTTAAGGAATTGTGCCCAGTAAATCCTCCCCGGCCAGGATACGAGCCCATGCCAAAGCGTCCTAAATAATATATATTTCCACTAGTTCTCCTTCGTTATAAACATTTACGTATGTCGATTAATATGCCGTTCCCAGACCTAATATTGTTGTTTTAGATTCAGCTAGTATCAGCGCGTATTGATAAGTTAGTAATTCCGTCTCAGCTCTCCGCGAATTATTAATAATAATTTATTATTACTTAATTAATAATTAATATAATAATTAAAGAATATATAATTGAATTACAATATATTTATTATATTTTTACCTGAGGGCTACTAACACTACAGGACAGGAAGCCGGCGGTTTCTCGAAAGTCCTCCATTCGCCTTGATAATCTTATAATAATAATAATAATAATAATAATAATAATATTTTATTCAGGAAAAGAACATACATAGATGCAGAGTTACAAACATAATGCTGGCTTTATAGATAGAGCTAGTTCATACAATACCTAAAGCCACTAGATCACATCACGATCACAGATCACCTGCAACCGCCACGGCCGGACGTGTTCTCGCTGCTCCATCTCTCTCTCTCTTGCACCTAGCTCTGCCGGGTGGATAAACTTAAGGCAGCAAGACTTTCTTTACTCTCGATGGTCAGACCCCACTCTTAACTTGGGGCTCTATGCCAAGTGGAGATGTAGGACATCTTCAGTGAAGTTTAAGTCTTAGAGAGAGGTAGGTCCTTCGTCCACCATGCATCCCAAACGCTACCAGGTCCGGGAACGCCCTTGGACGAACACCCGTTCTCTAAGACATCCCTCCTGCAGCCTTTGAAAGACATTGCAGGAGTGACACCCAACGACATCAAACAAGAGGGCATGGACATCCTTTTCTACTTCTATAATGATGAGGAAGTCGACAAACTTCTGTTTTTCAGCGTTGAGTTTCAGCATCAACACCTTCATCTCAACTTCCCACGCCAGTACCTGGCTGCACGCTCTGTCATCATCCATGATCTCAGCCAATGGATCGTGGAACAGGATGAAGCAGACACTCGAGCATTCATGTGCAACTTCAGGGAATCCAACCCGGGCTTAGGGCTCCGCGAAGCTCACTTTTTCAACGGAAATCGCTCCTTGAAGCTGACTTTCGAGACCGTCGCGACGGCTACTCAGGCTACCAGAAATGGGGTCTACAGCTTCGGCATCCACGTTCCCTCATTCCGTGTGAAGATGGAACGTTTCCTCAACGTCAACCAGTGCCTCAGGTGCTACGAGTACATCCACTCCACCAGCAAATGCCAACAGCCCATTCAGAGGTGCAGCCTCTGCTCAGCCAAGCACCACTATTCTATTTGCAAGTCAAAAACACTATGCTGTTTGCTTTGCAAGGGCGATCATCCAGCAATCTCCATTGGTTGTCCTCGTAGACAAGAAATCATCAAAAACATGGAGAAAACCTCATCTTCTGCCGAAGCCAATTCATCTGCGGCAACCAATCAAGCAACAAACCAACCAGCGACTACCACAACTCCGAATTTCAACGTCCAAGCCGCATTTTTCCCGGAGATTCCGAGAGTACAAACAACTACTACTGGTACTGCTAGACACTGGGGGCCCAGCTCCCAACCAACCAGCAACGCATCAAGCCAGCCGGCGCCACCTCCAGCCCACCTCGACCACTCACTGTACAACACAGTACAAGCATTAACATCGGCGGACAGTATGATAGCTGGCAATAACCCCCGGGAATATGTTAGGATTCTAAATATTCTCTACAAGGCAAATGGTCTTCCAACTTTCAACGTTCCTGAGGAAGTTTACAACATCACCACTTCATCCTCAAGTTCTCACGATCCGGATCCGGTCCCGCGAACGCCGCCGTGCTGACAGATCTACTGTCAGAAGCTACAATGCCTGCTCCTCCTGCAACAGCATCACAAGCCACCCAGACGCCGACGGCTCCTCCGATGACAACTGCAACAGTTCCACCTCTCACGTGCGAACCATCTGAGCGATCTACATCGGCTGCAGGGCCCCATGGAGATTCAACGTGCAAAGACTCATCCCTCAAGATCCACCGCTTCCGCTTCTGAGTCAGCCGACTCATTGGATGAGGACGTCTCGGTGGGAACACCAACACCTCCACGGAAGCACCCCTACACAACTGAAGATTCCCTGCTGAACAAGACCTCCAACGACAACTTCGCCATGTCAACGCGAAGCAAGACCCACAGACCGGCCAGGAAGCCCGGGAAGAAGAAGACCACCAACGATCTGCGCCTGAGAAAATCAGGTAAACAGTAGAACACCGACGACATGCAGTATAGAACACCGAAACGAGAAGCCCGACCTCCTGCACAACTCATCAGCGAGCAACTATGGAAATTCCACCCTACCACCAAACCACAGCATCAGCTGCAATTCTCACCCACAGTGGTTGGGCCACCGGCTTTCCTCCCCCCTTCTTCGACTTGTCTCCAGTTCCTACCTCAAGATTTCTGCATTCTCGCCCCTGTCTTCAACCCCCCTGTTTGCCTGCTCTAGGGCCATGAAACGCTAAAGCCACTAATACGCATAGCGTTTCGGGCAAGGTGTGGAGGAAAATAGACTTGGACGAAAACTTAAATTAATAGTAATTGGGAGTAAAGTATAAATTGTGTTGAAAAAAGGAATAAAAAAAGAAAGAAAAAAAAGGGGGGAAACATGGCAAAAATCAGCGATTGTACAATTTGGTCAACAAACAGCATTGTTTAGAATAGCAAGACAAGAGACTCATTTAGACATTTAGGCGGAAAGGTAGGTTACATGGAGTTAATTATGTAGTACTTAGTTCTACTCTTAAACTGGTTGAGAGAGGTACAGCCTTTGATATGATTAGCGAGGTCATTCCACATTCTGGGTCCCTTGAGTTGTACAGCATTTCTAGTTTGGTTAGGTCGCACTCTTGGAATATTAAATAGGTATTTGTTTCTGGTGTGGTGCCCATGGATTCTGTTACAACCTTTTAGGACACTTTTAAGGTCAGGATTGACATTGCAGTTCAGAGTTTTAAATATATAGAGTACACATGAGAGAATGTGCAGTGACTTAATATCTAACATATTCAAAGATTTGAGTAAGGATGCAGAGTGCTCTCTGGGTCCAGAGTAAGATATTGTTCTAATAGCAGCTTTGTGTTGAGTAATTAGAGGACGTAAATGATTTTGTGTAGAGTAGAACCCCAAGCACAAATACCATAATTGAGATAAGGACAGATGAGAGAGTACTAGAGCGTCAGCAGGGCAGGGCGGGGTACATAATATATGATCTTAGAAAGAATGCCAACGGTTTTAGAAACTTTTTTTTTATATATTTAGAATGTGTCCCTAGAAATTCAGCTTGTTATCGATGAGAACACCAAGGAATTTGCCATCTACTCTATTACTAATTTGTACATTGTTCATTCTTAAATTAATTTGATTTGAGGATTTACTACCAAACAAAACATAGAAAGTTTTGTCAATGTTAAGGGATAGTTTGTTAGCAGTTAGGCAAAGATGGATTTTATTTAGTCCAGTATTCACTGTGACATTAAGAGCAAGAGGGTCAGGACTGGAGAAAATGAAGATTGTGTCATCAGCAACTAGAATGGGTTTGAAGTGTTGGAAGGCATTTGGAAGGTCATTAATGTTTATGAGAAATAGGAGAGGGCCAAGTATGCTGCCCTGAGGAACACCAATGTTGATAGGTAGGGTGGGAGATATGGAATTATTCACAGAAACATACTGGAGCCTGTTAATAAGGTACTCTATTGACAGGCTCCAGGCTATTGACTGAAGATATTGGAGGGAGTGACCTCTGACTCCATAATGATGTAATTCCAGAAGAAGGTTTTGGTGTTGACAGTATCAAAAGCGTTACGTAGGTTAACAAATAACCCAACAGGGAATTCATTCTTATCAAGAGCTGCATGTATCAAATTATTCATAATAATAAATACATCGTTAGTATTTTTGGGGGGTCTGGAGCCATATTGGCAAGAGTTAAGTATATTGAATTTGGCTAGATAAGAGTAAAGCTGTTTATAGATTAGTTTTTCACATATTTTTGACAAGTTTGGCAGAATTGATATAGGTCTGAAGTTGTTGACATCAGTGAGATCACCACATTTATGGACAAGGGTTACTCTCGCTTTTTTAAGAATATCCCGAAAATGTTTCGAGTTAAAGTGACTTGTTATAGAGCAATGCAATGGCAGGAGCTAAAATTCTGGATGATTTTTTTGTAAATTAGAGTTGGTATCTCAGCAAGGGCTCTAGACTTTGTTTTAAGGGAAAGGATTATCTCATTAACATCATTGGAGTTAGCAGGCATTAGGTACAGAGCTTCTGGATAGTTACCTGTAAGGTAGTTCTTGACATTAGTATAGGAGGATGGAATATCATTAGCAAGGGATGTCCTAATGGATGAGAAGAATCTATGGAATTCAATAGCAGTATCAGAGACTGAAAGCAAACCGTCATAATTGGACAGGAGTATTGTTTTTTTATTGTAACAATTTTTTAATCCCAATATATGGGAAATAGTGCTCCATGTGGCGGAGGCGGAGGGCAGGTGCGACGGGACACCAGCCAATCAGCGACAGACAGGCAAAGGATGAGCAGTTTGCTGGTTTCGGCGGTGGTAGGTAGTAGGTGTCCCGTCGCACCTGCCCTCCGCCTCCGCCTCCGCCACAAGTTGACGTCTGGGCTGCAGTGCGCTAATATTGTCAGAATATCTCAGTGCTCCAAGCAGTTGACATCTCTCGCTGGTAGACTAAGCCTTGGCTTTCGTGTACTAAGGGAGGTGGCAGCTCGAAGCCAGTATTCTAGCATTCATATTTTATTTTCCTATCACTGTAACTCACTTGTCTTAATGTAACTTTTCATTTGCCAGTGATTATTCATATTATTTTGTTTGTTGACTTGTCTTTCATATTTTATGTGATTAACTTTATTCATGTCTTGTTTTTCTAGAGTAATTAAAATTTCATTGTTAATTTACTTGTGTTTCGTGTGTCTTCCCATTACCTTACCACAGACGAAAGCTCCAGCTTTTCTCTTTTTATTCTATTATGTGACGAGGCCTTGCCCCTAGCTTTTGCCTAACACCAACGCTTTACCGTCACATAAAGTGGGGGCCTGCCCTAGGAGCTTCACTCAGGTACTGGTGCCAAGTAGTAAATTTATGGTAAGCGTATTTGGCTTTGGTAACGTAGCTTTTTACTATTTACAATTTTCAATTTTATTTTTATATGGTGCTGTGTGTATTGTGCATTCCGAGAGTAGCATATGGTGAAGGTGAGACAACTTTGGATTACGTGGTGACTGTAGGCCTCAGTCATTCTCTTAATTGGTCATCTCTCCCTCCGTGTTATTACTCGTGTTTACCATCTTATGTCCCTAGGATATTTCTCATATTTTCGACAGATCATAATATTTTTACCCTGGTACTGTGGTCTGTCCCAGGGTCAAGTGCACCTAATCTTCTGCAATCTGACAGTAGGAGGATAAAGAGGGCCATAGTTCCTCTAGCACGAACTTTAGTTGCTGAATTGGGACCTCAGCAGCAGTTCTCGTCACCAGTTGACACCTCGCACCCCTACACGTCGATCAGAGATGATGATATTTACATTGGTAGGGAATTAGCTTTCTTTTTCAGAGCACAAAGCCAGAAGGCACTTCAGTAGCCAGAACGCACTTCTCAGTGTACTATGCATGGCCCGATTTGCCTAATAAGCCAAGTTTTCATGAATTAATTGTTTTTCGACTACCTAACCTACCTAACCTAACCTAACTTTTCGGCTACCTAACCTAACCTAACCTATAAAGATAGATTAGGTTAGGTTAGGTAGGGTTGGTTTGGTTCGGTCATGTATCTACGTTAATTTTAACTCCAATAACAAAAAATTGACCTCATACATAATGAAATGGGTAGCTTTATCATTTCATAAGAAAAAAATTAGAGAAAATATATTATTTCAGGAAAACTTGGCTTATTAGGCAAGTCGGGCCTTGCATAGTAGGCCGAGTTCGACGTTCTGGCTACTAGGTACAACATATATATATATATATATATATATATATATATATATATATATATATATATATATATATATATATATATATATATATATATATATATATATATATATATGTATTGTAACACTGTAAAAGTGTTTGGTTTAGTTGTATTTAATACATACATAGAGTATATGAGTCACAGACAGGGATTTGAGAAGGCGCCAAGTTGTCGGCCGGAGTTTCACACCTCTGAGAGTTAATGACCACCAAGTGACCTGAGGTCAGATCATGCGAATTTCACCTTACTTCTACTAATCTTATAATTGTAGCCTGGTAGCCTTCAAACATGCCGACGTTTAAGGAGTGGCTTGGTAGAGAGCTTGAGGCTATCTACTTGTGGGCGGAGTTAGTTACTAGGTTCCCCAATATATACTCGGAGAGCTATCGATTCGAGAGCATTAACGAGACAGAGAAGAACAGCAGCCAGGAGAGCAGAGGAGACGGCCTAGCAGGGAGGCTGTCGGCCGGCAGGGCGGGACAGTCTCTCAACTACAGACCCCCCCCCCTCTATCTAGCTATAGGCAGACACTTGGTGAGTTGAACATTAAGGTGGCTTGGTCGTGTTTTACAAGTGTTGTGTGATGATCAGGGGCAGTCAGTTGTAGTGTTCTCAGATTCTTGGAGGATGACTCACTTTACATATATATATCTTGAACATTGCTTAAATTATGATACTTAGTATGTGAAATATAATTGAATTTATTATTTAAATTGCCTTTAACTGTGTCCCCCTAGAGCCTTGAGTTGAGGTGAGAAAGCCTCTGTGATTACTGGTTTCATGATTTAATGAGTACATGATAAAGATGGGACATACTAATAATGACCTCTTGATAACATCTTTTGTGAATATTTTGATACAGACAAGTTCCATTCCTTGTCTTGTATGTAATGGTCTAGAATGGATGGTAGCAGCATTTCGTCTTTTACTATCTACTCTTCTACTATCTACTCTTCTACTTCTACTATCTACTCTTCTACTTCTACCTATCTACACCTCTCCCTCCACCCTCTCTAAATTCTCACTTTCAACTAATGACCCTCCCACCTCTCTCACCCCAAATCCTCACTAATTACTTCACTATTCATTTCTTTCCTTTCGTTTCCTCTTATACGTTTGTGGCAGTGAAATGTGTTCTAGAGTTCTCTCTAGAGTTTCGGGTAGCTGATCCAGTTACGGCGCCTTGTAGTCTTAGCACCTAGGTAGTCAAATACCTAGGTTACAAGGTGTTGAACGAGAGAGGTTGTCTTAGGAACTCTGGGAGTGCTCTAGAATAGTTAGCTAACTGAGGACGGGATAACGGACTAGAGAAAGCTGTTTCCCCCGGCCTCGTTAGTTAACTGGGGGGTGGAATAATGGACAAGATAGAGCTATTTCCCCCCACCCCCCGTTACAATATGTATATGTATATATATATATATATATATATATATATATATATATATATATATATATATATATATATATATATATATATATATTGTGACGATAATCTCTTTCAAGAGAGATTGAGCCTGCTCTTCCCTATATCATTTACGTCATTCTACAAGTACAAGATGCTATATTAAAGATACGTCCACCAGTATCACAAAACGTTTTGCCCAGGAAGCAAAGCGTACCTTGCACCACCCGACACGCCGGCTCTCCACCCGTCGTCAACTAGCAAACTACCCATTCTCTGCCTGCCTGCTCCTGATTGGCTGGTGTATCGCCGACAGCACACCTGCACCTTCACTCACGCCCTCTACCTGAGTCGACGTCTGGGCCAGCTCACGCCATCCTCCTCAGAATATCTCTGTGCTCCTAGAAGTTGACATCTCTCTCTGGTATACTAAGCCCTGGCTGTCGTGTACTAAGGGAGGTGGCAGCTATAGCCAATATTCTCAGCACCTGATTATTATTATTGTCTTGCACATTATTTTATATTAGAGTAAATTTTCACATCTATTAATTATTCGTGTTGTTTTGTTTGTTGACTTGTTTTGAATTTTCGTAAGCCAAGGGATTGTCTTTGTTCATATCTTGTTTTCTAAAGTAATTAAAATTTCATTGTTTATATTTTTTGTTTTGCGTGTCTTCCCATTACCTTACCACAGACAAACAGGCAAGCAGTCTCTTTTTTTTTTATGTAAGTGTGACAAGGCATTGACACCTGCCATTGGAGGACTGCCGAACATCAACAGGAAGCTGGCTGCTCGTGGGTCCCTAGTTTTCCCAATGAGTTCCTCGCCCACCTTCTTTAAGAACTTAAGTGCACATTTACCCCATGCACCCAGAGTCTCAGAGCCTATCGGCACGAACCTGTAACAACGTTCTAAGTCTCTGTACTTGTTGGTTTTCTACGTCTCCCTGAAGGTGGTTGCCCAACCTCCCTCCACTGAGCTGTAACGTTGATAGGTATCAGCCAATGTAGATGCACAGGTGTAATCCCCTACGACCTGTTACCTTCCCTCCATGGCTGCAGGGTGACTCCATTTGGGCGTTTTTGGCTGTTGTCCGGTCTGCACAACTGAGGTTCCCTTTGTGCTGGGCACCCAGCTGTAGCCAAACTTCTCTTGATGATGTCATTGACTGCTTCATGTCTGGCAGTCTTCCCCTGTGTCTTATGACAGATGAGACGATGGCTGCCGTATTGGTCTGCCCGTGCATGGCCGCAAACACACCGGTGCTCGGTGGAGATAGGGGCGGCAAGGCGCAGAGCAACACCAATACTTAGGGCCCGATGGTCCAGGCGGGTGCCCAAGGCGGAATTAGGGACTGCCAACAGGAAGTCCCCAGCATGGGGGGCTTGCACAGCTAGGAGAAGCGCTCTGTCCTTCTGAGAAGCTGCATCCAGCAATGCTTTGGCATTGTTCTCCACTATGGGGCTATCCCATTTGGCCTGTTTGCCGTCGTTTGGAAAAGTTGGTCGAGGGTGTGAATTGGCAAGAGTGTCCCACTGACCAGCTCCCTCCGCAAATTTGGGATCACGAATCCCAATGTTCCTTAGGTAATCTGGTAGTATTTCATTCACTAATTCACTTGTAGCACTGGTCGAGGATAAGAATGCCGGCAATGCTAACTGTGTCACCTTGCGAATACCTATACCTCCGAGTCTAACTGGGAGCGTTGCTTGGGTCCACTGGTCATCTTACAGGGAGAGGTTTAACACTTTCAGAGTTATTGACATTAGGAGTGAGTTATATTCCGTTAATTTTGGGCTGTCGAAGGAGGGAGCACACCTAAGGAAATAGGTAAGTCTGGGCAAAGTTAGGCACCTTGTAAGAAGGTACAAAGCATCGTGAGCATCCAAAGCTCCAATTCTTTCCTCCATCCTCCTCGGGTCGTTCAGCTTTTCTTCGAGGATTACCTCAATTACGTTTGAGCCTAAAGGTGCCCCTAGCAGCACACTGTCGGTGGGAGCGATCACTGGGGCTCCTGGCAATAAGGTTCGTACTGCATCTATAATTGGTTGGCTGGATGAGATGATTTCACACTTTGATGGGTTTAGGGTAAGGCCTGGCTCCTCTCCCTTCGATTTCACTAGCCGAAGAACTCCTGGCAGGGATTCCTGTGTCCCTGCCAGGGTGCCATCGACCAGGAACCAGATGTTGAATTCGCTGGACAACCTGCTTGTGACCTCTTTAGCTGCCATGCAGAAAAGGAAAGGGGCAAGTGGGTCTCCCTGCTGGACACCTTCTGCGGAAACAACTTCATGTTCCCCAAACAACAGTGTCGATTCCCCACTGTACCCTGCTGAAACGAAGGGAAGCAGGCAAGGAAAGCTTGTTCGAACTGCTTCCAGTACCACATCCCTTCTTATTTGGTTGAAGTCATTTTTAAAGGCTAATTTAATTAATGCCATATTTTCTGGGAGGTGGTTAATATAGGCTCGCGCTGCATGAGCTGCTGCTTCACAGCCATGGGGGACACTAAAACCTAGTTGATGGGGACGAAGCATCGTTGCAGCGTCTATCTTGAGATGATTTCGGGGCTATAGTGTCCCCGCGGCCCGGTCCTCGACCAGGCCTCCACCCCCAGGAAGCAGCCCGTGACAGCTGACTAACACCCTGGTACCTATTTTACTGCTAGGTAACAGGGGCATAGGGTGAAAGAAACTCTGCCCATTGTTTCTCGCCGGCGCCAGGGATCGAACCCAGGACCACAGGATCACAAGTCCCGCGTGCTGTCCGCTCGGCCGACCGGCTCCCTTGGTCTATGCTAATTTTTCTGACAGCTGCCCTATCAACAAGGCGCCGAAGTGTGTTACCCACGGCAATGGGTCTGACTCCACCATCCATCTTCTTAAGGGCACAAAGGGATGCTCCGAAGAAGAAAGGTTTAATTATATCTGGGATTAGCCAGGAGAGGCAGTCGTTGACAAACTTCGTGATCTCTGACAGTAGTGTCTCGGCAACTTCGCCGAGAACTGGGTTTGTCATCTCCTTGAGGTGCTGAGGTCTTACTCCAGTGTATCCCCCTGCTGAGCCCGGCGGAAATGACATGATGGCTTTGCATACCTCTGACACTTGGAGGAACAGAGGTCCCATGTCTGGGACATTTGTGTCCCGAGCAGTGGGTTCCCATGGTACTCTGGGAGGGTGCTTCTCTCTCAGTGAGTCGGCAGTTGCAGTATTTCTAGGGGCGATTATTTCTTCACTGGTAAGTAACCTAATTGTCCCTATTCTGTTAAAGAGTTGGATTCCCTCGGGAGGAGCTACGACAGCTGAAAGAACGTCATGAAGAAACAAAGGAGAAGACCAGTATTAAAAAGACCTCGTCATGGAATGTCGTAATAGACAGGGGACTTTTTAATACTGGTAAGTAACCTAATTGCCCCTATTCTGTTAAAGAGTTGGATTCCCTCGGGAGGAGCTACGACAGCTGAAAGAACGTCATGAAGAAACAAAGGAGAAGACCAGTATTAAAAAGACCTCGTCTTGGAATGTCGTAATAGACAGGGGTCTTAAGAAGACTGTGACAAAGCCACCTACAGATATCCTAAGGACTTATAACTCATTCCCCGTGGTGGAGGACGAGTGCTGTGGGGAGCGTGCAGTTCGTTCGAAAGGGAAGGCAACAAAGGGAGCGCAAGTCTCTCAAAGTGTTCAGAAAGTAAAGGAAGTACTTCAGCAAATTTTGGTTGTGGGAGATTCCCAAGTGAAGTATTTGGATAGAACTTTTTGTGCCAGTGATAGGGGAAACAGGTTAAGAAGGGTTTGCTATTCGGGAGTAGGGATTGGTGACATTGTTAACAACATGAATTATATTATGGCTGGAAATATAAACAAATCCATTATTTGTATCAGTGCAGGTGGAAATGATGTTGGACGAGTTAGGAGTGAGACACTGATACACAGGTTTTAAGACAGCCAAAGAATTAGGAGTAAGGAATCTCGATCATGTGTGGCGCTCTTTCAAGAAAGGGAGTTGGAAATGAATGGTTGTCGAGGGCACTTGGTATCAATTGCCGACTTGATAAATATTGCAAATCAAATGCAATATCCTTCATTGATAACTGGGAACACTTCTATGGAAGGAATGACATGTATGCTCGGGATGGGGTGCATTTATCCAGGGCTGAGGTTGTTGCTGTTGTCAACTCGTTGGAACTTGTGGAAGGAGGGGTTTGTTTGGGTTTAAATTGTTAGTAAATAGTGGTTTGGGAATTGATATGGAGAGGGGAGGTAATAGAAGTAGGTGTTTGTTAGGAAAACAAATTGGTAAAATGATCGGGGAAGGGCCTCAAAATAACAAGTCACTTTAGGTATATTACACGAACAGTAGAAGTCTAAGAAACAAAATAAACTATTTAAATGCTCTTGCCTGCACGGAAAAAATAGATATTATTGCATTTACTGAAACGTAGATGAATGTAGAAAATAAAGAACTATTAGCTGAATAGCAAATAAATGGATTTTAACTATTTCACACAGATAGATATATTAAACGAGGAGCGGGAATAGCCATATATGTTAGGGAAAATATGAAATATAGTCTCAAAGAGGAAATCCATACAGAGCCACACACATAAACTATTTGGCTAGAATTAAACGAAAAAGCAAATAATCTTTTAATAGAAGTTACATACAGGCCACCAAACTTAGACAGAATGGAAACAAATCATCTATGGAATGAAATATCTAGAGCATCTAGGACTAACAGTATTTGTGTCATGGGTGACTAATTTTAGTGGAATAAATTGGTTTAACAGAACAGGGAATAATGAGGCAGAAGATTTTCTACAATTAATTGACGGTTGCTTTCTTACGCAACACATTAAGGAACCAACGCGGGAAAATAATATTTTAGACTTAGTGTTAACTATCAGGGGAAACACAAATTAATGACATCAAAATAGAGAGTGAGCTAGGGAACTATGGCCACAAAGAAATCAGATTTAGTATAGAATGGAATAGATTTGTAGGGAAAAATTCTGTTAAAGTGCAAGATTTTTGAAAAGCTGATTTTAATAGCCTAAGAAATTTTTGGGGTGAAATAGATTGGAAAGTCTTGGGCATATGGGGTGGGCCGGTCTTGGAGCGAGACGTGAACCCAGCGATGGGTGACGTAAAAAGGGATTTTGATGTGGATTCAAAATATAACTTATTTAAAAATATTCCAGCAAAGCACAGGAACGTAGTTATACCAATACATCTGAAAAACCTAATAGGTAGAGAGAAAACATGGTACAAAAGGATAAAGAATGGGGAAATCAGTTTAGAACAAGAATTCATCCGTTATTTTTCCTTCTATTGATACTCGTCCCTCTCTCTGGCTTCGCTATGTTGATGACATTTTTGCTTTATGGCCTCATGACCTTAGTCTTTTGCAGCCTTTCCTCGCCTCTCTTAACAATCTGGCTCCTTCTATCCATTTCAAAGTTGAGTGGGAATGTAATTCCCTCCTTCCTTTTCTTGACGTTCACGTTCACAGCTCTGTATCCGGGTTCTCTTTCTCTGTCTACCGCAAACCCATGCATAGTGGCATGTACATTACACTTCTTTTCCTACCATCCTCCTTCTGTTAAGAAAAGTGTCCTCGTCTCTCTCTTCCTCCGCGCTCTACGCCTCAGCGACCCTCAGTTTCTTGATTCTGAACTTGCCTTTACCTACAAATCATTCTCTCGCCTTGGTTACCCTTTGCATTTCATCAACTGTGCCTACTCTCAAGCTAAACGAAATTTCTTGCATCCTAAACCTGCTTCCAACACTAGTAGCACTGTACTATGCCTTCCCTTCATATCTGAACTCAAAACTTTTACCAATACCTTTCGTCCTCTTGACATAAAGCTCGCCTTTCGACAAACTAACACACTTCATAGCAATCTAGTTCACACTGCTCCTCCTGCTTCTAATGCTGCTGGTGACTACTCTATTTCCTGTTCGTCCTGTCCTCTCCAATACTTTGGCGAAACTGGCCGTACACTGAATGACAGACTTAAAGAACACAAGAGAAGTGTTAAGTCTGCAGACACTAACAATGCTCTCTTTTGTCATGTTAGGGATTCTAATCAAAAGAGCCACCACTTACGGGCTATTCATGCCCACGCCACCTTTTGGGTGTCTTAATCTTCATCAATCATCCTCATCACAATCGACTTCAGAATGGTCCAGGACGGACCGAAACGTCGTCGTATTCACCTTCTAGTGTGTGGTCTGGTCAACATACTTTCTTGCAATGTACCTGTAAACAATTTTTGAAAATATTTCTGTAATTATTCTACTTAAAATTATCTGTACCTGTAAAGTAAAGCTGTAAAGTACTTGTAAATATTTGTTGTCAATTTTACTGTTAATTATCTAAAAGATATTTAATAGTTAAGGACTTGCCCGTAACGTTATTCGTGCTATTGGCTTTACAAGAATGTAAAATCATCCTAATTTCTATGTTCTCTGTTAACCCCCAATGTACCTTCTTGTACATAAATAAATAAATAAATAAAATAAATAAATTCAGGTATGAGCAGCAGCGGGGTGCACTTCTCGATGTATACGCTGCCCTTAAACACGGCGACAAATATGAAAGAGTAGCGTAGTCTTCTCGGAACACAAAACGGGGCAGGCTAACCATAGCCCATGCTACTTGCCCCGCTCCTGTGCCAGGTAAGTCAACTTCGGGCTCACCATAGCCCGTGCTACTTGGAACTTATGTTCCGAGTAGCTGAATCTAAAACAACAACAACAAAACGGGGACACACCAAACTGGCAACACACAGCTCTAAGTACAGAGCAGACATTAACGAACTCTGCATCCACTGTCAGGTGCCTGAAACAATCGAACACTATACTCCTTCACTGTTTCCGACATCATAGTGCCAGAGTAAATTTCAAACACGTATTTATCGCACTTTTTTTTTTAGATATATACAAGAGTTGTTACATTCTTGTACAGCCACTAGTACGCGTAGCGTTCCGGGCAAGTCCCTGGAATACGATCCCCGCCGCGAAGAATCGTTGTTACAATCAAGTACCCATTTTACTGTTGAGTAAAACATAGACTACTGTTAAGGATTTGCGCCCAGTAAATCCTCCCCGGCCAGGATTCGAACCCATGACAAAGCGCTCGCGGAACGCCAGGCGAATATCTTATCACTACACCACGGAGACTAAAAAATACCTTTTAAAAAATACCACTTAAAATACCTTTTATCATTAAGCATATATTAGGAGGTGATCCTCGCTATAGGAAAAATATCAAATAGTCAGAGTACTGGCTAAATATCTCCAGTCGACAAATTAATTGATTGATTTTTGATTTGTTGCCGCCACGGTACGGCAAGTCTCCCTCTAATATTTATTTATTTATATACAAGAAGGTACATTGGGTTGGTGAGAATACATAGCATAGTACAGTAATTGCACTCTTGTAAAGCCACTAGTACGCGCAGCGTTTCGGGCAGAGATGCGCCTCTGCCCGAAACACTCTGCATGTCTGCACTCTGCATCACTCTAATATGCACCCCTGTTTTAGTCTTTAGTTTTAATATGCACTCCTCTGTCTACAGCACAACGCAACAAGCACTTTTGAAACATCATTCTCAACATAAACGCGTCCACCAACATCAATACTGGTGTAGTCATCGAGAGGACAAACCTTCATACAAACTGCACCTACTATCAAGAAGGAGAAAGAGTTAAAATTGACCGAAATGCTGCGTATTAGTGGCTTTAAATATTGTATGAACTAGCTCTATCTATAATATCCAACAGTATGTTTGTTACTCTGCATCTATGTATTGTTATGATCTCAGCCTACAGGAGAAACGAGTCTCCCTCCTTGAGAGTTATTCGTCAAGCCTGACCTAACTAGAAGGTCTAGCAAATATTGAGGTGATAACCCATATGTAAAATGGCTGGTTGGATATGTAAAACAATTTAAGATTATGGGCAGTAAGTAAGGAAATAGACAAATGACTGGCTAGGAGATGTGGACATTTTGCTGGAGGCGTGAGGCTCGCTTCCGGAGGACCTTGACCTCACTTGAGTGCCAGACATCGCAGGGGGAAGCCGCGCTCCATTTGAGCTCCCGCCAGAAGGGAACCCCTAGTGATATATCTCGAAGAGAAGAGAAGTGTGTAGACGTGCCAGCTGTGGAACCGAGCTGGGAACGTTGTGGTATCAAGTCCTGGTCGACGAGCAGAGTTTAATAAGCTACTCAGAGGCATTTTCGTGGGCTGTGTGGAGCGCCCTGACCAGACGCCGTCAGAGGGAAAGCGCCCTCGATCAATTAATCTGTGGTAAGCACGATATACGCCAGTTCATAGTGATCACTTGTAGTTGGTCGTGTGCCCAGCGACGGTAGCAATGTTTATTTATAAGTTAGACATGTTTTAATAAGGCAGAAAGCCTGAAATAGGAGAGTGAAGAGGGAGGAGCACGGAGCGACGTCCGCCCCCTCTGAGCGCTGGCGGACGACTGAGGGAGCCTGGCTCTTGACTGAGGAAGACCCTCCCAGCGAGTGAGGACCGCCGCCAGGCGAGGTGGAGTATGGACCCGCCCAAAACGGGGGAGTCCACTCTCACTGTATGTAGAGAACAGATAGAGGTTTGAGGCAAGCATATTGTGTGGTTATTTTTGTTTATGTGTTAAAGGGGAACATTTTATTGGAGTGTCGATGGGTTGCAGGTTTGTCTTTGGGGAAGAAGTTGCTGAGCACTTCGAAGCCAGCAGATGAAGTAGCTGATGAGACTCCAAGGTAGTGAAGCAGAGGACCTCGAGCTGTGAGGAGAAGCAGTGAAGAGGAGTGTCACGTGCTTCTGTAGAGGTGGTGTAGCAGCCAAGAGAGCTGTGGAGGAACCTAGCAGAAGGGTGAAGCACCGTAGTTACTCAAGGAAACTTCATGATAGCAGCCTGGAGAAGCTGCAGAGGATCCTGGTAGTGAAGCCCGGAAGAACCTAAAGATATTAGGGTAGTGAACTTCCAGAGGTGGAAGGGAAGTTCTGGTGGATTACTTGTAGGGAGTTGATAGTGTTTGGTTGTCAGTAGCGTGCAAGACGCAGTGAGAGGTGAGTGATTGTTGGTATTCTTATGTCAAGGAGTGTTTTATACTGAAGTTTAGAGTTACAGTCGTAGGCTGGATTACCTACAGATGTATGCGTTCTGGGACTGATATTGATCGATTAATCATTGTTGTGTATCAATGAACATTTGTACTGATATATGTTATTGCATTCAAATGCTGGTTTTCTATATGTACATTATCTTGCTGATAGTGCAACAGTGTATGTAGGCTTGATCAACTTGAGGAGGTTGATAGTATCAGGTGGTGAACCAGGAGATAGGATACCACTTGATAAGCTGATAATAGAGTTCTGATGGTGTTGGAGTGCAACATGATTGTGATATTATAGAGTATAGGATTCATTATTATTATATGTGTGTATGTATCGTGTATGTGCTTTGTCCAGTAAATGTGTCACAATTTGCTGGTGTTTGCCCTTGTCCTAGTGAGGCTTCCCAGGAAGTAGTAAAGAAGGAGAGAGAGAGAGAAAGAACCAAGCACCACTGCTGTGGACAGGGTAGGAGGTAATACTAATAAGTCATAGGGGAGTGAGGAGATCATATCTCATAAGGAGAGAGTGGGGAGTCACAGCGGCTCGAGTGGGTGTGTGCACGTGACAACGAGGCTAAGTGTTGGAGCCGCATCCCCTAAACGTGTGACGTTGAGCCCCTCTCTAAGAGCCAGAAGCGCCAAGGGTGATCTCCTAGTATAAGCACTCTACCGAGTTGTGGGTTGGGTTGTCCATAGAGAAGGATCAACGACGACAACACCAACCAACCCACAGTCTATAATAAATTGGGGGCCTGTGTCCGGGAGAGTGAACTGACACACCCACACCCTGTCCAAGAGTGGATTTGTACGCCCCTGCTGAGATAAACTGTGTGACCGCAGGTGTATACTCTCTCTCTTGGGAAGACTCACAGGACAAAGATGGATAAGGTGCAAGCGTTTGTGGAGTCAGGCAAGCCTGAGGACTTGGAAGGTTGCACGAGGGATCAATTGAAACAAATAGCAGAAAAATGTGGCATTAGGTTGAAAGCATCTAAAGTAGCTGGGATGAAGGATGAGATCCTGAGGCAGTTAAGAGCCAAAAATGAAGCGGCAGAGCAAGGAGCCCAAAAAGGAGCTGAAAGTGGAAAGGAGGATGATGGGCAGGATGAAGTGAGATCCCAGGGATCGAGTAGGAGCAGCAAGAGTAGCCGCAGTAGCAGGAGTAGCCGAAATAGGAGCTTGGAGAGATTCCAGTTAGAGCTCCAGATGCAGCAACAACGAGAGGACAAGGAGAGGCAGTTCCAGCTGGAAAAGATGAAATTAGAACTCCAGATGAAAAATGAAGCAGAGAAGGAAAAAGAAAAAACCAGACTGGAAATAGAAAAAGAGAAAGCAAGACTAGAGGTGGAGAAAGAAAAAGAGAAAACCAGAGTAAGGGAACTGGAGTTGGAACAGGAGAAAGAAAAAGCCCAAGTCGAAAAAGAAAAAGAGAGAACAAAACAAATGCAGATAGAAGCGAATAGAACCTTGGCTGAGCAAAGGATTGAACATGGGTTGCCAGAGAGCACCACCCAGGTATCACACCCACCAGATGTTAGGGTTAGGGAGAAGGACAGTCCCTTGTTTGTTCCCGAAGAGGCAGAGAGCTTTTTCGAGCACTTTGAAAAAGTAGCCAGTATCAAGAAGTGGCCACAGGAGGAATGGGCCCAGCTGGTCCAGTTAAGATTGACCGGTGCAGCCAGGGAGGCATACACCCAATTGTCACTGGAAGAGTGCCAGGATTACGCCACAGTAAAGAGCAGCATATTGCGCTCGTTTCAGTTAACCCCAGAAGCTTATAGGAAGCGCTTCAGAGAGATGATCAAAGTTGGAGCGTGTACGTTTGCTGAGACAGCAAGAGATCTAGAAAGACGATTCCAGAAGTGGATTGAGGCTGCTGGAGTTGGATCTTACGCTGACCTGAAGCAACTGATGGTCATGGAGAAGTTCTTGGAGATGATGCATCCCGAAACAAAGTTCAAGATCCAAGAAGCAGGGATAATGGAGGTGAAAGATGCCGCAGATAGGGCAGATATGATTACTAAAGCATACAAGAGCTTGAGGGAGAACAGAGTGCAGAATGAGGTGAGACGCAGCAATGGCAGAACCAGTGGAGTCTGGGGAGGAAGAAATTATGAAAGACCCAGAGGAGTCTGGGGTGAGAAAAATTTTGATAAATGGGCAGATAAACGTAAGTACCCTAAAACTCAGAAGAGTAGGTCGCGCACTTCGTGTGAAAGTGAAGATGGAGGAGCCAAACGAGAAACTATTCGTGATCCAGGGAATCAAGAGTCCAGTAAAGCCCCACAGAGTACAAATAGTGTGCCTGGCCCGAGGAACTCTCATGTGAGTGGACAAAGTCAGAGCCGCTTTGGTACGTATAGGAGAGATTTCTCCCAGATGAGATGTTACAATTGTAACGGATTGGGTCACGTGATGCGATATTGTCGGCAGGGCAAGAGAGTTGTGACCCTGGCCATGTGTGACCCCCGAAGTAAATATACTAATGTGTTCCGAGACAAACCACAGAAAGCGAACTTAGTGAACGAGAAGTATAGGCCGTTCATGAGTAAAGGTTGGATCAGTATAGGAGGCCAACCTGAAGTAGAAGTTGGTATTTTAAGAGATACCGGAGCTAATCAGAGCTTGATTGCGAGAAGCCTGATTGGGAATGATCGACGGTTAGCTGGCAGGAGTAAGATGAAGGTATATGGGTTATTGTCTGAGAGTGACATGCCTGTATGTCCAGCTAAGGTCGGAATATGTGTCGGCAGAGGTGATGTTGGGAGTGTGCCCTGACATACCTGTTCCAGGAGTCCAAGTGATCCTGGGGAATGACTTGTGCGGGACAAAGGTGTTGCCAAGAGTCATAGCGGAGACTGTGCCAGAGGAGTGCCCAGAAGGCCATGGCACAGGTGGGACACCTGAGAGTGTGAACCTGACTGACATCCGAGGGGATGAGTCAGGAGACCGCCAAGCCATTGAGTACCCTGTCTCGGTAGTGACGAAGGCAGAGGTGGCCGACGAGGAAGACACTGGAGAAGGTGAGACAGTGTCGATTCAGCCGGTGGAAGATATCGACGTAGACATAGCGTGGCTGTATGATGAAGGTCCAGCCCAGGAAAATGGAGTCTCGGTGAGGTCGAAAGTGAAGATGGCCCAGCCGAAGAAGAATCATGTGAAGAGAGTGGACCTGAGTAGAGCCCAGACTGCTGAAATTAAGGGTCGGAAGGTGAACGCAACTGTGCTGAGTAGGAATGAGGAAAGATGTGGACAGACTGAAGACGAGAGTAGAGCGTCAAGTGGTCCACGAGCACAGAGGCATATGGATAATGGAGTTAAGTTGCGGGAGATGTCAAGAGTTGACATGTTTCACAGAAAACGTGGAGGAGAGATGGTGAAGAGTAATAGCCGAGAAAATGAAAGGAGAAGAGATAGTATGTGTGGAGAGATGCTTACGAGCACTCTGGGAGAGATAGAGCGACATGTACGGTCGAGTGCTGTTGGATGTAGTACAGTGCTCGAAGAAACTTTTAGGGAACGAAGAAGTGTTGAAGGAGAAGAAATGGAGTAGTATAGAGGTGAAAAGTGTGGGAAGAGGATGATGATACAAGCATGGAGGAATAGAAGAAAGCCGAGGACTCGATGGAGGTCAAATAGGACGATGTCGCGGATAAATGAGGAGACGAAAGGGAGAATCGTCGGTGAAGACGAGGGGGTGAAGTATGATGACAGGAGACGAAAGTATAACGGCAGTAGATGGAAGTGTGAAGACGACAGAGGAGGTACAGACAGTAGATGTCTGACTCTGGACGGGAAGAGAAGAAGACGAGGAAACGGAGGGTGGAGACAGTAAGTAGAGTGGACCAATGGATTGCAGGCGTCCAAGGAGGACAGCCTAGCCAAGAGGTGCCAGAGAAGTCAAATCGTTTATGAGAAGATCGTGTTTCTGGAGAGTTGTGAGCCAGATGTTGCAAGGTGCAACGAATTAATTGTAGACTCCTAAGAGAGTATATTGGTTGAAGAACGAGACAGTGTGGTGGCGGATGTATTATCCCGAGCTTTGCAACTGGAATAACTCTCAAAAATAAGGGGAGGGGAGTGTTATGATCTCAGCCTACAGGAGAAACGAGTCTCCCTCCTTGAGAGTTATTCGTCAAGCCTGACCTAACTAGAAGGTCTAGCAAATATTGAGGTGATAACCCATATGTAAAATGGCTGGTTGGATATGTAAAACAATTTAAGATTATGGGCAGTAAGTAAGGAAATAGACAAATGACTGGCTAGGAGATGTGGACATTTTGCTGGAGGCGTGAGGCTCGCTTCCGGAGGACCTTGACCTCACTTGAGTGCCAGACATCGCAGGGGGAAGCCGCGCTCCATTTGAGCTCCCGCCAGAAGGGAACCCCTAGTGATATATCTCGAAGAGAAGAGAAGTGTGTAGACGTGCCAGCTGTGGAACCGAGCTGGGAACGTTGTGGTATCAAGTCCTGGTCGACGAGCAGAGTTTAATAAGCTACTCAGAGGCATTTTCGTGGGCTGTGTGGAGCGCCCTGACCAGACGCCGTCAGAGGGAAAGCGCCCTCGATCAATTAATCTGTGGTAAGCACGATATACGCCAGTTCATAGTGATCACTTGTAGTTGGTCGTGTGCCCAGCGACGGTAGCAATGTTTATTTATAAGTTAGACATGTTTTAATAAGGCAGAAAGCCTGAAATAGGAGAGTGAAGAGGGAGGAGCACGGAGCGACGTCCGCCCCCTCTGAGCGCTGGCGGACGACTGAGGGAGCCTGGCTCTTGACGGAGGAAGACCCTCCCAGCGAGTGAGGACCGCCGCCAGGCGAGGTGGAGTATGGACCCGCCCAAAACGGGGGAGTCCACTCTCACTGTATGTAGAGAACAGATAGAGGTTTGAGGCAAGCATATTGTGTGGTTATTTTTGTTTATGTGTTAAAGGGGAACATTTTATTGGAGTGTCGATGGGTTGCAGGTTTGTCTTTGGGGAAGCAGTTGCTGAGCACTTCGAAGCCAGCAGATGAAGTAGCTGATGAGACTCCAAGGTAGTGAAGCAGAGGGCCTCGAGCTGTGAGGAGAAGCAGTGAAGAGGAGTGTCACGTGCTTCTGTAGAGGTGGTGTAGCAGCCAAGAGAGCTGTGGAGGAACCTAGCAGAAGGGTGAAGCACCGTAGTTACTCAAGGAAACTTCATGATAGCAGCCTGGAGAAGCTGCAGAGGATCCTGGTAGTGAAGCCCGGAAGAACCTAAAGATATTAGGGTAGTGAACTTCCAGAGGTGGAAGGGAAGTTCTGGTGGATTACTTGTAGGGAGTTGATAGTGTTTGGTTGTCAGTAGCGTGCAAGACGCAGTGAGAGGTGAGTGATTGTTGGTATTCTTATGTCAAGGAGTGTTTTATACTGAAGTTTAGAGTTACAGTCGTAGGCTGGATTACCTACAGATGTATGCGTTCTGGGACTGATATTGATCGATTAATCATTGTTGTGTATCAATGAACATTTGTACTGATATATGTTATTGCATTCAAATGCTGGTTTTCTATATGTACATTATCTTGCTGATAGTGCAACAGTGTATGTAGGCTTGATCAACTTGAGGAGGTTGATAGTATCAGGTGGTGAACCAGGAGATAGGATACCACTTGATAAGCTGATAATAGAGTTCTGATGGTGTTGGAGTGCAACATGATTGTGATATTATAGAGTATAGGATTCATTATTATTATATGTGTGTATGTATCGTGTATGTGCTTTGTCCAGTAAATGTGTCACAATTTGCTGGTGTTTGCCCTTGTCCTAGTGAGGCTTCCCAGGAAGTAGTAAAGAAGGAGAGAGAGAGAGAAAGAACCAAGCACCACTGCTGTGGACAGGGTAGGAGGTAATACTAATAAGTCATAGGGGAGTGAGGAGATCATATCTCATAAGGAGAGAGTGGGGAGTCACAGCGGCTCGAGTGGGTGTGTGCACGTGACAACGAGGCTAAGTGTTGGAGCCGCATCCCCTAAACGTGTGACGTTGAGCCCCTCTCCAAGAGCCAGAAGCGCCAAGGGTAATCTCCTAGTATAAGCACTCTACCGAGTTGTGGGTTGGGTTGTCCATAGAGAAGGATCAACGACGACAACACCAACCAACCCACAGTCTATAATAGTATATACTTTCCTAAATAAATTATTATTATCATTATTATTAAGTCTCCGTGGTGTAGTGGTAGGACACTCGCCTGGCGTTCCGCGAGCGCTATGTCATGGGTTCGTATCCTGGCCGGGGAGGATTTACTGGGCGCAATTCCTTAACTGTAGCCTCTGTTTAATGCAACAGTAAAATGTGTACTTGGATGAAAAAACGATTCTTCGCGGCAGGGGATCGTATTCCAGGGACCTGCCCGAAACGCTACGATAACTAGTGGCTGTACAAGAATGTAACAACTCTTGTATATATCTCAAAAAAAAAAAATAAATAAAAGTTAAAAATTATGATTTCATACGATACTTAAGTTAGTCCTCCAAACTTCTGCGCGATTTCTTACATGAAATGATCAAGGAGCGGAGACCGTGCAGAACAATTATGACATCAACAAGTGTCTAGTAATTTATTTAAACATATGTATGATGATTAATACAGGCAAAAGTATCGTAAATATTAATATAAGAATGAATTTATATGAAAATGAACATGGCAAATATATGAATATAGAGTACATGTGAAATAGTGTGGTCCACAGTGCTCTGAGGCTGGTGTTCATAGCCCTAATACTCGCTAGCTTTGCGCAGTGGCAGTATCGTAACCAATGAGGTACATCCGAGGTGCGATTATTGCTAGTTGAAAACTTTAACCAATACTCCGCTGGGTCGGCGTGTAAAAGCGTCGGCTACGGCAATTTTTGTTAGCCCGTTCAAGGGCTTCAATATGATACAGTTGTCTCACTTTTAGAACATTTAATAATTAAGTTTTATGTTATATTATAAATCTATTATGTTATAGATCTTACGATACCTCGCTGACTCCACATAGGCAGGAGACGAGATTCACATACAGCATACTTGT
The DNA here is from genome assembly GCF_040958095.1 of Procambarus clarkii. Classification (NCBI taxonomy): domain Eukaryota; kingdom Metazoa; phylum Arthropoda; class Malacostraca; order Decapoda; family Cambaridae; genus Procambarus; species Procambarus clarkii. Next base: position 18,588,354 of record NC_091151.1, on the reverse strand, counting down.
GGTAATGTCTACGATTCCTTAAGGGACAATTTAACTTAACCTAAAACCATATAATTATATCAGACACGTGTTAACTTGTCAGTACTTGGATCTAATTACATGGAACTCCAGAATATAACCAGGATCCAAACAAAATTACACTTTTTATTTTGTTTATATATACTAAAAAGCTAATTTTTATTTATATATACTTGTAAAGCCATTAGCAGCATAGCGTTTCGGAAAAGTCCTTAATCCTAATTTTTTCCCCAAAGATGACCAGCAAAATCGTTTAACAACCAGATACTCTTTCACTGCTGGGTGAACAGAGGCTACAGTTAAGGATTGGCACCCAGTCAGTCCTTCCCAGCCAGTATACGAACCAAGGCCATAGCGGTTGCGAAGCGCCAGGCGAGTATTATTATTAACATCTATATTGACAAAATTAATTACAATTTTGCCTAATCTGAGGATTTCGATTAAGTCTTATTGAAGTGAGGATAATGCTGGTATTCATTGTCACGCAGGACAGAGGGTCATAACATAAGACAATAGGTCTAAACTGTAGGCGGAAGTACATATATATCATGGTTACAATCAATGTTTTAATGTATGGATATGTGAAAACAACTTTCTCTCGTGCACTGCCACACAAGGGCAGGGATGGGTTCATAAGTGATGCAGCTTAAAAGTAATATAAATAAAAATTGTTCTTCATTCTTTAAAATGGACAAGTAAATTTTTGGTAAATTGTTAGGATGTCGTTCAGAACACCTGGGTCAATAAAATAGTTACACAGTTGGTGGTACAAAAGGCCAGGTCTAAAGTCCTTTACGGTTTCTCATTCAACAATATAGTGTTCTAGTGAATACATTAAAGGTTTATCACAGAGTTTACAATCTGAGTATTCAGGTAGTGGCACAGCCTCACTAACCTGCCAGATGTGTCTATAATCAAGGCAAATTCCCGCAATGACTACATCACATTGCCTGGTCTGGTTACTGTGCTGACCATACAAATACCTAGTATTACAAAACTTGTCATAACTTTTAATACTGCAGCTTTCAGGTCTCTGGGCATTTCTTAGTTCTTCTAAATCTGAATTAATTTCTTTAATTTGTATGTTTCTAATAATTGCTTTAGATAGTCCAAAGTCATAATCAATGTTTTCTTTCCTGCAAGCCTCATTGGCCAATCGATCTTCAAAGTCATGTTTTCCAACTCCAACATGGGATGGGATCCACACAAATTTTATACAAGAGTTATTATCATTGGCAAAAATTACATTCCATTTAATATTACAAGCTACTTCCAACATACATTGTGATGGGTTATTTAAGGACTGCAGAGCACTTTTAGAGTCACAGAAAATAACTCCACCACTATTGAGCTTAAGGTATTCAGTGGCTAGATAAATGCCCAATAGCTCAAAGCAATAGCTTTGAAAGTAGATTAGTTGTTATTGTTATAGATTCAGCTACTCGGAACAAGTTCCAAGTAGCACAGGCTATGGTGAGCCCGTAACTTACCTGGCACAGGAGCGGGGCAAGTAGCACGGGCTATGGTGAGCCCGTAGTGGACTTACCTGGCACAGGAGCGGTGCTGAGTTATTATTCGATTGATTGATGAAGATTAAGCCACCCAAAAGGTGGCACAGACATGAATAGCCCTTAAGTGGTGGCCCTTTTGAGCCATTACCAGTATCAATAGATGATACTGGAGATCTGTGGAGGTGCGGCTGCACCCTGCATGACGGGAGATGTCTCCCGTCAGTTATTATTCTGTTGTTTTAGATTCAGCTACTCGGAACATAATTCCCAAGTAGCACGGGCTATGGTGAGCCCGTAGTGGAGTTACCTGGCACAGGATCGGGGCAAGTAGCGCGGGGTATGGTTAGCCTCGTGAGTTATTATTCGCTACTCTGCTGCTTATATGCTCGGGCAACACCTCATTGTTCTCCAAATGTTGACAGGAATATTAACTGGAAGTAGGGAAAGGTTTGAGTTCCATAACTAGTACTAAGAAGAGCTTTGCTTCTCTCATTAGGCTAATGCGTTTGGAGCGAGTATATTATTGGGATAATCTACTCACTACAGAATTTCCCCTCCCAGGGGATGAAAGGAAAAAACACTTGATCAAGGAACCTAGCTGGTCGGTGAATTGTACGCTCTGCACGAGTTGTATAACCCTCAAAGTTAACTTCCTCCTCTTCGCTGATGTCATCTAAATAGGGTCGTAGGGTGGGATGTCCCACTGGATCGTCCGTCGTTGTAGGATCAGGTGGTGGTGCGGCTGGTAACTGGGGTTGTAGGATGGGAGGTCGTACAGGATCGTCCGTTGTCGTAGGTGGCGGTGCTGCTGGTAACTGTGGTCGAAAAGTGAACGGCGTTATCGGCGGATGTGTCTCTGGAGGGATGTCTGGGGCAGCGTCACAATGTGCTGGTTTAAGGCGGTTGACGGAGATGTTTACCCGCTGTCCTCGGCGTTCAATGGTGAAGAACTTCGGTGTTCGGGAAACCACTTTAAATAGTCCTTCGTAAGATGACTGTAGAGGGCGTCGAACAGCGTCGATTCTTACAAACACGTGTTCAGTTGTGTGGAGCTCATGAGGCACATATGTAGCACGAGTTGTCAGTTGGCGTAGTGGTGTAAGCCGAATGCTTGCCATGGCCGCCCGTAATTTCTGGACAAAAGTGGGGTCTGAGAGTGTGATGAGTGGCGTCGGGGTTAAGAATTCGCCCGGAAGCTGCAGGCTAGATCCGTATACTAAGTCTGCTACCGAGAATCCACTGCCGTCCTTCGTGGGCGAACGAATGCCAAGCAAGACTAATGATTGACTGTCGATCCAATCATCAGGGCGTGCTTGAGCTCTTAGGGCGGCTTTTAATTGTCTATGAAAGCGTTCAACCATTCCGTTCGACTCAGGGTGGTATGCTGTGGTTCGGTTGCGTGTGGTGCCGAGAAATTCCATAAGTTCCTTCTATAGATATGGTTCGAACTGTCGTCCTTGGTCGATGATGATGACAAAGGGGCTGCTAAAACTGGCGACCCATCCAGGGAGGAAAGCCTGGACCACTGACTCAGCTGAGATGTTGATTAATGGGATTGCTTCCGGCCATCTGGAGGTGCGATCGATGCAGGTGAGTAGATAAGAACATCCTCTTGCCGACGGTAATGGTCCAACGATGTCTACATGCACCACCTCGAAACGGTCAGAAGGTAAAGGGAACTAATGAACAAATCCACAAGGGCCGTGACGAGGATTCGAACCTGCGTCCGGGAGCATCCCGGTGTAGTAGTGAGTTTAGTGTAGTAACGGGAACTGTTGAAGAGGGCTTTTTGTGCGACGATGTGTTTTCGCTCGCTAGCACTGGAGACATGAGCAAGTCCATCGTCGAACATCGGAATTGATTCCTGTCGTATGTATGACAAAAGAAACTCCGTTAGTAGTTTCTGGGAAGCACATACTCCTGGGTGTGCTAGGGAGTGAAATGTTAAGAATGTATTCCAGCGAAACTGGGCAGGAATGTTGGGCCTAAGTGCTTCCGTCCGTAAGGTGTCACAGATTATACTACCGCCACCTTCCATGGGAATCTCGATGAACCGGAGAGCTGTGTCAGATGTCCGTAATCGCTGCAGATCAGGGTCTTCCCGTTGGGCCTTGCAGATTACACAATAGTCCACCTGAGCTGGGTTTTTCACGACGTGGTTTATGGTGGGTCGAAACAGTGCATCGGCTATGACATTATTAGTTTCTTTGACATGGCGGATATCCGAGATAAATTGGGAGATAAATGCCAGGTGGTTGGCTACTCGAGGAGAGTGAGCATCACCCTTGGCCGCCAGTGTATAAGTGAGGGGTTTGTGGTCTGCGATGATGTGGAAGTTCCGCCCTACGAGGAAGTGCCGGAAATGTTGTATGGCTGTGTAGATGGCGAGCAGTTCCCTATTAAAAGTGCTGTACTTCTCTTCAGTGGGTGACAGGCATACTGAAAAGAATGCAGTTGGGCACCATTCTCCTTCAATGAGCTGTTGTAGTACAGCACCAATAGCTGTTTTTGAAGCGTCGGTAGAAAGATTGGTGGGAGCGTCAGACACTGGGTGTGCGAGTAAGGTGAATTCCGCCAGCTTGTGTTTTATGTCTGTGAATTCTGTCTCTGTCTGGGGAGTCCATTCCAAGGGAAGACGGGACGTGTGTTTCCGACCACGTAAGAGGTCGTATAAGTGTCGCAAGATGTTCGAACAATGTGGGATGAATCGATTATAAAATTTCACCACGCCAAGAAATTCTTGCAACTTCTTTGGAGTGGATGGGCTCGAGAATTCCTTGATTGCCTCGATTTTCTTCTCTAGTGGTTGGACCCCTGCTGCTGACACACGGTGTCACAAGAAATCCAGCTCTGGAACATGGAAAATACACTTCTCAGAGTTGAGCTGCAAGCTGAAGTTGCACAGACGGGTGAGGAGTCGAGGTGTAGCAGATGTTCTGTTGGTGATGTACTGGCCACCAGTACATCGTCAATGTAGGCGTAGCAAAAAGGAAGGTCCTTAATTACTTGATCGATGAAGCGTTGGAATGTCTGGGATGCATTCCGTAGACCAAAAGGCATCCGGACGAATTCAAACAGTCCAAAAGGTGTTGTGATCGCAGTTTTCGGAATGTCTGCTGGTTCCACAGGGATCTGGTGAAATGCCCCCACAAGGTCAATTTTCGAAAAAAAAAACTGTTGCGTTGCTCAATCCCTGTGAGAAATCCTGGATGTGTGGTATTGGGTAGCGATCCGGCAGAGTACGAACGTTGAGAGCCCTGTAGTCCCCGCAAGGGCGCTATTCCCCTGGGGCTGTTTTCGGGACCATATGGAGAGGTGAAACCCATGGACTATTCGAAGGGCGGATTATTCATACCTCCTGTAGCTTGTTGAATTCAGCACGTGCTACCGCCAATCGTTCTGGTGCCAGGCGGCGTGGTCTGGCGAAGGTAGGTGCTCCCGTTGTAGTAATGTGATGTGTAATCGTATATTGAACCTCTGGTCGAGGGCCGGCGGGTTGGGTCACATCTTTGAATTCATCCAGGAGTGCTTGAAGTTCCGTAGATGCGACTGGAGTGACGCTGTTAACCTGTGTAGAGGTACTAGGAGAGGCTCGAAGTACTGCACCTGCGGGATCCACAATAAGTCGATGGTGTTGCAGGAAATCCCATCCAAGAATGGGTCGTTCCACATCCGCTATGAGGAAAGTCCACGTAAAGCGACCCTGAGAGGCGAAATTGAGAAGCAGGGTGCGGGTCTCATATGTACGGACGGACGTACCATTCGTGGCACGTAAGTCCAAACCAGGAGTGCGGGTTGCTTTGACCAGTGGGGGAGGCAACACACTAGCTGCTGCATCTGTGTAAACGAGGAAACGGCGTTTGGTTATGATGTCAGATATGTAGAGCAGTGTAGTGTTTGAAATGGCGGGGTCACTGGCCGTTAACAGTCCCCGCCGAAGTAGTTTCCCGACATAGGAAAAAATTAAAGAGCCCTACAGTTGTGGGCTTGGTGTCCGAACCTCTGGTGGTAAGAACAAAACTCTCCTCGGTGTTTTCGCTGTCGCCTAGATCCTGATACTGGATTCGCATTGTACGTCCTCCCTGGGCGGAAGAAACGCCGGTTTTGGAGGACGTCGAGTTGTTGGGTGTCTGTGGTCTGCTGTGTATCACTGAGGTGGTACAGCGTAGCGTTATCAGACGTCGTAAGAAGCCGTAACTTACCTGCTAGTGTAGCTAGCTGGGCTAATGGGGTGTCGTCAGCCATACTGAATAGCACCCGTTGAATGTGTTTTGGACAGAGTTGTATCCAGAATGATCTCACAATCTCGCTGGGGGCTGGACCAGTTTCAGTAAGCATTACATACTGAATATGCCGCAGAAGCTGGGCTGGTGTTTTCTCTGCTAATCTTTTGTCAGTGAGCAGTTGGTCCCTTTGTTTAATGCGGCATTTCATCGCTGCCTGTAGAAGAGCAGCTTTCAATGCGGTGTACGTCCTGGTGTCTGGTGATGGTGCGGTGATGACAGCGGAGGCAGTGTGCATAGCCTCCGAGGAAAGTGTTGGCAGGGTACACGCATATCGGGCTTTCTCAGTCGTAATTTCGTGAAGGTCGAAAATAACCTCCATCTGCATGAACCAAAATTCTGGTTCAACTGCGTTGTATGCTGGAAACCTGGTAGATAAATCCATGACGAAGATTTAGTTTGCGACTAGGTGTTCTCTTCACTCACTGGGTCACCAATGTAACGGTTCTATTGTTACGTAAAGTATGGTGACAATAAACACAGACACTAAGAGAATATATATATTTGGTCGAGTATACAAAAGTATGCAGGTGATACTTTGGCGGGCAATGGTGTGAGTTGAGCGCACTGAGAGTCAGTACAGTATCTCGCAAGTGTCAGTACAGTATCTCGCAAGTGTCTTAACCCCGACGCCACTCATCACACCCTCAGACCCCACTTTTGTCCAGAAATTACGGGCGGCTATGGCAAGCATTCGGCCTACACCACCACGCCAACCGAAAACTCGTGCTACATATGTGCCTCATGAGCTCCACACAAATGAACACGTGTTTGTAAGAGTCGACGCTCTCTATAGTCACCTTACGAAGGACCATTTAAAGTGGTTTCCCGAACACCGAAGTTCTTCACCATTGAACGCCGAGGACAGCGGGTAAACATCTCCGTCAACCGCCTTAAACCAGCACACTGTGACGCTGCCCCAGACATCCCTCCAGAGACACATCCGCCGATAACGCCGTTCACTTTTCGACCACAGTTACCAGCAGCACCGCCACCTACGACAACGGACGACCCTGTACGACCTCCCACCCTACAACCCCAGTTACCAGCTGCACCACCATCTGATCCTACGACGACGAACGATCGATCCAGTGCGACATCCCACCCTACGACTCCAGTTAGATGACATCAGCGAAGAGGAGGAAGTTAACTTTGAGGGTTATACAACGCGAGCAGGGCGTACAATTCACCGACCAGCTAAGTTCCTTGATCAAGTGTTTTTTCCTTTCATCCCCTGGGAGGGGAAATTCTGTAGTGAGTAGATTATCCCAATAATATACTCGCTCCAAACGCATTAGCCTAATGAGAGAAGCAAAGCTCTTCTTAGTACTAGTCATGGAACTCAAACCTTTCCCTACTTCCAGTTAATATTCCTGTCAACCTTTGGAGAACAATGAGGTGTTGCCCGAGCATATAAGCAGCAGAGTAGCGAATAATAACTCACGAGGCTAACCATACCCCGCGCTACTTGGCCCGATCCTGTGCCACGTAACTCCACTACGGGCTCACCATAGCCCGTGCTACTTGGGAATTATGTTCCAAGTAGCTGAATCTAAAACAACAGAATAATAACTGACGGGAGACATTTCCCGTCATGCAGGGTGCAGCCGCACCTCCACAGATCTCCAGTATCATCTATTGATACTGGTAATGGCTCAAAAGGGCCACCACTTAAGGGCTATTCATGTCCGTGCCACCTTTTGGGTGGCTTAATCTTCATCGATCAATTGAATAATAACTCAGCACCGCTCCTGTGCCAGGTAAGTCCACTACGGGCTCACCATAGCCCTTGCTACTTGCCCCGCTCCTGTGCCAGGTAAGTTACGGGCTCACCATAGCCTGTGCTACTTGGAACTTGTTCCGAGTAGCTGAATCTATAACAACAACAACAAAAATAACTAGTCTACTTTCAAAGCTATTGCTTTGAGCTATTGGGCATTTATCTAGCCACTGAATACCTTAAGCTCAGTGGTGGAGTTATTTTCTGTGACTAAAAGTGCTCTGCAGTGCTTAAATAACCCATCACAATGTATGTCTGAAGTAGCTTGTAATATTAAATGGAATGTAATTCTTGCCAATGATAATAACTCTTGTATAAAATTTGTGTGGATCCCTTCCCATGTTGGAGTTGGAAAACATGATTTTGAAGATCGATTGGCCAATGAGGCTTGCAGGAAAGAAAACATTGATTATGACTTTGGACTATCTAAAGCAATTATTAGAAACATACAAATTAAAGAAATTAATTCAGATTTAGAAGAACTAAGAAATGCCCAGAGACCTGAAAGCTGCAGTATTAAAGTTATGACAAGTTTTGTAATACTAGGTATTTGTATGATCAGACCAGGCAATGTGATTGCCTGGTCTGATTACTGATAGCTTTTTAGTATATATAAACAAAATAAAAAGTGTAATTTTGTTTGGATCCTGGTTATATTCTGGAGTTCCATGTAATTAGATCCAAATACTGACAAGTTAACGTGTCTGATATAATTATATGGTTTTAGGTTAAGTTAAATTGTCCCTTAGGGAATCGTAGACATTACCACAAGTATGCTGTATGTAAATCTCGTCTCCTGCCTATGTGGAGTCAGCGAGGTATCGTAAGATCTATAACATAATAGATTTATAATATAACATAAAACTTAATTATTAAATGTTCTAAAAGTGAGACAACTGTATTATATTGAAGCCCTTGAACGGGCTAACAAAAATTGCCGTAGCCGACGCTTTTACACGCCGACCCAGCGTGTATTGGTTAAAGTTTTCAACTAGCAATAATCGCACCTCGGATGTACCTCATTGGTTACGATACTGCCACTGCGCAAAGCTAGCTAGTATTAGGGCTATGAACACCAGCCTCAGAGCACTGTGGACCACACTATTTCACATTTATTTATTTATTTATTTATATATTTATTTATATATATACAAGAAGGTACATTGGGTTTGTGAGAATACATTGGATAGTACAGTAATTACATTCTTGTAAAGCCACTAGTACGCGCAGCGTTTCGGGCAGGTCCTTAATCTAGCAGATAATTTTAAGTAGGTAATTTCAATCAGAATTGATAAATGAAAGATACATTACAAGAGAAAAATGAGATGAGAGAGATAAGTATGTATATTAAAGCACATTGTTATATTAAAGCTCTGATTGATTACATTGACAGCTTGATTAGTAACTTAAACAAGATTAATAGACACCATACAGCAGATTGACAGCACATATAAGACAGCAATGATCATAATGGTAAAGATGTTCAGAATGGGTACATAAAGATTGGGAGACTGGGTAGCAAAAGATACAGATAAACAAGATTTATAAACACCATACAATAGAATGGCAGCACATATAAGAAAACAGCAATGATCTCACTGGTAAAGATGTTCAAATTGGGAACAAAAAGGTTGGGAGATTGGGTAGCAATAGATACGGTGCAATTTTAAGGCAAAAAGAGAAAAACTATGAAGATGAAATTAGATACTTTTTAGTATTAATTTTGAATGATGTAAAAGTTGGACAGCTTTTCAATTCAGTAGGGAGTGAGTTCCATAAACTGGGTCCCTTTATAATAATAATAATAATAATAATAATAATAATAATAATAATAATAATAATAATAATAATAATAATAATAATTTTTATTTAGGTAAAGGTACATACATAAAGAGATTTTACAAAGTTTGTTGGCTTTATAGATAGAGCTAGTACATACAATGCCTAAAGCCACTATTACGCAAAGCGTTTCGGGCAGGAAAAAACACTACTGACTAAAGCTTAAAACTAATGGGTAAAAATAATAAAATGTGTTGAGTACAAATAAAAATAGAGGTAAAAGAGGGGGGAACATTGTTTAAAAAGCAGCACAAATACAATTACAAATTATTACAGAAAATTACATTCAAACAGCGTTGAATTGAAAAAAAAAAAAAAAAAAAAAAAAAACATACATGGGTTGACAACAGAGGGGTAAGGTAGGTTACAGGGAATTTATTAGGTATAGCTTCGTTTTTAACTTAAACTGGTTGAGAGAGGTACAGTCTTTAACATGGTTGGGAAGGTCATTCCACATTCTGGGCCCCTTGATTTGTAGAGCATTTCTGGTTTAATTAAGTCGTACTCTAGGAATATCAAAACTGTATTTATTTCTGGTGTGGTGCTCATGGGTTCTGTTACAACCTTCTATGAAGCTTTTGAGATCAGGATTGGCATTATAGTTTAGCGTTTTATATATGTATAATACACATGAGAGAATGTGCAGTGACTTAATGTCTAACATATTCAGAGATTTGAGTAGGGGTACCGAGTGATGTCTGGGGCCAGCATTGGATATTGTCCTTATAATGTACTCTACGTTCATGTACTCTATGTTCATATATTTGCCATGTTGATTTTCATATAAATTCATTCTTATATTAATATTTACGATACTTTTTTCCTGTATTAATTATCATACATATGTTTAAATAAATTACTAGACACTTGTTGATGTCATGTAAACAATAATTGTTCTGCACGGTCTCCGCTCCTTGATCATTTCATGTAAAAAAAACGCGCAGAAGTTTGGAGGACTAACTTAAGAATCGTTTGAAATCATAATTTTTTAACTTTTACTTAATAATAATGTAGCGAGTAGATTATCCTAATAATATACTCGCTCCAAATGCATTGGCCTAATGAGAGAAGCAAAGCTCTTCTTAGTACTAGTTATGGAACTCAAACCTTTCAATACTTCCTGTTAATATTCCTGTCAACCTTTGGAGAATGGTGAGGTGTTGCCCGAGCATATATATATAAGCAGCAGAGTAGCGAATAATAACTTTACGGGCTCACCGTAGCCCGTGCTACATGGACACTTCGTCCTGAGTAGCTAAATCTGAAACAACAACAACGAATAATAACTACGGGAGACATCTTCCGTCACGCAGGGTGCAGTCGCACTTCCACAGATCTCCAGTATCAGCTCTTGATACTGGTAATGGCTCAAAATTGCCACCACTTATGGGCTATTCATGCCCGTCCCACCTTTTGGATGGCTTAATCTTTATCAATCAATCTATCGAATAATAGCTAGTCTACTTTCAAGTGTGGTCCATAACAGACACTTGCGAGATACTGTACTCTCAGTGCGCTCAATTAACTCACACCATTGCCCGCCAAAGTATCACCTGCGCACTTCTGTATACTCGACTAAATATATATATTCTCTTAGTGTTTGTGTTTATTGTCACCATCATTTACGAACAATAGAACCGTTACATTGATGACCCAGTGAGTGAAGAGAACACCTAGTCGCAAACTAAATCTTCGTCATGGATTTATCTACCAGGTTTCCAGCATACAACGCAGATGAACCAGAATTTTGGTTCGTGCAGATGGAGGTTATTTTCGACCTTCACGAAATTACGACTGAGAAAGCCCGATATGCGTGTACCCTGCCAACACTTTCCTCGGAGGCTATGCACACTGCCTCCGCTGTCATCACCGCACCATTACCAGACACCAGGACGTACACCGCATTGAAGGCCGCTTTTCTACAGGCAGGGATGAAATGCCGCATTCAACAAAGGGACCAACTGCTCACTGACAAAAGATTAGCAGAGAAAACACCAGCCCAGCTTCTGCAGCATATTCAGTATGTAATGCTTACTGAAACTGGTCCAGCCCCCAGCGAGATTGTGAGATCATTCTGGATACAACTCTGTCCAAAACACATTCAAGGGATCCTATTCAGTATGGCTGACGACACCCCATTAGCCCAGCTGGCTACACTAGCAGACCGGCTTCTTACGACGTCTGATAACGCTACGCTCTCCCACCTCAGTGATACACAGCGGACCACAGACACCCAACAACTCGACATCCTCCAAAACCGGCGTTTCTTCCGCGCAGGGAGGACGTACAATGCGAATCCAGTATCAGGATCTAGGCGACAGCGAAAACACCGAGGAGAGTTTTGTTCTTACCACCAGAGGTTCGGACACCAAGCCCACAACTGTAGGGCTCCTTGTTCCTATGTCTGTATGTGTTTTTGGCTGGCTCTCCCCAAAATGGCGGGCGATTGTATGAATTGATTGAGAGGCGATTGGGTCTCCCCAAAATGGCCAGACGTAAGAGCATTTTTGATGCTTCTTGTTTTATAGATACACGTGATAATCAATTGTTAGTGTATTGTAAACCTAGAATGTTATATTTATACTTAGAACTTCATGGTGGAAATTTAATATTATTCAGAGGATAAGTAAATAGTTACTCTATGATCAGCTGATCAAGCCAGGCGACGAGCCACAAGCCAGGCGACGAGCCACAAGCCAGACGACGAGCCACAAGCCAGGCCACGAGCCACAAGCCAGGCGACGAGCCACAAGCCAGACGACGAGCCACAAGCCAGGCGACGAGCCACAAGCCAGGCGACGAGCCACAAGCCAGGCCACGAGCCACAAGCCAGGCGACGAGCCACAAGCCAGGCCACGAGCCACAAGCCAGGCGACGAGCCACAAGCCAGGCGACGAGCCACAAGCCAGGCCACGAGCCACAAGCCAGGCGACGAGCCACAAGCCAGGCGACGAGCCACAAGCCAGGCGACCAGCCACAAGCCAGGCGACGAGCCACAAGCCAGGCGACGAGCCACAAGCCAGGCGACGAGCCACAAGCCAGGCGACGAGCCACAAGCCAGGCCACGAGCCACAAGCCAGGCGACGAGCCACAAGCCAGGCGACGAGCCACAAGCCAGGCGACGAGCCACAAGCCAGGCGACGAGCCACAAGCCAGGCCACGAGCCACAAGCCAGGCGACGAGCCACAAGCCAGGCCACGAGCCACAAGCCAGGCCACGAGCCACAAGCCAGGCGACGAGCCACAAGCCAGGCCACGAGCCACAAGCCAGGCGACGAGCCACGATGGAACCATGAATGGGTACTCTTCTGTAGCAACTGTAGCGCGTACAAACAATATACTCACTACAATCTCTCATTAGCTTAATGGCATAACTAATTAGCACTAATTACAGAAACTACAATTCTTTTCCCCAATTACAGGTAACACTTTTCATCCTGTTGGAGAGAGGTGAGGTGTAGTCACCAAATATAAGCAAGCTTGTAGTGAATAGAGAACACGGGAGACATCTCCCGTCACGCAGGGTGCAGTCGCACCTCCACAGATCTCCAGTATCAGCTCTTGATACTGGTAATGGCTCAAAAGGGCCACCACTTACGGCCTATTCATGCCCGTGCCACCTTTTGGGTGGCTTAATCTTTATCAATCATCAATCAATCGAATAGAGAAGTGAAGCAACCAATGACCTTAGAAGAGCTTTAAGAGTTCCCGAATCATGCAGTGGCCACCCTGAAGCCATCAACACAGCCACTCTCCTGGTCAACAAAGGTGTTCAGCAGCTGGACACCCTCATAAAGACTGTGAAGCAGTATCCTCCCCCGCGATAACAGCTTGATGGTTAAATGCAACCTCAGAATACTGAGAATTTTTTTTTTTTACCACTTACGGGCTATTCATGCCCGTGCCACCTCTTGGGTGGCATAATCTTAATCAATCAATCAATCGAATAGAGAACCCGCTCCTGTGCCAGGTAAGTTACGGGCTCACCATAGCCCGTGCTACTTGGAACTTGTTCCGAGTAGCTGAATCTATAACAACAATAACATGAATAGAGAAGAGAGGTCACGACCTCTCCGTAGGCTGTAGTCGCTCCTCCACAGATCTCCAGTATCAGCCCTTGATACTGGTAATGACTCTAAAGGGCCACCACTTACGGGCTATTCATGCCCGTGCCACCTTTTAGGTGGCTTAATCTTCATCAAACAATCGAATAGAGAACAGTACAATTTTCAGTCAAGAATGCATCACTCGGCGTATGCAGTTCTAATCGACCCCAAGACACTTCAGCTTCGTCACAGAACAGACAGCAGACAATTAGGACCGCATCGAGCTACAACGTTCTCCCACATAGAGCTCCGCGACTCAGCCCTCACTCAGCTCTCTGCTCCATGCTCCGTCTCAACGTCTACGACACTGCTGTATCCAAGACTTCTAAATAAATATGAAAATCCACTAAATACTGTGTATCTACTCTACTCAACAACGTAACATAATCGTACGTTACATTGGTGACCCCAGAGAGTTCCGATGATACCCAGCCACGATGGACTACAACATGGTCTCTCACTGGACCTCTACTGCTGCTGCGTGCTGTGGACCGCTTCCACCTGTGATGGAACGCCTCCTACAACTTCGTCATAGCTATGATTTTCACCGCGATTATCTCTGCATGTTCATCTGCTACAGCTTGCTGCACCGCGATCGTTACTTACTCAGCTGACAGCTTCATCAGCAACTACATCATGTGGGATCTACAACCTGTCCTGCCGACTCTCCGTCTCTGCCAGGGCACTGCTTGTTCTACACGGACTCCCACGACAGCTGCTCTTTCGTCAGATTCATCTACATGTTCACTACATTCTGATACTCTGCCGACTCAAGCACCTTTTGCAGTCCAGTCCAGTCTTGAGCATTTCCCCCTCTTCATCCGTACTCCTGCCACGTGTCTGTTTCTCTCTCTCTTTCTGCCTGCCTCTTAAAAAATTTCAGGGCTATTATATTGGACTTCCTCTTTTATATAGCGCTGTGTACCTCTGACGTGGAAATCAGGGCAATGAAGATCGTAGCATTTCCTCTCATTAACTGAGAGTTTGCATAGCTTAGGGTGAAAATATCTACACTCTGTATCAAAACGACATCTGCCTTTCCTTAACCAGTTTCGACATTTCCGTGGGTGCATGAATGAGCATTCCGTGCTTATGGGCCCATATCTACACTGTCCTTTTGCATAATACCTGCAAATATTTTTAACTGTGATTGTATTATTCTTGTTTGTACCCGTGCACGACTTGGCTACCTCTGTGTTTTTTGTTCCAACTTTCTCGTTTCTGCATTCATTCTCGTTATTGCCCTTATCTTTCTCCTTGTTGCTTTCGTCTTTCTCATTTGTGTTCTCATTCGTCTCATTTTTCTCTCCTTATTCATATCACCAGTTTGCTCTACAATATTGCCTTCATTTTTGTGTACTTCGACACTATACCCTTCTACATTGCTACTATGACTCTCTAAATTCTCAGTCCCTGGGTTGTGTTCAGAGTTCGTTGCTGTCTTTATATACTCTGCATATATTTCTGGTAGTTTTTGTGTGAATTGTAGCCTGTGTACTTCAGGAATGTTATTCATTAGTTTGGTAATGTTTTCCCACATCTGTCTGTCACTTGGACAGATCCAGTAGTTACCTTCCCGGTTTACATATTGTGTAGGTAATCCTGTACAATTCAGGTGAAATCTTATGTTACAAATGTTACATACAATGCCTACAATACTCCTCCCAAGTGGCTTAAAGCAGCCTCCACACACCTCCATGTTGGGTTTGTGATGTTATAATATTATATGCATATATTTATAATATTATATGTATGTATATATAATATGTATACAGTATATTTATAATATTACATATGTTTATTTGTTCAAGTTTATGTGGGGGTACTTATCGCCTTGTGGAGAAAATATGGTCCTCTTGGGGACCATCTAGTTGACCGTTGTTTGTCTCAGGTCGGGGGCAGGATGCCACCGGTTGCCAGTTACTTGATTTATACACTGATTATTTGCCTGTAATATCCTAAGGGAATTTCTACTTTCTTCCGGCTTGCAATGTTATTCACTTACTCTATTACTAGTTCCTAGATCCACTTTCCGGTATTACAGTATATATTGCCAGTATATTATCACTGAGGGAGTATACTGTTACTGCGGGACGTCCTCTACACTGTGTAGGCCTCGTGGCTGTGGTGTAAACAGCCTAGTGTGATGCCTCCTCCACAACTTTACATTTATAGTTTTTCTGTGTACAATTCTCTACGACTATCCACTAATTTATATGTTGTGTTACACGTTCCACTTCACCGTTCAACGTATCACTGCTCGCTATATATGATATATATCGCTTATGCCTGTACACATGAGCCTTGTGGCGACCAGCAAACATTTTCACGTTTTTAAAACTTCCTAAAAACGACATTTCATTGTTTTCAGCACGTTTATAATTACGTTTAGAAAAGGTTTTTTGAGAACTTTTATATACGACCTTAGAACGTAAATAATTAACATTTCTAAAAACTTTTTTATAATCTTTTAATTACCTACATTAAAACGTTTAGGGTAAATTAGGGTATAATATTTTTTTAATTCATATCTGAAATAGAAAGGGAGAGAAAGAAAGAAGACATATCTGAGAAAGAAATGGACATCCTTTATATGTGTAAATTACAAATAAATAGGGTACAAAAAGAG
>NC_091151.1:18389689-18567189 GCF_040958095.1 Procambarus clarkii | reverse complement strand
ATATATATATATATATATATATATATATATATATATATATATATATATATATATATATATGTGTCGTACCTAGTAGCCAGAACGCACTTTTCAGCCTACTATGCAAGGCCCGATTTGCCTAATAAGCCAAGTTTTCATGAATTAATATATTTTCTCTATTTTTTTTCTTATGAAATGATAAAGCTATCCATTTCATTATGTATGAGGTCAATTCTTTTTTTATTGGAGTTAAAATTAACATAGATATATGACCGAACCTAACCAACCCTACCTAACCTATCTTTATAGGTTAGGTTAGGTAGCTGAAAATGTTAGGTTAGGTAGTCGAAAAAACATTAATTCATGAAAACTTGGCTCATTAGGCAAATCGGGCCTTGCATAGTAGGCTGAGATGTGCGTTCTGGCTACTAGGTACGACACATTATATATATATATATATATATATATATATATATATATATATATATATATATATATATATATATATATATATATATATATATATATATATATATATATATGTCGTACCTAGTAGCCAGAACGCAATTCTCAGCCTACTATGCAAGGCCCGATTTGCCTAATAAGCCAAGTTTTCATGAATTAATTGTTTTTCGGCTACCTAACCTACCTAACCTAACCTAACCTAACTTTTTCGGCTACCTAACCTAACCTAACCTATAAAGATAGGTTAGGTTAGGTTAGGTAGGGTTGGTTAGGTTCGATCACATATCTATGTTAATTTTATCTCCAATAAATAAAAATTGACCTCATACATAATGAAATGGGTAGCTTTATCATTTCATAAGAAAAAAATTATAGAAAATATATTAATTCAGGAAAACTTGGCTTATTAGGCAAATCGGGCCTTGCATAGTAGGCTGAGAAGTGCGTTCTGGTTACTAGGTACGACATATATATATATATATATATATATATATATATATATATATATATATATATATATATATATATATATATATATATATATATATATATATATATATATATATATATATATATATACCTCACCCTGAACCCTTCTAAATGTGAAATAATATGTTCCAACCAGGGCATCGTAGAGAGAATAGAGGGTCTTCTGCCAAATATCCATAAAACTAAACCTGAAGACAGCACACTCCTAGGAGCTCCCCTGGGGTTGAAAGCCATCGATGAGGTCCTTGATAAGAAAATCGCCGACCTTAAGAGGATGGATGGGAGGATTGAGGATATTGATGCTCATGATGCACTCTACCTCATCACCAGATGTCTGTCCCTCCCCAGGTTAACCTACTTTCTGAGGTGTTCACCATCTTACAGTAGCCAAAAACTAAGTGAGTATGACCGGTTACTGAAATCAATGCTAGAAAAAGCCCTTAACCTCTCTCTCGATGACCTACAGTGGAAACAAGCCTCTCTTCCCGTAAGACTTGGGGGCCTCGGAGTTCGAACAGCAACGCAAATCGCTGTTCCAGCCTTCCTGTCCTCCTTATCAGCATCCGACGACCTTGTGAAGGAAATTCTACCTGCCCACTTACATCAGCTGGCAGGTGTACATGATCCCAATTTTACACGCTGTGCCACAGAGTGGGCCTCTCGTGCAGGCCAATCACCTCGACCACCATCCCCAAAATCCCACAAGCAATCCAGCTGGGATGGTCCCATTGTAGACCAAGTTGCTGCAGAGTGCCTGGGTGCTGCAACAACACAACACGACATTGCTCGCCTCACAGCAGTAGCAGCATCACATGCAGGGGATTTCCTGTTAGCAACCCCAATGTCGGCAACTGGCACGCGTCTCACACCACACGCCCTCCGAATTGCTGTGGCCCTCCGCCTTGCTGCCCCAATCCACACCAGATATAGGTGTATTTGCGGCGAGGTGGTGGCTGACAGGTACGGTCACCATGGCCTACTCTGCCAAAGCACAGGGGGATGGCACTCGAGGCACAGTGAAGTTAACGACATCATCAAGAGGAGCCTCACCACAGCTGGATGCCCAGCTGAAAGAGAGCCCCGTTACCTAACGCCCCGTAACTCTGATGCTCTTATTGGTCGCCCGGATGGTATCACAGTGAACCCCTGGAAGAATGGCAAGCAGTTGGTATGGGACTACACGTGCGTATCAACCCTGGCTAACACCTACATTAACCTCAGTGTTGCACAACCAGGTGGCGCTGCCACCCACAGGGAAGCAGCCAAATCCCGTAAGTATAGAGAACTGGATCACCACTACAATTTTGTCCCCATTGCTTCTGAGACGCTCGGCGCCTGGGGTAAAAGTGCTACCAGTTTTTTGAAGGAACTGGGTTCTAGGCTCATCGAACAAACAAGGGACCCGAGAGCTGCAAGCTTTCTTTTCCAGCGCCTCAGTGTGGCGATACAGAGGGGAAATGCGCACTGCATCCAGGGTTCCTGCCCGCCATCTGAGGAGCTGGAGGAACTCGACAACCTATGACAACCATCTTTGTAACCCATATGTAACTCCTTTTTTGTAACAAAGTTCAAATAAAGTAAATATATATGTGTATATATATATATATATATATATATATATATATATATATATATATATATATATATATATATATATATATATATATATATATATATATATATATATCGGACAATTAGTAAAAAAAAAAAAAAAAAAATTAAATTATTTTACCTTGTACCTAGATCCACCAGGCCTGTTTGGTGCATGTTTCAGTACTTCAGAAATCTGGAAGGTCACATCCTCCTCCTCAACTTGTGGATGTGCGTTGATAGATGATTCTGTAAAATTAAGTTATTTATATAATAATAAATTCAGTATAACAATAATATTCTGTAAAATTAAAAGTAATTTATACATCAATCAGATAAAACTCTCCAGAGATGGTGATACACAACATATAAAGGACAAGCTTTCAGAACAAAATATGCATTTAGGAATAAGGTTTTGTACATGTAGGTAGCACATGAGAAAATAAGTGGAAGGTGATCAAGTTTATATTAACATGTTAATGGCTTTGTTAAGGCTTTGCAAGAATGAAAAAATATTAATAATATAATATCACCTACCAATTAATTGTACATCATTTATAAGTCAATTATTTGCATTATTATTATTCAATACTAATGATATAAAAATGCATTTTGTAATCTACTATTTATGCAAGTATTAAGCACAGGATCATGAAATAAACTGCAAAATACTGTAATGGATAAACTAATTAAGTTTACATTTTCCTATAGCTAAGTCAGTCAGTTCTATTAGCAGCAGAGAACAATTATGCCCAACCTCTATTAAATGAAACAATCTTAAGAGCAAGTGATAGAAATATAATCATTTATGCTTGGGAAAATATTATGGAATGGTTCCAAATATGAAAAATATTAAGTTTTTTGGTTAAAATTTTTTAACTTAAAATTTAAATTTTTAAGTGAATTTTAAACTTTAAAAAAATTATTTAATTTTTTGGTTACTTACTTAAAATAACATTATATAGTTCTTGTTTTTGTAGAAATGCCAATTTCTTCTTTTGCCCTTCCAGACTGTATAGTGACCACAGGCCGTTTGTTCATATCTTCATTATTCTTCGAACTGTGGTTGCACAATCAGACCCACGTACACTGGTTAAAAGCATCACCTAAAAGCAACAACAAAAATGTAGTACACTGACGAATTTTGAACATTATATATATATATATATATATATATATATATATATATGTCGTACCTAGTAGCCAGAACGCACTTCTCAGCCTACTATGCAAGGCCCGATTTGCCTAATAAGCCAAGTTTTCCTGAATTAATATATTTTCTCTAATTTTTTTCTTATGAAATGATAAAGTTACCCATTTCATTAATGTATGAGTTCAATTTTTTTATATTGGAGTTAAAATTAACGTAGATATATGACCGAACCTAACCAACCCTACCTAACCTAACCTAACCTATCTTTATAGGTTAGGTTAAGGTTAGGTAGCCGAAAAAGTTAGGTTAGGTTAGGTTAGGTAGGTTAGGTAGTCGAAAAAACAATTAATTCATGTAAAACTTGGCTTATTAGGCAAATCGGGCCTTGCATTAGTAGGCTGAGAAGTGCAGTTCTGGCTACTAGGTACGACATATATATATATATATATATATATATATATATATATATATATATATATATATATATATATATATATATATATATATAATATATATATATGTCGTACCTAGTAGCCAGAACGCACTTCTCGGCCTACTATGCAAGGCCCGATTTGCCTAATAAGCCAAGTTTTCCTGAATTAATATATTTTCTCTAATTTTTTTCTTATGAAATGATAAAGCTACCCATTTCATTATGTATGAGGTCAATTTTTTGTTATTGGAGTTAAAATTAACGTAGATATATGACCGAACCTAACCAACCCTACCTAACCTAACCTAACCTATCTTTATAGGTTAGGTTTGGTTAGGTAGCCGAAAAAGTTAGGTTAGGTTAGGTTAGGTAGTCGAAAAACAATTAATTCATGAAAACTTGGCTTATTAGGCAAATCGGGCCTTGCATAGTAGGCTGAGAAGTGCGTTCTGGCTACTAGGTACGACATTATATATATATATATATATATATATATATATATATATATATATATATATATATATATATATATATATATATATATATATATATATATGCCATATACATATATATGCTATGTTGTATGCTACAACTTGGCTGATAATAAAGCCATTCACAACTGCAGGCCTAATAAAAAAAGGAGGTGGCATAGCAATATCTTACAAAGATACCTTCATCTGCAATAGTGTCATTAGTAATAGAGACGACTATTGTGAATATACCTTTGCCAAGTTCTCCAGTAAATCCCTTAAATCCTTAAATCCTCCTTGACTATAAGTGCCATCTTTAGATTTCCCAATACCAACATAGCTTCATTCTCAGATAACGTAAGGAATCTTATCATAAATAACAATCTCAACAAAAATCAAACCAACTTAGTGGTTTGTAATGGTGAACAAAACATGCAGATACTTATATATAACCTGTGAATAGAGTGTAATAACAGCAAAACTATTTGTTTATTGTATTATGACCATAATAATTGAATCACTAATATGATTCACTAATATATAATCCTAATAATAATCACTAATATATAATCCATTGAGCATGCTGCATCTCTTTCAGTCTCTTTGCAATTTGAACAAAAGGGTTTTTAATTGATCGAACCATATTCTTAAAGTAATGTAAATGAGATGTATTCCATATTTTGCAAAATATACGATGAAGGCACACAAACATTCATACCAAAACTGAAGGGCAGGATTTATGAGGAGACATTAGAGGCATTAAATATTCCAAAACTAGAAGACAGAAGGAAAAGAGGAGATATGATCACTACATACAAAACAGTAACAGGAATTGATAAACTTGATAGGGAAGATTTCCCGAGGCCTGGAATTTCAAGAACAAGAGGTTATAGATTTAAACGAACTAAACAAAGATGCCGAAGAAATGTAAGATAATTCACTTTTGCAAACAGAATGGTAAACGGTTGGAACAAGTTAGGTGAGAAGGTGGTGGAGGCCAAAACCGTCAAAAGTTTCAAAGCGTTATATGACAAAGAGTGCTGGGAAAATGGGACACCACGAGTGTAGCTCTCATCCTGTAACTACACTTAGGATTTCCTTAAGTACATTCGTATTTCAATAATATATCTTCAGAAGGAATCATTCCTCCTGAAATAATTTACATTTACTTGATTCCTTCTGAACATGTATTATTTAAATATGAAAGTACTTAAGGAATTTCCTGTTTCAATTTTTCTTCCGTGGTCTGACACTCACATTTTTCACCACATGTTAATTTCCGTGATTTACACACACACACAAATTTATACACACACACACATATAATATATTATATATATATTTATATACTGTATATATATATATATATATATATATATATATATATATATATATATATATATATATATATATATATATATATATATATGTGTATAAATATATTATATATATACTGATAATTAGCTAAAAATATATTCAAGTAAATGTAAATGATTTTACCTTGCACCTAGATCCACCAAGCTTGTATGGTGTGCATTTCAGTACTTCGGAAATCTGGAACGATCTGGAATCTCTTATCTGCAATGAAACAATACATATTTTTGCACTTGCCACAATACCACACAAGAATCAGTACGCCTTACCACACAATCAGTACGACTGTTTTCAGCGAGCCACTGAACACACTGAAGATTGATAACCCAATTGAATTTTTCATGGATATGATACCAACATCAAATCATAAATCAGATGTGATCCTATCCCCACTGGATTTTGAAGAAGCCATAGACAGTCTCCGTGGTGTAGTGGTAAGACACTCGCCTGGCGTTCAGCGAGCGCTATGTCATGGGTTCGTATCCTGGCCGGGGAGGATTTACTGGGCGCAATTCCTTAACTGTAGCCTCTGTTTAACGCAACAGTAAAATGTGTACTTGGATGAAAAAACGATTCTTCGCGGCAGGGGATCGTATTCCAGGGACCATAGGATTAAGGACTTGCCCGAAACGCTACGCGTACTAGTGGCTGTACAAGAATGTAACAACTCTTGTATATATCTCAAAAAAAAAAAAAAAAAAAAAAAAAAAAACAGTATGCCTATGCACTCTGCACCAGGCCCTGACCCTTGGAACTCTATATTCATCAAGAACTGTAAAAAAAACGTTATCGCAGGCCCTTCACATTCTTTGGAGACAAAGCCAAGATACTGGCATTATCCCTGACATACTAAAAACAGCAGAGATAGCACCACCCCATAAAGGAGGAAATAAGGCAGAGCCAAAAAACTACAGACCGATAGCACTAACATCGCACATCATAAAAATCTTTGAGAGAATGCTAAGAAGTAAGATCACAAAATACATGGAATCACAGCATCTCCATAACCCCAGACAACATGGTTTCAGAACAGGGCGCTCTTGCCTGTCACAGTTGCTGGACCACTCTGACATGGCACTAGATGCCATAGAAGACAAACAAAACGCTGATGTAATTTACACAGATTTCGCAAAAGCCTTTGACAAATGTAACCATTGTGTTATTGCACATAAAATGCGTTCAAAAGGAATTACCGGAAAAATAGGCAGATGGATATACAACTTCCTGACTAATAGAACCCAATGTGTAGTAGTCAACAAAATAAAATCTGGACCATCAACCGTAAAGAGCTCAGTCCCCCAGGGTACTGTGCTTGCTCCAATACTTTTTCTCATCCTCATATCGGACATAGACAAGGACACAACCTATAGTACTGTATCATCCTTTGCAGATGACACTAGAATCTTCACGAGAGTAGGCAACATAGAGGACACGGCAAACCTCCAATCAGATGTAAATCAAGTCTTTCGATGGGCTACAGAAAATAACATGGTGATTAACGAACATAAGTTTCAGCTCATGCGCTACGGAAAAAATGAAAATATATAAACGGAAACCACTTACAAAACTCAGTCAAATCATAACATTGAACGGAAAAGCAAAGTAAAGGATTTGGGTGTACTGATGTCAGAAGGCCTTACATTTAAAGAACACAATAAAGTAGCCGTCACAACTGCAAGAAAAATGACAGGATAGATAACAAGAACTTTTCACACTAGAGATGCTATACCGATGATGATAGTTTTCAAGATGCTAGTGCTCTCTAGAGTGGAATACTGCTGCATAATGAAAGCCCCTTTCAAAGCTGGAGAAATTACTGACCTATACTTATGCATTTATCTTCGGTTTAACACAACAGGCACCAGACACACGCTAGGCATCATACACACTAGGATAAAACAAACATTAGGCTGGAAGTCAGAAAAGAATTCAAAGAATTTTACTGGAAAGGCTTGCTGTTAGGAAAGGAAGTAATTGAGATGAATTAATGCACAGTATGTCAATTTTGTGAAATATATGATAAAGGAACAAAAACATTTATACCAAAACAGAGATGCAGAACTAGGTAACAGGATTTGTTCAACTGAAATTTCAAGACGGCCAGAGACCAAAAGACACAAAAATGGAATCAATATACGAAAAGGCCAAACCCCCAAACATACCAGTAATACAAAGAGAAACAACTACACAGCAGTGAGGAGAGAGGCAGAAAGAAATTTTGAAAAAAAGAATAAACAAATGTAAATGTAAAGCTGGAATATGCAGCGGTTGTATGGTGCCCATATCTTAAGAAGCACATAAACTGGAAAAGGTGCAAAGACATGCTACTAAGTGGCTCCCAGAATTGAAGGACAAGAACTATGAGGAGAGGTTAGAGGCATTAAATATACCAAATATACTACACAAATATATATACTACACATACACAATACTAGGATGCACAATAAACTACCCTACACAGGCTGAGTATGGTGTGTACAATAAATGATTAGCTAAAAGATAAGAATGTGTTTGTATAAATGGGGTTAAATCAGAGTGGGAAAATGTAAGTGGAGTTCCTCAAAACTCTGTCCTGGGACCTCTGTAATTCATAATATATACAAATAATTTAGACTCAGGTTTGATCAGCAATATTTGAAAATTTCCAGATGATACAAAAGGGATTTTTTTCTGGATTGAGGATTATTTTTTTTATGGCCGTAAACATGTTTTCAGCAATAAAAGAAATACAGTATTGCTGGAACAACCGTCGACATCTTCAAGAGAAAACCTGAACATCTTCAAGAAGTGCTGGACAAACAAGGCTGTGGTGGATATGTGGGCCTGAGTGGCCTGTCAAAGCAATAGCCAGTTGGACCAAGCTCTCACATGTCAAGCCTGGCCTTGGAAGGGCTTGGTGAGTAGAACAACTACCAGAACCCTATAATGCATGTATGAAGCAGATAACTAGGTTGTAGGAGATAGATAACATAGTGATTATAAGAAAACTAAAAACTCACTGGAAGCAATATAAATTACAAGAGTTGATACTCAACTTCTTTCCATTGTACCTCCCGTGTGTCAGCTTATCACTCTACTGCTAATATCACGGTATTGCAGAATATCTGTCTCTACATTGCCAAGGTGTCCAGGCAGTGAACACCACATAATGCAGTGCAGTCCTGTAAGAATAAGCACAGTAAGTATGGGCATAAAGGGGGTGCAGCAGTGGCTTGTGAAGGGCTGGAGAGTAAATGGACATGCCCAGGAATAAAAAGCATTAGGGTAACAGAACATAGCCCATAAAAATAGTAATGACTGTGAATGAATAATTATATGAATGCAATAATATTTCATATCTCAATAGGAATACTAAGCAGGATGCAAGACAAGGTACTGGTGGTGATAGTGGTTGGTACAAGTCCTCACATCCCCACAGACACCAGTAACAGCCCTCACCTCCCAACACAGTACCCTTGTTCCTTACTCAACACCCCTTTGGACCTTTATTACAGAAAAATAGAATCAATTAATATAATAAAATATAAAATATAAGTGTTTACTTACGATAATACTATCGGTGGAACACAAAATCTTCTTCTTGATAGTAGGTGCAGTTTGCATGAAGGGTTTGTCCTCGCCATGACTGAACTGACGACAAAATGGCCGCTGTGTTGATATGGCGTCAGATGACGCTGTGACGTCACAGGTGAGGGACGCTTTGCGCAATTACTCCCTCGTCGCTTGACCCCATCATTAATAATTTTGTTATTTTTATTATTTTATTTTTATTTATTTATGTACAAGAAGTTACATTGGGGGTTAACAGAGAATATAGAAAATAAGTTGAATTAACATTCTTGTAAAGCCACTAGCACGCATAGCGTTTCGGGTAAGTCCTTAAACAGATTTTTTTTTATAAATTAACAGTAAAATTGATAAAAAATGTTAGCAGATATTTTACAGCTTTTCTTTACAGGTACAGATAATTTTAAGTAGAATAATTACAGTAAAATCAACAAAAGTGTTTGCAGGTAATTTGAAGAAATTTTGACACAAAAGCAGATCAGAATGATACACAATAATAACAATACACAATAAAGAAACAAGGATTACTAGGTACATGAGGATAGCATTTCAGGGTTATACATTGGTTCACTGAAGCACAATATGAAGATCATTTTGAGGAAAAGTTTCAAGGAATAATGCAGTAGTATATGCACTGAATACAACAACCATGATATCAGATGATATCTACGATTACAATGTTAAAGTAATATGGCTTAGGTACAAATATTGGGGGATTGAGTAACACTAGATACAGTGTGAAGATAAAGCCCATGGTAGAAAACTATGAAGATGAAATTAGGTACTTTTTGGTTTTATTTTTGAATATGGCAGAAGTTGGACAGCTTTTCAAATCATTAGGGAGTGAGTTCCATAGACTAGGTCCCTTTATTTACATAGAGTGTTTACATAGATTAAGTTTGACTCTGGGGATATCAAAGAGATATTTATGTCTGGTGGGGTGGCCATGTGTTCTATTACATCTGTCCAGGAAGAGTTTCAGAACAGGGTTTGCACTTAGAAAAAGGGTTTTATAAACGTAATTTACACAGGAGAATGTATGGAGTGAATTTATGTTTAGCATGTTTAGGGATTTGAACAAGGGGAGCTGTGTGTTGTCTGAAGGTAGAGTTAGTTACTGTCCTGATAGCAGATTTTTACTGGATGATGATGGGCTTGAGGTAGTTTGCAGAGGTTGAACCTCAAGCACAAATACCATAAGAATGATAGGGATAGATAAGTGCATAATAGAGTGAGAGGAGAGCAGAAGTAGGGTACATAATATCTGATCTTAGAGAGTATACCAACTGTTATAGAAACCTTTTTAGTTATGTGTTGTATATGGGTGCGGAAGGTGAGTCTCTTGTCTAGGAATAGGCCAAGGAACTTTCCATCATTTTTATTGTTAATGTTTACATTAGCTATCTGAAGCTGAATTGCATTTGTTGATTTGTTTCCAAATAAGATATAGTAGATCTTTTCTATGTTTAGTGTGAGTTTGTTGGTTGACATCCACAAGTAGACTTTTTTTAATTAATTGTTTACAACATTATTTAACAGGAATGGGTTGGGGTCAGAGTAGATGAGTAGTATCATCAGCCAACAATATAGGTTTAAGTATGTTAGAGACATTAGGGAGATCATTGATGTATATAAGAAACAGGAGGGTCCTAGGGTGCTGCTCTGTGGCACCCCTATGGTAAGTGGTAGAGTGGGAGAGGTAATATCATTGATGGCTACATATTAGTGTCTGTTACTAAGATAGGATCGGATATAGTTCAGGGCAGTTCAAAGTTGTTGTTGTATTTGTGTCTAGCTTCAGACACAAGCATGTTACAGTTATGTCTTAAGGAGTTGAGAGCAATTAAGGATGATAAAGAGTCACTTACAATTAATGTATCAAGTTTGGATACTTGTACACATTTCAGTGCAAGGAGCAAGGCAAATAGTTCAGTCTGAAGGGTAGAGGCCCAGTTGTTTATACGGACTTCCCACTCAAAATATAAGTCATAGCCTATTGTCAGGACAACTGCACTTCCAGCTGCACCCGTTGGGCGCTGTAGGAAACCTTCAGTGTATATGATTTGAGAGAGAGAATGCTCTGTGGACAGAGCATCAATATGGCTTAAGACGTTGAGCTTTGCCTCAAAACAAAGCTGGGACTGATCTCTAATTTGCTCCTTTGATGGAAAGGGAGGGATTAAAATTGAAAAGGGTGTAATTTCCTACAGTGCAGGAAAGTGATATTGTTGTCTCTCTTGGTACTTGGTACGTGGTGGCCCTGGCTCACCACGTGGTCCCAAGTTTATTCTGTATTTAACTCAAAGTACCATTGTTAATTTCTGTATTCAACTTTCCTACGGGTCACTATGCACTTGGTGATCACTGTGGGCCGTAATCCATGGTTGTAATCCTAAAAAAGCCTGGTTTATTCCAGTGTTTTCATGGAGCACGACGACGATACGTCCGTCCCCTCCCCCACGAACTACTACTAGCTAACAACACTTGTTGAAGTTTGGGAAAAGATACGAAAAATCTCTAGAAGCAGCCCAACCAAAACACTACACCACAGCCCACTAGAACAAGCAAACATTGATCAAGGTGAACCATGATCAATGGGCACTAGCATCATGCTACAACTCACTTCCAATTAACATACAGCACAAACTTAATGACACACACGCCCCAACAGACAACGAACCATCAATCTTGCCAGTACAGCTATCGACGTGTCGGACCTTAATGATGTAACTGAATGGGAATTAAATCATGCACTAAAGATGGGCAAATCAACTGCTCCTGGAGAGGACGGTATTACTTACAGCTTATTGAGATTAGTTTCACAAGTACCAGGTAATCCACTTTTAGTGTTGTACAGAATGAGTTTAAGTGAAGGAGTATTACTGATGCTTGGACAAAAAGTGTCATTGTTCCCATCCCCAAACCACACTCAGATAATTATAGACCCATATCTCTAACATCGTGTGTCTGTAAAGTGCTTGAACGCATTGTCCTTAACCGACTCATGTATCGTATACAGGGGCACCTGTCACCCCAACTGTTTGGATTTATGCCTGGGCTCAGTACACAACACTGTTTTGCTGCGTACTTCGCTCATATTGACGCTTCCCCTCAAGCAGTCTTCATCGACCTAGCAGCAGCTTTTGATACAGCAAACAGAGAAATCATATTAGAACAGCTTGCCGAGCTGGGAATCCAAGGAAAATTACTGAAATGGATGAAGGCCTATTTGTCTAATCGAACATCATATGTTTTGTTTAATGGTACTAAAAGCACAGAGAGCAAACTCTTTGAACTGGGAACTCCACAAGGAGGGGTCCTCAGCCCCTTGTTGTTCAACGTTCTGATGCATAAACTTATTAAAGATCTTCCAACTAATAATGAAGACACTGTAATTTGTTATGCTGATGATATATGTTTACAGGCTGCCCCCGAGCCTAGAATGCAAGTTCTGCTCGATGCTTTTGCTACTAGAGCTGAGGAATGTGGCCTCCTTGTCTCTGTACAGAAAACTCGTGCCCTCATTCCGTGTGGTATTCCACCAGCCAATTATAATATAGATGCGCGAGCATTTGAGAACTGCGAGTCTTACAGATACCTTGGTGTCCCCATTAACGACCTTGGGTACCTTTCTTCTCTTAAGAGGAGACTCTGAGAGAGATTAAAGCCCTTGCGGGTCTTTGTTGGTGTCAATCATGGAATTATCGTGAGACTTGCTAGAATGTTTTATGTATCATTTATACGCTCTGTGATTGATAACAATGCTTTACATCTCACACTGTATACAGACAAAGAGCTGAAATCTCTTGAAACCTCGCAAAATGAAGCTATGCGTCTCATCCTTGCGGCTCCAAAGTTCACGAGAATAGTTAATATGAGAGCAGAGTTAAAATTACCTACAATAAGTGAGAGTATTTTGTCTATCAGCACAGTTTTCGGCGTGAAGGCATTGAGTAGATTTCTGCAACACATGAAGTTTAAGCTAAACTTTCTACTATGCTACACTCACCTGAGTTCTATAAAAGAAGAACGAAATCTGATTATGCATTTTGGTTCTACAAAGTAGCCAACTCCATCAAAATATTAAATATGTACCCAACTCAATTAATGATTAATCAACCAATTCCTCCATGGGATAACTGGGATCTATCAGTTAAATTTGTAAATGCGCCCAAGAAAGATAGTGTGCACTCTTATAACAGTTAACACTGAAAAGCATCACTGAGAGTACTCAGAATATGGGTAACGATGTTTATCAGTGCTATACCGACGGCTCTGTAAAAGAAGGTGGACGATGTACCTGTTGCGCATGTAATTTATTTGAACAATCTTCTCTCGTACATACAGCAATGTAACGCGTCAATGACTGGGCAAGTACAACTCAAACCGAACTTGCAGGCATATACCTTGCCACTGAATTTTTAAAAGACAAAGGCAGTGGAGTGATGTACTGTGACCTGTAGAGTGCACTCCTGGCATTGAACGCACATAGTAGTAACACCCAGAAAATAGTCAGTGATATTCGAATGAATGTTTTAGCTGCTAAAGAAAACAGATTTCAAATTAAATTCCTATGGATACCATCACATGTTGGCATCTCAAGGCATGACACTGTTGATATGCTTGCAAAGACAGCCTGTAGAAAACCAATAGTAGAAACTGATATGGGTGTTTCATTAGCAGTGACAAAGAGAATACTTAAACAAATATCTAATGAAGATCTCACCGACTTCACAAATTCACAAAGACCTGAAAGTTGCAACATTAAATATTATGATAGATACGTGAGGAGACATTCACATATGGGACTAATAGAACAAGAACTCGGCAATGTGATGTTATAGTGGCCAGAATACGCCTGAGATATAGACGTATCTGGCAGCTTTCTCAAAACCCAAATGTCGAGTACACAATGTGTCAACTTTGTGAAAGAGAAAACATGCACTCTCTTGAACATTATATTGTAGAATGTCCCATATTGACTGACTTTCGCCCTCCTGGGCAGAGGTATGCTGAACTCTGTAACTACTATATGAGTACTGGAACACTTGATGATATATTGGACTTGTACCCTAGATTGACCATGTAATGTATCACTTATACAATGTATGTATGTGATGTAATTATATAACCTGAGCTTGTAAAAGCACCTCAATTACTTTCAATGATTAAGTGCTTAATTGCACACTAGTTTCTCTTTCAGCTATCTCACCCTGTCAGAGTAAAAGAGACAAATGTATGTGTATACATGTGTGTGTATACATGTATGTATATATACTCACCTAGTTGTACTCACCTAATTGTGTTTGCGGGGGTTGAGCTCTGGCTCTTTGGTCCCGCCTTTCAACTGTCAATCAACAGGTGTACAGGTTCCTGAGCCTATTGGGCTCTATCATATCTACACTTGAAGCTGTGTATGGAGTCAGCCTCCACCACATCACTTCCTAATGCATTCCATTTGTCAACCACTCTGACACTAAAAAAGTTCTTTCTAATATCTCTGTGGCTCATTTGGGCACTCAGTTTCCACCTGTGTCCCCTTGTGTGTGTTCCCCTTGTGTTAAATAGACTGTCTGTATCTATCCTATCAATTCCCTTCAGAATCTTGAATGTGGTGATCATGTCCCCCCTAACTCTTCTGTCTTCTAGTGAAGTGAGGTTTAATTCCCATAGTCTCTCCTCGTAGCTCATACCTCTCAGCTCGGGTACTAGTCTGGTGGCAAACCTTTGAACCTTTTCCAGTTTAGTCTCATCCTTGACTAGATATGGACTCCATGCTGGGGCTGCATACTCCAGGATTGGCCTGACATATGTGGTATACAAAGTTCTGAATGATTCTTTACACAAGTTTCTGAATGCCGTTCGTATGTTAGCCAGCCTGGCATATGCCGCTGATGTTATCCGCTTGATATGTCATGCATTAGACAGGTCTGGCGTGATATCAACCCCCAAGTCTTTTTCCTTCTCTGACTCCTGAAGAATTTCCTCTCCCAGATGATACCTTGTATCTGGCCTCCTGCTCCCTACACCTATCTTCATTACATTACATTTGGTTGGGTTAAACTCTAACAACCATTTGTTCGACCATTCCTTCAGCTTGTCTAGGTCTTCTTGAAGCCTCAAACAGTCCTCTTCTGTTTTAATCCTTCTCATAATTTTAGCATCGTCCGCAAACATTGAGAGAAATGAATCGATACCCTCCGGGAGATCATTTACATATATCAGAAACAAGATAGGACCGAGTACATAGCCCTGTGGGACTCCACTGGTGACTTCACGCCAATCGGAGGTCTCACCCCTCACCGTAACTCTCTGCTTCCTATTGCTTAGATACTCCCTTATCCACTGAAGCACCTTACCAGCTACACCTGCCTGTCTCTCCAGCTTATGTACCAGCCTCTTATGCGGTACTGTGTCAAAGGCTTTCCGACAATCCAAGAAAATGCAGTCCGCCCAGAACTCTCTTTCTTACTTAATCTTTGTCACCTAATCGTAGAATTCTATCAAGCCTGTAAGGCAAGATTTACCCTCCCTGAACCCATGTTGGCGATTTGTCACGAAGTCCCTTCTCTCCAGATGTGATACCAGGTTTTTTCTCACGATCTTCTCCATCACCTTACATGGTATACAAGTCAAGGACACTGGCCTGTAGTTCAGTGCCTCTTACCTGTCGCCCTTTTTGTATATTGGGACTACATTCGCCGTCTTCCATATTTCTGGTAGGTCTCCCGTCTCCAGTGACTTACTATACACTATGGAGAGTGGCAAGCAAAGTGCCTCTGCACACTCTTTCAGTATCCATGGTGAGATCCCATCTGGACCAACAGCCTTTCTAACATCCAGATCCAGCAGGTGTCTCTTGAACTCCTCTCTCGTAATTTCGAACTCTTCCAAGGCCACCTGGTTTACCTCTCTTTCTCCTAGCACAGTGACCTCACCTTGGTCTATTGTGAAGACCTCCTGGAACCTCTTGCTGAGTTCCTCACACACCTCTCTGTCATTCTCAGTATACCCGTCCTCGCCTGTTCGAAGTTTCAATACCTGTTCTTTCACTGTTGTTTTCCTTCTGATGTGACTGTGGAGTAGCTTTGGTTCGGTCTTGGCTTTGTTTGCTATATCATTTTCAAAACTTTTCTCTGCTTCTCTTCTCACCCTGACGTACTCATTCCTGGTTCTCTGGTATCTCTCTCTGCTTTCTGGTGTTCTGTTATCCCGGAAGTTCCTCCACGCCCTTTTGTTCAGTTTCTTCGCTTCCATTCATGCCCTATTATACCATGGATTCTTCTGTTGCTTCTCGCATTTTTTCCTTTGGGCCGGGATGAACCTGTTTACTGCCTCCTGACACTTTTGGGTAATATAGTCCATCATACCCTGTACAGACTGATCTCTGAGGTCTGTGTCCCAAGGTATTTCACTTAGGAAACTTCTCATCTGTTCATAATTCCCCTTTCGGTATGCCAGCCTTTTGATTCCTAGTTCTTTTTTGGGGAAGATAAGTCCTAGCTCTACCAGGTACTCAAAGTTCAATACACTGTGGTCACTCATTCCCAAGAGCGCTTCCATCTTAACTTCCCTTATATCCCACTCATTTAGGTTAAATATCAAATCAAGCATTGCTGGTTCATCTTCTCCTCTCATTCGTGTTGGTTCTTTGATGTGCTGGCTTAGGAAGTTTCTTGTTGCCACGTCCAGCAGCTTAGCTCTCCATGTTTCTGGTCCTCCATGCGGGTCTCTGTTCTTCCAATCTATCTTCCCATGGTCGAAGTCTCCCATAATTTTTAGTCCAGATCCATTCCTGCTAGCAACAGAAGCTGCTCTCACTATTATGTTAATGGTGGCCATGTTGTTTCTATCATATTCCTGTCTTGGTCTTCTGTCATTTGGTGGTGGATTATATATGACAACGACTATAATTTTTTTCCCTCCATTTGTTACGGTACCTGCTATGTAGTCACTGAAACCTTAACAGCCCTGAATATCCATCTCCTCAAAATCCAAGCCTTTTCTTACCAGCAGATCTACACCACCCCCACCTTTTCCTTCCCTCTCTTTCCTCATAACATAATAGTCCTGTGGGAACACTGCATTTGTTATCGTTTGCGAGAGCTTTGTTTCTGTGAGGGCTATTATGTCTGGGTTTTCCTCTAGTACCCGTTCTCCAAGCTCATTTAGTTTATTTGTAATTCCATCTATGTTAGTGAACATCGCTTTGAGGCTCACTTTCTTCTGTCCCTTCTCAAATCGCCTCCTTGGTGAGTGTTCTGCTGGTGGGGGAGGCTGTTCCATGTGTGTGAGGACCTGTGAGGTGGATAACAGGGTCTCAGAGGATACTGGGATGAGGGGCGGGGGATCCAGTGAAGGGGGAGGGACAGGGAGGGTATGGGGTGAAAGGGGAGGGAGGACGGGAAGGAAAGGGGGGAGGGGAGGGAGGACTCGGGAGGAGGGGAGGGGTAGAAGGGATGGGGATTGGGTGTGGGGGGAGGGAGATTTGGCTGAACATTTGAGTGGGGGCAGGGAGGGTTTGGGGTAGGGGGTTTTCTATGCAGAGGAGGGTGGCGGGGTTGTCCTCCCTTCTGGTGTTACTGGGTAGCTGGTTGTGGGTTCCCCCCTCGCCTCTGGGGGTGTTGTGTTGGGAGCTGTGACTTCCTGGTTTTCCCCTCTCGCCCTGCGCCTCTTCCTTGCTTCTGCCGCCACGGCTCTCTCCTCCCTTGTCATGTCTCTCTGGAGGAATACATTTTTGAATTTTCCCACGTTTTTCAGGAAGCTCTTCCTTGATAGGATCTTCTCCTTTGTGCTCTTGTTTGCAAACACTGTCTTTATCATTCGGTCTCGGTCTTTGTTGTACCAACCTAGCCTGAAAACCTTCTCAATGCTATGCTCAGCCCCTTCCATGTGTAGTGCCTTTAGTACTTCATTCACTGCTGCTTTGTCCTTGTCATTCCACTCTGTCCTATTAGAGCCTTCCTGCTCTTTAATACCCACAGCAACCACTGACCTGTTCCTTTCCAGCAGTTGGCTAGTGGAGCGTGCTGCCTCCTGTGAGGTGGCTGGTTTCATGGCCACCTCCTTCACTGCAGTCATTACTTCATAGTTATTTTTTTTAGTATTTCCACAAATGTTGCTTTTATTGTGGCATTCTCATCCAAAAAACTATTACCACCTTCTCCCTGGATGGTTTTCCTGAGTCTCAGCCTCGATACCATTCTCTTTGAGGGCTCTAATCTCCTCCTTTGCTGCTGTCAGCTCTCTTTTCAGGTTGCTTATTTCGTTCTTCATTTCCTGCATCATTTCTTGCATCTCACTCTTGATGTCCTCCAGAAACTGGGCGAATATTTCCTTCATTTCGTCACCTTGGCTCTTCCCTGTTCCCCTGGTACCTCTGGTACCTCTGGCTGCCATGCTTGCCCCTGTTCCTATAGTTGTGTCGTGATAGGCTTTGTCAGGAGGGCAGAGCGGGATGGGGGAGGGAGAGAGAGAGAGAGAGGAAGAGAGAGGGAAAGGGAGTGATAAAGGGAGAGATAAATGGGTGGGTAGGGGCGATCCGACCCTTCCACTGAAGTGAGAAGAAAGTGGAAGGGGAGGGGGGAGGAGATGGAGAGAGAGGCGGGAGGGAGAGAGAGAGGGAGAGAGAGGAGAGGGAGAGAGATGGAGAGGGAGAGAGCGGGGCAGGGAGAGAGGGGGGGAGGTGTGTGTGTGTGTGAGTGTTTATGTGTGTGTGTGTATGTGTGTGTGTATGTGTGTGTGTGTGTGTGTGTGTGTGTGTGTGTGTGTGTGTGTGTGTGTGTGTGTGTGTGTGTGTGTGTGTGTGTGTGTGTGTGTGTGTGTGTGTGTGTGTGTGTGTGTGTGTGTGTGTGTGTGTGTGTGTGTGTGTGTGTGTTTATGGGCAGAGAGGGAGGGGGAAGGAAAGAGAGGGAGGGAGAGAGAGAGAGAGAGAGAGAGAGAGAGAGAGAGAGAGAGAGAGAGAGAGAGAGAGAGAGAGAGAGAGAGAGAGAGAGAGAGAGAGAGAGAGAGAGAGAGAGAGAGAGAGAGAGAGAGAGAGAGAGAGAGAGAGAGAGAGAGAGAGAGAGAGAGAGAGAGAGAGAGAGAGAGAGAGAGAGAGAGAGAGAGAGAGAGAGAGAGTGGCAGAGAGAGAGAGTGTGAGAGAGGGAGTGGGAGAGGGAGAGAGGGGGAGAGAGTCGGGAGGGGAAGGGTGTGTGCATGGGGGATGCGGGGGACTGGGGGTGGGGGGGGGGCGGAGACGGCGACCAGGTCAGGTCAGATCAGATGGGGGGGTTAAGAGGGGGGGGGGGATAGTAAAGACCTATCCCTTGATCCCAGGGGTCAATGCCTTTTCCCCTGACTGAACATTTGTGTGTGTGTGTCTCTTTTAGCGTGTGCACGCTTATATATGTATATGTACGTATGTGTGTGTATTTGTATATGTATGTGTATAAAGTATCTATGAAAGCTGATCAGAATTACATTTCACCTTTGTAAATGCACATTAATGACACTATGTAAAAGACACATCAAACACTTTATGTAGGGCATACGTAAATCTGTGTATCTATGTATTTAAGTATGTAGGTTAGCTTAGTATTTTAAAAGCACCGAATCACCTTCTTTGGTTGATTGTTCAATAAACCCCTAAACTATATGTTTAACAGACCTCTCACCCTGTCCATGGCTGACAGGAGAAAATGTATATATGCTGGTTAGCATTGTAAATGTGTGGTCACGTCTATGGTAGAAAATAATAATACTAATAAGAAAAAAACTGCCTGTGGTTCCAACTTTTGTAACAGCGTTTTGTGAGGTACTGTGTCAAAGGCTTTACGACAGTCCAAGAAAATGCAGTCTACCCATCCTTCTCTTTCTTGCCTAATTTGTGTTCCTTTGTCATAGAATTCTATTAAACCTGTGAGGCATGATTTAGCATCTCTGAACCCATGCTGGTGGTGTGATACAAGGTTATTTCTCTCCAGATGTTCTACGAGCCTTTTCCTTTAGATCTCCCTCACCTAGCATGGTATTCAAGTTAGGCACTCTGCCCTGTAGTTCAGCGCCTCTTGCCTGTCACCCTTTTAGTATATTGGGACTACATTAGCTGTCTTCCAGCATTCCAGTAGGTTTCGTTTCCAGTGACCTGTTATTCACCATGGAGAGTGGCACACTTAGTGCCTCTGCACCTTCTTTTAGTATCTATGGTAAGATTCCATCAGGCCCAACAGCCATTGTTACATTCAACTCGAACAGATTCCTTTTGACCTAATCACTAGTGAGGTCAAATTTCTCCAAGGTTGCTTGGTTTCCCTCCTCATTTAGTGCTGGGACTTCTCCTTATTCTATTGTGAAGACCTGCTGGAATCTCTTGTTGAGTTCTTCTCACACTTCCTTGTCATTCTGTGTCTATCCGTTATCAATTTTTTCTCAGTTTCATCATTTGTTCCTTCACTGCTGTTATCCTCCTAATGTGGCTGTGGAGCAGTTTTGGTTGGGTCTTAGCCTTACTCGCTATGTCAATCTCATACTGTCTGCTTCTCTCCTCACTCTGAGCTACTCATTTCTTGCCTTCTGGTATATCTCCCTGTTCTCCGGTGTTCTGTTATTCCTGTAGTTTCTCCATTTTCCTTTTGCTTTGCCACCATACATTCCTGATTGAACCATGGATTATTCTGTTGCTTTCGAATTTTCTCTTTTTGAGCCGGGACAAATCTGTCTGCAACTTCCTGGCACTTCTGGGTGACATAGTCCATCATATCCTGTACAATC
Source organism: Procambarus clarkii (assembly GCF_040958095.1). Classification (NCBI taxonomy): domain Eukaryota; kingdom Metazoa; phylum Arthropoda; class Malacostraca; order Decapoda; family Cambaridae; genus Procambarus; species Procambarus clarkii. Next base: position 18,545,918 of record NC_091151.1, on the reverse strand, counting down.
TTCTCTCTGAGGTCTGTTTCCCATTCTGGTATGTGTGTGTGTGTGAGTGTACTCACCTAGTACAACTAGTTGTACTAGGTGAGTACTAGTAAGTCCCCAAGCACTCATTAGTTGTGCTTGCGGGGGTTGAGCTTTGGCTCTTTGGTCCTACCTCTCAACCGTCAATCAACTGATGTACAGATTCCTAAGCCTACTGGGCTCTATCATATCTATATTTGAAACTGTATATGGCGTCAGCCTCCACTTCCTAGTGCATTCCATTTACTAACAACTCTGACACCGTAGAGTTAATTCTAATGTCTCTGTGACACATTTGGGGCTCAGCTTCAACCTGTATCCCCTTGCGCGTGTACCACCTGTGTTGAATAATCCATCTATGTCTACCCCTGTCGATTCCCATGAGAATTTTGTATATATATATATATATATATATATATATATATATATATATATATATATATATATATATATATATATATATATATATATATATATATATATATATATATATATATATATATATATATATATATATGTCGTACCTAGTAGACAGAACACACTTCTCAGCCTACTATGCAAGGCCCGATTTGCCTAATAAGCCAAGTTTTCCTGAATTAATATATTTTTTCTAATTTTTTTCTTATGAAATGATAAAACTACCCATTTCATTATGTATGAGGTCAATTTTTTTTTATTGGAGTTAAAATTAACGTAGATATATGACCGAACCTAACCAACCCTACCTAACCTAACCTAACCTATAAAGATAGGTTAGGTTAGGTTAGGTAGCCGAAAAAGTTAGGTTAGGTTAGGTTAGGTAGGTTAGGTTATCTTCTTGAGATGATTTCGGGGCTTTAGTGTCCCCGCGGCCCGGTCCTCGACCAGGCCTCCACCCCCAGGAAGCAGCCCGTGACAGCTGACTAACTCCCAGGTACCTATTTACTGCTAGGTAACAGGGGCATTCAGGGTGAAAGAAACTTTGCCCATTTGTTTTTGCCTCGTGCGGGAATCGAACCCGCGCCACAGAATTAGGAGTCCTGCGCGCTATCCACCAGGCTACGCTGCTAGGTAACAGGGGCATTCAGGGTGAAAGAAACTTTGCCCATTTGTTTCTGCCTCGTGCGGGAATCGAACCCGCGCCACAGAATTACGAGTCCTGCGCGCTATCCACCAGGCAACTAGTAGTCGAAAAAACATTAATTCATGAAAACTTGGCTTATTAGGCAAATCGGACCTTGCATAGTAGGCTGAGAAGTACGTTCTGGCTACTAGGTACGACATATATATATATATATATATATATATATATATATATATATATATATATATATATATATATATATATATATATATATATATATATATATATATATATATATATATATTAGTATATTTTGGTAGCAGTCTTTCCTGTAGACATATATTATTAAATATGACCGAAAAAGTAAGATTAATAATTCTAACACGAATTTTCTCAATCTTTCGTACATTACGCTTCACTGTTGGAGGTAAATCAAAAATCACTTCTCCAAAATTCATTTTTATTTCTAGTCTGACGCGACACGGGCGCTTTTCGTAAAACTTATTACATTTTCAAAGACTTCACAAATACACAACTGATTAGAACTTACGTATCTCTGAGTTTATATCTACATTTGAGTGAGGTGGGAAGGGTGATGTGGCATTAGAACAAGATGGGATATTAATAGGGTATTAAAAGTATCAACACAAGACAGAACAGAAACAATGGGTATTGAATAGAAGTGTTTGTAGAAAGCCTATTGGTCCATATTTCTTGATGCTTCTATATTGGAGTGGAGTCTTGAGGTGGGTAGAATATAGTTGTGCAATAATTGGCTGTTGATTGCTGGTGTTGACTTCTTGATGTGTAGTGCCTCGCAAACGTCAAGCCGCCTGCTATCGCTGTATCTATCGATGATTTCTGTGTTGTTTACTAGGATTTCTCTGGCGATGGTTTGGTTATGGGAAGAGATTATATGTTCCTTAATGGAGCCCTGTTGCTTATGCATCGTTAAACGCCTAGAAAGAGATGTTGTTGTCTTGCCTATATACTGGGTTTTTTGGAGCTTACAGTCCCCAAGTGGGCATTTGAAGGCATAGACGACGTTAGTCTCTTTTAAAGCGTTCTGTTTTGTGTCTGGAGAGTTTCTCATGAGTAGGCTGGCCGTTTTTCTGGTTTTATAGTAAATCGTCAGTTGTATCCTCTGATTTTTGTCTGTAGGGATAACGTTTCTATTAACAATATCTTTCAGGACCCTTTCCTCCGTTTTATGAGCTGTGGAAAAGAAGTTCCTGTAAAATAGTCTAATAGGGGGTATAGGTGTTGTGTTAGTTGTCTCTTCAGAGGTTGCATGGCTTTTCACTTTCCTTCTTATGATGTCTTCGATGAAACCATTGGAGAAGCCGTTATTGACTAGGACCTGCCTTACCCTACAGAGTTCTTCGTCGACTTGCTTCCATTCTGAGCTGTGGCTGAGAGCACGGTCGACGTATGCGTTAACAACACTCCTCTTGTGTTGTTAACTCAAAATATACTAATATTAAAGTGCACGACCCAGCAGCAAGGAATCAAGCCTTCACGATAAAATATCGCCAGGATCTGATTCGTGATCAGATATACAAGGCAGAGAATGAAATCAAAGACAACAAAACGCAACTACTTCATGCTACAAACGAGTGGAGAAATAGCAACATCGACCATAGTATCCGTACCCGCATTGAACAACACCTCGACATCCTCACAGACCAACATCACCTCAGCACTGAAACAAGGATTATCAAGAAACTAACAACATTATATGGAGGACCTATGGCAATTCCACGACCAAGAGATGGCTTCCTGAACCTTGCAGGAATTAACCTCACTGAGGACCAAGTCACTCTCCTAAATCTGGGCATAAACTGTCATGTTATGTCCAGACCGAGTGAAATGGCCCGGAAAGTAGAGTTGGAAATTCTGTTGGACGACATATTCGACCTCGAGACACAAAAGAAGGTCACTACCAAAGATACCTTACAAGCAGAACTTATTGCAGAAGGAGGAAAGAATCGAGGCAACTACAGAAGCACCATACTGTCCCCCGAGCTTAAAGCGGCAGCTAAAAGCCTTCGTGAGAACAAGGAGATAGTTGTCAGGAGAGGTGACAAGTCGCCAATATATGTCATTCTTAAAAAAGACGAATATCTGGCGAAAATGAACATCATACTCTCTGACCAAACTAAGTTCCAAAGGGTAACGAAGGACACTACAGCCGAATTAAAAGCAAAGGTCAACAAACTGATCGAAACTGTGAACGCCAAGAAATCCGGACTCCACCTGCCAAAGATCATTGGGGAATATAAACCTGGATATGCGTATGGAAATGTCAAGACGCACAAGCCTGGAAACCCACTTCGGCCAATCATTAGCCAGATACCCACACCCACGTACAGACTGGCGAAGCGACTCAACGGCCTGCTGACTCCTTATGTTCCTTGCGCCTTCAGCCTGAAGTCTCCAAAGGAATTTGTGGACTTACTGCGGGGCACACGGGCCACAGGGATAAGAGCCTCGTTGGACGTAGAATCGCTGTTTACCAACGTACCTGTGGACGAGACAATCGGAATGATAGCCGACAGAGTGTATCGTGATCCAGCCTGTACTCCTCTTGACATGCCAGAAAGTATTCTGAGGAAACTACTCCAAGCTTGTACTAAAGAGGCACCCTTCTTGAGCCCGGATGGGCACATGTATAAGCAAGTAGATGGGGTCGCCATGGGTTCTCCCCTAGGTGTCCTGTTTGCAAACTTCTACATGGGTACCATCGAGCAAAAAGTCTTAGTCGACATGAACTTGAAACCGGCCATATACTGCAGGTATGTTGACGACATTTTTACACAGGTACCTGATGTCAGACATCTGCAGGAGCTGAAGGAGGCATTTGAGCAGAGTTCCGTGCTGCGTTTCACTTACGAGACGGAAAAGGATGGGAAGCTGCCTGTTCTAGATGTAACAGTCATGGAAAAGGGCGGAGGTTTCCACACTGCAGTCTACACTAAGGAAACAAACATAGGAATGTGCCTAAATGCCAACAGCGACTGCCCTGACAGGTACAAGAGGAGTGTTGTTAACGCATACGTCGACCGTGCTCTCAGCCACAGCTCAGAATGGAAGCAAGTCGACGAAGAACTCTGTAGGGTAAGGCAGGTCCTAGTCAATAACGGCTTCTCCAATGGTTTCATCGAAGACATCATAAGAAGGAAAGTGAAAAGCCATGCAACCTCTGAAGAGACAACTAACACAACACCTATACCCCCTATTAGACTATTTTACAGGAACTTCTTTTCCACAGCTCATAAAACGGAGGAAAGGGTCCTGAAAGATATTGTTAATAGAAACGTTATCCCTACAGACAAAAATCAGAGGATACAACTGACGATTTACTATAAAACCAGAAAAACGGCCAGCCTACTCATGAGAAACTCTCCAGACACAAAACAGAACGCTTTAAAAGAGACTAACGTTGTCTATGCCTTCAAATGCCCACTTGGGGACTGTAAGCTCCAAAAAACCCAGTATATAGGCAAGACAACAACATCTCTTTCTAGGCGTTTAACGATGCATAAGCAACAGGGCTCCATTAAGGAACATATAATCTCTTCCCATAACCAAACCATCGCCAGAGAAATCCTAGTAAACAACACAGAAATCATCGATAGATACAGCGATAGCAGGCGGCTTGACGTTTGCGAGGCACTGCACATCAAGAAGTCAACACCAGCAATCAACAGCCAATTATTGCACAACTATATTCTACCCACCTCAAGACTCCACTCCAATATAGAAGCATCAAGAAATATGGACCAATAGGCTTTCTACAAACACTTCTATTCAATACCCATTGTTTCTGTTCTGTCTTGTGTTGATACTTTTAATACCCTATTAATATCCCATCTTGTTCTAATGCCACATCACCCTTCCCACCTCACTCAAATGTAGATATAAACTCAGAGATACGTAAGTTCTAATCAGTTGTGTATTTGTGAAGTCTTTGAAAATGTAATAAGTTTTACGAAACGCGCCCGTGTCGCGTCAGACTAGAAATAAAAATGAATTTTGGAGAAGTGATTTTTGATTTACCTCCAACAGTGAAGCGTAATGTACGAAAGATTGAGAAAATTCGTGTTAGAATTATTAATCTTACTTTTTCGGTCATATTTAATAATATATATATATATATATATATATATATATATATATATATATATATATATATATATATATAAATCGGACCTTGCATAGTAGGCTGAGAAGTACGTTCTGGCTACTAGGTACGACATATATATATATATATATATATATATATATATATATATATATATATATATATATATATATATATATATATATATAAATCGGACCTTGCATAGTAGGCTGAGAAGTACGTTCTGGCTACTTGGTACGACATATATATATATATATATATATATATATATATATATATATATATATATATATATGTATATATATATATATATATATATATATATATATATAAATCGGACCTTGCATAGTAGGCTGAGAAGTACGTTCTGGCTACTAGGTACGACATATATATATATATATATATATATATATATATATATATATATATATATATATATATATATATATATATAAATCGGACCTTGCATAGTAGGCTGAGAAGTACGTTCTGGCTACTAGGTACGACATATATATATATATATATATATATATATATATATATATATATATATATATATATATATATATATATATATATATATATATATATATATATATATATATATATATATTGTGACGGGAAAGTATTGGAGTGTAGATGTACGGCAGTCCTCCAATGGCAGGTGTCAATTCCTAGTCACACCTACAAAAAAGAAGATAGACTGCTTGCCTGTTTGTCTGTGGTAAAGTAAGGGAAGACACGTAAAACACAAAGTATGAACAATGAAGCTTTAATTAATATAGAAAACAAACTATAAACAAAGACAACCCCTTGGCAATGTACAGTGCAAAAGAACAATATAACATAAATGAATAATAGGGATGAAGTTACTCTACAATAATAATAAAGTTAAAGGTGAAAAATAATTAGGTGCTGAGAATATAAGCGCTAGCTGCAAAACATCCAGCAGATACACAGCGTATATCAGTTAGTTGTTCACTGCTTGAGAGCACAAGGATATTCTGACTTCAATGGCTGGACCAAGCCCAGACATCGACTCAGGTAGAGGGCGCTGAGGTGCAGTGTGCAGGTGTGCAGTCGGCGAGTCACCAATCAGGAGCAGGCAGGCTGGGAAGGTATTGCAGTCTTGTGGGTTGGTGGTGTTGTTGTGTTGATCTTCCTCTACGGACAACCCAACCCACAACTCGGTAGAGTGCTTATACCTCACTAGGAGATCACCCTTGGCGCTTCTGGGTCTTGGAGAGGGGCTCAACGTCACACGTTTAGGGGATGCGGCTCCAACATTTAGCCTCGTTGTCACGTGCACACACCCACTTGAGCCGCTGTGACTCCCCACTCTCTCCTTAGGTGATATGATCTCCTCAATCCCCTTTTGACTTATTAGTATTACCTTCTACCCTGTCCACAGCAGTGGTTCTTGGTTCTTTCTCTCTCTCTCTCTTCTTCTGTACTATTTCATGGGAAGCCTCACTAGGACAAGGGCAAACACCAGCAAATTGAAATACATTTACTGGACAAAGCACATACACAATACATACACACATATAATAATAATGAATCCTATACTCTATACTATTACAATCAGGTTGCACTCCAACATCATCAGAACTCTATCATCAGCTTATCAAGTGGTATCCTATCTCCTGGTTCACCACCTGATACTATCAACCTCCTCAAGTTGATCAAGTCTACATACACTGTTGCACCATCAGCAAGAGAATATATATATGTATCTATAAATGTGTACAAAGAAAATCAGCATGTGAATGCAATAACATATGTCATTATAAATGTTCCTTGATACACAACAATGATCAATCGATCACTCTATCAGTCCTAGAACACATACATCTGTAGGAAATCCAGCCTACGACTGTAACTCTAAACTTCAGTATAAAACACTCCTTGACATAAGAATGCAAACAATCACTCACCTCTCACTGCGTCTTGCACGCTAATGACAACCAAACACTATCAACTCCCTACAAGTAATCCACCAGAACTTCCCTTCCACCTCTGGAAGTTCACTACCCTGATATCTTTAAGTTCTTCCGGGCTTAACTACCAGGATCCTCTGCAGCTCTTCCAGGCTGCTACACCATGTAGTTTTCCTTGAGCAACTACGGTGCTTCACCCTTCTGCTAGGGTCCTCCACAGCTCTCCTGGCTGCTACACCATGAAGTTTCCTCGAGCAACTATGGTGCTTCACCACCTCTACAGAAGCACGTGACACTCCTCTTCACTGCTTCTTCTCACAGCTCGAGGTCCTCGCCTCCACTACCTTGGAGTCTCATCAACTACTTCATCTGTGCTGGCTTCGAAGTTCTCAACAACTTCTTCCCCAAAGACAAATCACAGATTGTCTAGTCGAGGGCGCTATCCCTCTGACAGAGCTTGGTCAGGGCGCTTCCACGGCCCACAATAATGCCTCTGGGCAGTTTAATAAACACTCCTTGTTGCCCAGGACTTGAGACCGACGTTCCCAGCTCGATTCCACAGCTGGTACGTCTGCACACTTCTCTTCTCTTCGAGATATATCACTAGGGGTTCCTTTCTGACGGGAGCTCAACGGAGCACGGCTTTCCCCCTGCGATGTCTGGCCTCAAGTGAGGTCAAAGCCCTCCAGAAGTGAGCCTCACGCCTCCAGCAAAATGTCCACATCTCCTAGCCAGTCATTTATCTATTTCCTTACTTACTGCCCATAATTTTAAACTGTTCATTGAATCCAATAAACTATTTTACATCTGTGTTATCGCCTCTATATTTCTTAGATCTTTTTGTTAGGTCAGGCTTGCTGAATAACTCTCAAGGGGAAGACTCGTTTCTCCTGCAGGCTGAGATCATAACACTCCCCTCCCCTTATTTTTTAGAGTTATTCCAGTGGCAAAGCTCGGGATAATACATCCGCCACCTCACTGTCTCGTTCTTCAACCGATTGGTTCGACCGGTTGATCTGTTTACATACTCCCTTAGGAGTCTACAATTAGTTCGTTGCACCTTGCAACATCCGGCTCACAACTCTCCAGAAACATGATCTTCTCATAAATGATCTGACTTCTCTGGCACCTCTTGGCTAGGCTGTCCTCCCTGGACGCCTGCGCTCCATCGGTCCACTCTACTTACTGTTTCCACCCTCCGTTATCTCGTCTTCTTCTCTTCACGTCCAGAGTCAGACATCTGCTGTCTGTACCTCCTCTGTCGTCTTCACACTTCCATCTACTGCCATTATACTTCCGTCTCCTGTCATCATACTTCACTCCCTCGTCTTCACCAACGATCCTCCCTTTCGTCTCCTCATTTATTCACGGCCTCATCCTTTTTGACTTCCATCGACTCCTCGGCTTTCTTCAATTCCTCCATGCTTGTAACATCATCCTCTTCCCACACTTCTCACCTCTATACAACTCCCTTTCTTCTCCTTCAACTCTTCTTCGTTCCTTAAAAGTTTCTTCGGGCACTGTACTACAACCAACAGCACTCGACTGTACATGTCGCTCTACCTCTCCTAGAGTGTTCGTAAGCATCTCTCCACACATACTGTCTCTTCTCCTATCATTTTCTCGGCTATCACTCTTCTTCACTATCTCTCCTCCACGTTTTCTGTGAAACATGTCAACTCTTGACATCTCCCACAACTTAACTCCACTATCACTATGCCTCTGTGCTCGTGGACAACTTGACGCTCTACTCCCGTCCTCAGTATATCCACATCTTTCCTCACTCCTACTCAGCACAGTTGCATTCGCCTTCCGACCCTTAATTTCAGCATGCTGGGCTCTACTCAGGTCCACTCTCTTCACATGATTCTTCTTCGGCTGGGCCATCTTCACTTTTGACCTCACCGAGACTTCATTTTCCTGGGCTGGACCTTCATTAAACAGCCATGCTATATCTACATCGATATCTTCCACCGGTTTAATCGACACTGTCTCATCTTCTCCGGCGTCTTCCTTGTCGGCCACCTCTGCCTTCATCACTACCGAGACAGGGTACTCAATAGCTTGGCGATCTCCTGACGCATCTCCTCGGATGTCAATCAGGTTCACACTCTCAGGTGTCCCACCCGTGCCGTGGCCTTCTGGGCACTCCTCTGGCACAGTCTCCGCTATGACTCCTGGCAACACCTTTGTCCCGCACAAGTCATTTCCCAGGATCACTTGGATTCCCGGAATAGGTATGTCGGGGCATACTCCCAACATCACCTCTGCCGACACATATTCCGACCTTAGCTGGACAGTACAAACGGGCATGTCACTCTCAGACAATAACCCATATACTTTCATCTTACTCCTGCCAGCTAAACGTCGATCATTCCCAATCAGGCTTCTCGTAATCAAGCTCTGATTAGCTCCGGTATCCCTTAAGATACCAACTTCTACTTCAGGTTTGCCTCCTATACTGATCCAATCTTTACTCATGAACGGCCTATACCTCTCGTTCACTAAGTTCACCTTCTGTGGTTTGTCTTGGAACACATTAGTATATTTACTTCGTGGGTCACACATGGCCAGGGTCACAACTCTTTTCCCCTGCCGACAGTCTCGCATCACGTGACCCAATCCGTTACAATTGTAACACCTCACCTGGGAGAAATCTCTCCTATACGAACCAGAGTGGCTCTGACTTTGTCCACAATTCTCAATTCGGGTACTAGTCTGGTGGCAAACCTTTGAACCTTTTCCAGTTTATTCTTATGCTTGACTAGATATGGACTCCATGCTGGAGCCGCATACTCCAGGATTGGTCTGACATATATGGTATATAATGTTCTGAAAGATTCATTACACATTTTCTAAAGGCCGTTCCTATGTTAGCCAACTTGGCATATGACTCTGATGTTATCTTCATATGAACTTCAGGGGACAGGTCTGGCCTGATATCAACCCCCAGGTCTTTCTCTTTGACTCATGAAGTATTTCATCTCCCAGATGGTACCTTGTATCTGGTCTCCTGCTCCCTACAACTATCTTCATTACATTACATTTGCTTGGATTAAACTCTAACAACCATTTGTTTGACCATTCCTGCAGCTTGTCCAGGTCTTCTTGAAGCCTCAAGCTGTCCTCCTATGTCTTACTCCTTCTCATAATTTTGGCGTCGTCAGCAAACATTGAGAGGAACGAGTCTATACCCTCTGGGAGATCATTTACTTATATCAGAAATAGGATAGGTCCGAGTACAGAGCCCTGTGGGTCTCCACTGGTGACATCACGCCAATCTGAGGTCACCCCTCACTGTAACTATCTGATTCCTATTGCTTAGGTACTCCCTTATCCAATGGAGTGCCATACCAGTTATTCCTGCCTGTTTTTCCAACTGATGCATCAGCCTTTTATTGGGTACTGTGTCAAAGGCTTTCCGACAGTCCAAAAAAATGCAGTCCGCCCATCCTTCTCTTCCTTGCTTAATCTTTGTCACCTGATCGTAGAATTCTACTAAGCCTGTAAGGCAAGATTTACCCTCCCTGAACCCATATTGATGGATTGTCACGAAGTCTCGTCTCTCCAGATGTGTTACTAGGTTTTTTCTCGCGATCTTCTCCATCACCTTGCATGGTATACAAGTTAAGGACACTGGCCTGTAGTTCAGTGCCTCTTGTCGGTCACCCTTTTAGTATATTCGGACTACATTAGCCGTCTTCCGTATTTCTGGTAGATCTCCCGTTTCTTGTGACCTACTATACACTATGGAGAGTGGCAAACAAAGTGCTCCTGCACACTCTTTCAATACCTTTGGTGAGATTCCGTCCGGCCCAACAGCCTTTCTCACGTCAAGCTCCAATAGGTGCCTCTTGACCTCATCTCTTGTAATTTCGAACCCTTCCAAGGTCGCCTGGTTTGCTGCCACCTCTCATAGCGCCATGACCTCTCCTTGTTCTATTGCAAAGACCTCCTGGAACATCTTGTTGAGTTCTTCACACACCTCTTTGTCATTCTCTGTGTACCTGTCCTCATCAATTCTAAGTTTCATCACCTGTTCCTTCACTGTTGTTTTCCTTCTGATGTGACTGTGTACTAGCTTTGGCACGGTCTTGGCTTTATTAGCTATATCATTTTCATACCTTTTCTCAGCTTCTCTTCTCACACTAACATACTCGTTCCTGGTTCTCTGGTATCTCACTCTACTTTCTGGTGTTCTGTTATTACGGAAGTTCCTCCCGCCCTTTTGTTCAGCTCCTTTGCTTTCATACATTCCCTATTAAACCACGGATTCTTCTTTTGCTTCTCAGTGTTTTCCTGTCGGGCCGGGATAAAAATGTTTTCTGCCTCCTGACACTTTTGGGTGACATAGTCCATCATATGTTTTACAGACTTAGTTCTGAATTCTGTGTCCCATGGTATATCCCTTAGGAACTCATTCATCTTTTCATAATTTCACTTTCGGTACGCCAGCCCTTTGTTTCCCAGCTCTTTTTTGTGGGAGATAATTCCTAGCTCAACCAGGTACTCAAAGCTCAATACACTATGATCACTCATTCCCACGGGGGCTTCCCACTTAACTTCCCTTATATCCGACTCTTTTAGGGTAAATTTCAGATCAAGCAAAGCTGGTTCATCCTCTCCTTTCATTCTTGTTGGTTCCTTGACATGTTGACTTTAAAAGCTTCTTGTTGCTACGTCCAGCAGCTTAGCTCTCTATGTGTCTGGTCCTCCATATCGGTCTCTGTTCTCCCAATCTTTCTTCCCGTGGTTGAAGTCTCCCATGATTAGTAGTCTGGATCCGTTCTTGCTAGCTACAGAAGCTGCTCTCTCTATTTTATTGATGGTGGCCATGTTATTTCTATATTATTCCCGGCTGGGTCTTCTGTCATTTGGTAAGGGGTTATATATGACTACTACTACAATTTTTTGTCCTCCAATTGCTATGGTACCTGTTATGTAGTCACTGATATCTTCACAACCCTGAACAACCATCTCTTCGAAACTCCAGCCTTTTCTTATCAGCAAAGCTACACCACCTCCTCCTCTTCCTTCTCTCTCTTTCCTCACTACATAGTAATCCTGTGGAAGCACTGCATTTGTTATGGTTTTCGTTAGCTTTGTTTTTGTGAGTGCTATTATGTCTAGGTTTTCTTCTAGTGCCAATTCTCCAAGTTCACCTGCTTTATTCGTAATCCCATCTATGTTAGTGTACGTTTGTTATGATCTCAGCCTATAGGAGAAACGAGTCTCCCCCTTGAGAGTTATTCAACAAGCCTGACCTAACTAGAAGGTATAGGAAATATAGAGGTGATAACACAGATGTAAAATAGTTTGTTGGATTTAATGAACAATTTAAGATTATGGGCAGTGAATATGAAAAAAGATAAATGACTGGTTAGGAGATGTAGATAATTTGCTGGAGACGTGACGCTAGCTTCTGGACGGCTTTGAGCTCACTTGAGTGCCAAACATCGCAAGGGGAAGCAGTGCTCCGTTTGAGCTCACGTCAGAAAGGAACCCCTAGTGATATATCTCCAAGAGAAGAGAAGTGTGCAGACGTGCCAGCTGTAGAATCGAGCTGGGAACGCTGTGGTCTCAAGTCCTGGACGGCGAAAAGAGATTATTAAGCCGCCCAGATCCATTATCGTGGGCTGTGGGAGCGCCCTGACCAGACGCTGTCAGAGGGAGGAGTACCCTCGACTAGGCAATCTGTGGTAAGCACGATTTAAGCCAGTTCATAGTGATTGCTTGTAGTTGGTCGTGTGCCCAGCGACAGTAGCAATGTTTATTGATAAGTTAGAAATGTTTTGGTAAGGCAGGAAGCCTAAATGAGAGGACGGAGATGAGAGAGACAGCTGGAGGGACGAGCAGCACATCCTCTACCGTCGACCGCCTGAAGCCAACTGACTGGCGGCGGAGGATCCTCCCAGAGTTGAGGGGCTGCCCGCCGGGCAAGGCGGCAGCCCAACCCATGGACCAGCCCAACGGGGGAGTCCACTCTCACTGCATGTAGAGAGCAGATAGATGTGGAGGCAAACATATTGTGTGGTTATTTTTGTTTATGTGTTTAAATGAGATGTGGATATTATGCTGACATGATGTGAGGCTCGCGAGGAAATCTAGACCTTTACTTGAGCAACAGAGGTCGTGAGAGAGGGTCGCGCTCTGCTGAGCTCCTGCCAGAAGAGGAAAACCCCTAGGTGTGTGCTGTAGAAGAGGAGGTAATCAAGCAGGCTTTTATATGTGAAGCCTGAGGACGACTTAAAGTGCTCAAGTCAGGACTAGAAAAAGCCTTGTGAGGCAGTCATATAGCGATTGTGTGGGCGTCATTGTGAGGACCAGGACCTGAGCACCCTCGACACAAACTCTGTGGTAAGCTAATATAACAGTTGTTGCAGTGGTTGCCTTGATCGTGTGCCCAGCGATCATGGCAAGTGTTTATGTATATAGTATAGATATTCTTTAAGGCAGTAAGCTCAAATAAGAGAATAAGAGATAAGAGAACATCTTGGAAGGCGGAGTGATACGTCCACCCTCGGCGAGTGTAAGTGACTGACTGAGTGAGGGAGGCTGCCCCCAGCCTGGCGATCAGGGAGGCGGCCGGCAGCATGTCGAAATGGACCCGCCCAAGATAGGGGAGTACCGTCGCGCCGACGCAGTAGTTTTAAAGAGATGTCGGATGGAGAAATTTTACTTTTTGTGAATACATTTAATTATGTTTTAGTGGGGAAACATTTTTATTGGAACTGCAGGTTTGTTTGGTTAAGAGTTGATGGAAGAACTTGGAGGCCAGGGAAGAAGTTAATGGAGGAAACTTCGAGGCAGGAGAAGTGTATGCTGAAATCTGTGGGAGAGCAGAACTCCATGGTGAGGAGTTGACCTTGAGCAGTGTAAAGGAGCAATGAAGAGGAGTTTCATGTGTCTCCGTGGGATCAGTGGTGAAGCATCACTGGTGTTTGAAGAGGACTTCATTGTGCAGCAGTTTTGGGAGAACTGCAGAAGTGTACTGTTGAATATTTTGGTGGACCTAAAGATATATATGGTAGTGAGCCTCCAAGAGCAGAGCAGAGGTTTATGGTGGACACGCAGGAATGTATAAGGGGAGTGTTTGAATGCTTACGGCGTGTGAGACGCAGTGTAAGGTGAGAGATTGATTTCTTCTTGTGTTGGGGAATATTTATGCGGATGTTTCTGGTGTTTCAGGCACAGGCTCAGTTTATATATTTTTGGTGGCTGAGTGTATAATACTGTTATGACGAGATCCCCCCCCCCCCCAATTAGTGAGGGAGTAGTAAGTGGTAAGCCAAGAATTAGGCAGTTCCAAGTAGCCCGTGCTACTTGGAACTTTTTGTTCCAGGTAGAAAATCTTTAACAACAACAACAACACTTAATATGGATGGTTGATTAAGCCAGGGTATGGTATTGGGTTGCTACCAGGTTGTAACGGCTTAGAGTATTGTTTGATACTATTTTAATGTTTTCATGTCACGTATTGCATTTGTTTTTTGTTTATTAAATGTGCATTGTTAGCTGACTTTTGTCTTATCCTTATCCTGGTGAGGCTTCCCAGAAAGCAGGATAGATAGAGAGAGAGAAAGGATCACACCTGTAGACAGGGTGGCAGAGAGTACCAATTTGGAAAAGGGGATTGAGATCATACCAAAACGAGGAGAGAGCGGGGAGTCACGGCAGCTCAAGTAGGGTGTGTACACAGGACAATGAAGCCAGTGTTAGAGTCGCACCCCTAAACGTGTGATGCTGAACCCCTCTCCGAGATCAAGAGACGTACAAGGTGATCTTCTGAGTAAATTTCAAGCACTCCAGTGTTCATTGTTGGTTGACCGACGGTAGCGGGAGTGTGGCTGCTGAGGTCGGTTGACTGTTCTGGCAGAGAGTAGTTGGGGGACAATGTCCACCTGTACACAAGTAACAGTCTTGTGCAACAACCAGAGCTCTCAAAGGAGGTTTAAGTTCCATAACCCCGAACTCACTCAGGCCAGAACAGAACACTAACACAAGTACACTAACTACATAAGACATGCACAAACTCCACCATTCACCAACTCCACTACACTAACACTGCGCTACACCAACACCACTACACTAATGCACTAACCGTACTACACACTAACTCAACTACACTAACTACATAAGACATGTACTAACAGAACTACACTAACTACATAAGACTTGCACTAACTTCACTACACACTAACAGTACTGTACTTACAACATTAGACATGCATTTACTTAACTACACATTAAAACAACTACAGTGACTTCATGAGACATGCTCTAACATCACGACACACTAAAACAACATCAATAACCACATAAGACATGCGCTAACCTCACTCCACACTAACACAACTGCAATAACTACATAGTAGTAGGCATCCATCAGTCTCAGGAGATTATGGAGTTGCGCTCTGGTTGTCGGTCTGGAGTAGCCTCTCCAGGGCATAAAGCCATACTACACTAACAACATGACATGTGCTTATTCCAATACTCACTAATACAACAATACTAACTACTAGAGCTCAACCCCGCAAGCCCAATTAGGTGAGTACTAACTTCATAAAAGTTGCACTAACTTTTCTTCACACTAACATAATTACACTAACTTTACTTCACACTTTCAGATTTACACTAACTACATATGACATGCACTAATATCACTGAACACTAAAACGTTTACAATTACTTCTCAACATAAGCCCTAGCTACAATACTCACTAAAATTACTACACTACCTACATAGGGCATGCACTAACTTAGCTACACTAACTACATACGACATGCACTAACCCCACTATTCAATAAAACCACTAGACTAATTGCACAAGAAATACACTAACACAACTACACTCTCCATATAAGACTGTCACAAACTTCACTTCACACTCACACCGCTGTACTAAATTCATGACATGCACTAACTTCACTACACACTAATTCAACTACACTAACTACCAAAGGCATGCACTAACTCCACTATTCACCAACACCACCAACAACAGCAGAACACTGAGAGCAGAGAAAGATACCAGAGCGCCAGGAATAAATGCGTCAGGGTGAGAAGAGAGGTAGAGAGGCAATATGAAAATGACATAGCGAACAAGGCAACCGAACTGCTGCATAGCCACATCAGGAGGAAAACAACAGTGAAAGAACAGGTAATGATACTGAGGATAGGGGCAGAAAGATTCACTACAAACGACAGGAATGTGTGCGAGGAACTCAATAAGAAATTCCAGGAAGTCTTCACCTCAGAACAAGGAGAAGTCCCAGAAATAAGGGAGGGAGCATCAAACCAGACACCATTAGAGGAGTTTGTGATTATCAGTAGAGAGGTGAGGAAGCATCTGTTAGATTTGGATGTAACAAAGGCCCGGATGGAATCTCACCATGGATTCTAAAGGAAGGAGCAGAAGCTCTGTGCCTACCACTCTACATGGTGTACAATAAGTCACTGGTAACAGGTGAACTGCCAAAAATTTGGAAGACGGCCAATGTAATCCCAATATACAAGAAGGGTGATAGGTAGGAGGAACTGAACTACAGGCCAGTGTCCCTAACATGCATTCCATGCAAGATGATGGAAAATATTGTTCGAAAAAATTAGTGGAACATCTGGAGCGGAAGTACTTTGTAACGTAACATCAACATGGGTTCAGAGATGGCAAATCATGCCTAACAGGATTAACTGAGTTCTATGACCAGGCAACAAAAGTCAAAAAAAAAAAAAGGGCTGGTCAGACTGCATATTTCTGGACTGCCAGAAAGCAAGCACAATTAGGTGAGTACTCAACTACACAAACGACTAAGAAATGCACTAACTATTCTACACACTAACACAACTATTCTAACTACGTAAGACATGCACTACCTTCAATAAACTAATCTAACAACACATGCACTAACCCCACTAAACGCTAACAAAACTACGCTAACTACATGACATGCACTAACTCCACTACACACTAACATAACTGCACTAACTACATAAGACGTGCACTAACTCCACTACAAACTAAAACTACACTAACTACATAAGACATGCACTAACTTAACTACTCACTAACACTACCACACTAACTAAACAAGACACGAACTATCTCACTACACATTAACACAACTACACTAACTTCATGACATGCACTAACTCCACTGCTCACTAACACAACTACACTAACTTCATAAGAGTTGCACTAACTCCACTACACACTAAAGCAACTACACTAACTACATAAGACATTCATTAACTTCACTACACACTAAAACGGCTACAATAACTTCATAAGATGAGAACTAACTCCTCTACACACTAAAACTACTACACTAACTACATCAGACATGCACTAACTCCACTACACACGAACACAACTATTCTAACTGCATAATACCTGTTCTACCTTCTATTCACACTCACACAACTGCACTAACTACATAAAACATGCTCTAACCCCACTACACACTAACTCAATTACAAAAAGTACATAATAGTAGTAGGCATCTGTCAGTCTCAGGAGACTATTGTGTTGCGCTTTGGAAGTCGGTCTGGAGTGACCTCTTCAGGGCATAAAGCCTTGGTAGGTTGATATGGAGGAGAAGCTGTTACCCATGCAGTAGGTCCCCACTCTCCACGGTGCCGAAAGTCTCCAATGGAAAAGCAAACGCCAATACGATTGGTTCCAGCGCCGTCGCAGGAACTGTTAGCTCCGGAGTTGATCTCGAAGTTGGTGAAAAAGGGCACAGAGACTTCAAACCTGGAGACCGTCGGGGACGGGGCTGGAGAAGAACCACGCCGTCAAGGGCAAGAACGACCCCAGCCTCCTGCAGCAGAGCCTGGGCCGCACGACCCCCGGGAGGTGGACGTCCAGGTCCCGCACCTACGGGCTCCAGACAGATCGTCACAGCCCTCTTTCACCCGAGGCTTCCTTCAAGACCAAGCAGAAGGAAGAGTGATAATTATTAAATATAACAATTATTATTATAATAAATATTGAAATAATAACTACTCTACACACTAATACATAAGACGTATACTAACCCCACTACACACTAACTCATCAACACTAACTACATAAGACATGCATCAACTCCACTACATAGTAACACAACTACTACTATCCATATAAGACATGCATTAACCTCACTACACACTAAAACAACTGCACTAACTACATAAGACTGTCACAAACTTCACTACACACTCACACCGCTGCACTTAATTCATGACATGCACTAACTTCATTTCACACTAATACAACTACACTAACTACCAAAAGCATGCACTTCACTATTCACTAACAACACTACACTAACTACATAAGAAATGCATTGAGTTCACTACACACTAACCCAACTATTCTAACTACATAAGACATACACTATCTTTAATAAACACAAACTCAGCAACTCTTACTACATAATACATGCACTAACCCTACTAAACCCTAACACAACAACACTAACTACAAAAGACGCACTAAATTCACTAAACACTAATACACTAACTAGCTACAACTCCACTATTCACTAACACCACTACACTAACTACTTAAGAAATAACACTAAATCTACTACACACTAACACAACTATTCTAACTTCGTAAGACATGCACTAACATCAATAAACACTAATTTAACAAACCTAACTACATAACACATGCACTAACCCCACTAAACACTAACACAACTACACTAACTAGATAAGACATGCACTAATTCCACTACACACTAATATAACTGCACTAACTACATAAGACATGCACTAATTCCACTACACACTAACATAACTGCACTAACTACATAAGACATGCACTAATTCCACTACACACTAACATTACTACACTAAAAACATAAGATTTTCACGATCTTCACATTAGAAATTCATTTATTCCACTTCACACTAACACAACAACTTTAACTATAAAAAAACATGCACTAACTCCACTACACACTAACATAACTACACTAACTACGTAAGACATGCACTAACTCCACTACACACTAACATAACTACACTAACTACGTAAGACATGCACTAAGCTCACTACACTCTAGCACAACTACACTAAATTCATAAGAGTTGCACTATCTCTACTACACCCAAACAGAACTATACAAACTACATAAAACATGTACTAACTTCATTACACACTAATACGGCTACAATAACTTCAAAAGATACACACTAACTGCACTACACACTGAAATACTACACTAACTACATCAGACATGAAGTAACTCCACTACACACTTACACAACTACAAGAACTTCATAAGACATGCACTAATCCTACTACACACTCACACAAGTGCACTAACTTCATAATATATGCTCTAACCCCACTACACACTAACTCCATAAGACATGCACCATCCCCTCTACACACTAACTACAAAAGACGTGCACTACCTTCACTACACTAACTACATAAGATATGCACTGACTTCACTTCACACTCAAGCAACTGCACTAACTACATAATACTTGCACTAACTATAGCTACTCACTAACTCAACTACATTAACTACTTAAGATCTGCACTAACCACACTTCACACTAACACAACTGTACTAACTACATAAGACATGCACTAACCACACTAAACACTAACACAACTGCACTAACTACATAAGACATGCACTAACTCCACTATACACTAACATTACACTAACTACATACTACGGGCTCACCATAGCCCGTGCTACTTGGAACTTTTTGTTCCAGGTAGCAAATCTTTAACAACAACAACTAACTACATAAGACATGCACTAACTACTTAAGACATGCTCAAACTTCACTACACACTAACACAACTACACTAACTACTTAAGACATGCTCTAACTTCACTACACACTAACACAACTACACTAACTACTTAAGAAATGCACTAACTCCACTATAACACAACTACACTAACTACATAAGACATGCACTAACTCCACTACACACTAACTCCACTACACACTAACTCCACTACACACTAACTCCACTACACACTAACACAACTACACTAACTACATAAGACATGCACTAACTCCACTACACACTAACACAACTACACTAACTACATAAGACATGCACTAACTCTACTACACACTAACTCCACTACACACTAACACAACTACACTAACTACATAAGACATGCACTAACTCCACTACACACTAACTCCACTACACACTAACTCCACTACACACTAACACAACTACACTAACTACATAAGACATGCACTAACTCCACTACACACCAACACAACTACACTAACTACATAAGAGTATGCCACAACATGCTCTACATCAGGCCACCTCTTCAGCCACCTTGTGAACGTTCCATTGAGAGAGAGAGCGAGGGTCATCGACATTTTGAGCCTCACTATATTTAAGTTCATCTGTGATATTTATCACATGTTAGTAAGTCATTACAATAAAAAGTATTCACTTCTCGCCAGAATGTCTCTGAAGCGGAAGAGAGAGGAGGAGGAGCAGCACCAAGTGGAAGGTGAAGCCTCCACCACTAAGAAAGTCTTCGGCTATGAGCTTAAACAACTCGTCTGCCGAATAGAGCGGGAGAGAGAAGAGTTTGCAAGGAAAGATTCGGAGAGATGGGCAATAAAGACGACTTATAAGAATAAAATAAATAGACTTCGTAGAGAGGGAAAGAGGGAAGAGATGGCGAGGGAAGTATATGACATGGCTGCAAAATTATTAGTACTCAACGATACGGTAAAGAAACTCCACAATAAGGTTTTAGAAACGCGAAAATTACTGAAGGCTGAGGTTAAGGCCATTGGTCCTATGATTACGGACATGAGGGTAAAAAGGCAGAAGAAGGAAGTAGAAGCCATGAGTGAGGCCAAAGCCAAAGACCTGGAGGATGCGAAATCCGAAGAGCTAAACCAGGAATTTTTGCTCCAACTGATGTCTACTTTATCGTTTACCGAATGAATCTAAGACAACAACTGAAGTCCCGAGACAAGGAAGAAATTAGTTATGAATGAAGCCACTTGGAATGGACCGTAAAGCAATGGTCTCGCTTCATGCAGGTCAGCGTTCAATCCCCGACCATCAAGTGGTTAAAAAAAATCTCCTTATAATTACCTTACCTTTTATAGTTTGTAATTTACATATTTTTGTTCAGTCGTAATTGACTATGTTTTTAATAAAGTGTGTACTAACCTAGATGAGCTTGCTTGGTCGAGCTTGGCTCCTAGCCCCGCCTCCCAACGTTCTTGGATCAATAAATGTTTTTAGACCTTTACTGTGTGTGTGTGTGTGTGTGTTCTCACCTAGTTATACTGACCTTGTCGTGTTTGGGGGGTTGAGCTTCGGCTCTATGATCCCGCCTCTCAACTGTCAATCTACTGGTGTACATATTCTTGAGCTTCTCGAGCTCTATCATATCTACATTTGAAACTGTGTATGGAGTCAGCCTATACCACGTCACTTTCTAGTGCATTCCTTTTACTTCTCTGACACTGAAAACGTTCTTTCTAATGACTGTGCGTCATTTGGGTAATCAGCTTCCACCTGTGTCTCCCTGTTCGAGTACCACCCGTGTTAAATAATCTGCACTTGTCTACCCTGTTAAAATTAATTTCCCTGAGAAGTTTATATGTGATCATGTCTTCCCGAGCTCTTCTGCCTTTCAGCGACGTGAGGTGCAGTTCACAACCTTTCCTCGTAACACATGCCTCATAGTTTTAGGATTCTGCTAGTGGCATACCTCTCACCTTTTTCCAGCTTCATCTTGTGCTTGACTAGGTACGGGCTTAATGCTGGTGCCGCATAGTCCAGGATTGGTCTTACATATGTGATATACTAAGTTCTGATAGATTCCTTACATAGGTTTCTAAAGGCAGTTCTGATGTTAGTCAGCCTTGCTAACGCCGCTGATGATATTCCCTTGATGAGGGCTTCAGGAGACAGGTTTGGCTTGTTATCAATTCCATGATCTTTCTCTCTGTCCGTTTCATGGAGAACTTTGTCTCCTATTCGGTATCCTATGTCTGGCCTCCTAGTTTTACCTTACGTTTACTTGGGTTGAACTTTAGTAGCTATTTATTGGACCATTCCTTCAGTTTGTCTTGTTCACCTTATAGCCTCATACTATCTTCCTCTGTCTTAATAATCCTCATAATTTTTCCATCATCAGCAAACATTGAGAGGAACGAGTCTATTCCTTCCGGGAGATCATTTACATATATCAGAAACAGTATAGGTCCAAGGACTGATCCCTGCGGGACTCCACTGGTGACTCCCTGCCACTCCGGGACCTCACCCCTCACAATGACTCGCTGTCTTCTGTTTCTTAGGTACTCCCTTATCCAATGGATTACCTTCCCTTTTACTCATGCCTGCATCTCCAGCTTGTGCACTAGTCTCTTGTGTAGTACTGTGTCAAAGGCTTCCTGGCAATCCAAAAATATACGGTCTGCTCACCTTTTCTCTTGCATGATTTTTGTTGTCTGGTCGTAGAATTCGAGTAATCCATTCCCTGAACCCATGCTGATGATGTGTAACAAAGTTTTTCGATCCAGATGTTCCACTAGTTTTTTCGCACAATCTTCTCCATCAACTTGCATGGTATGCAAGTTAGGGACATTGGCCTGTAGTTCAGTGCCTCCTGTCTATCCCCCTTCTTGTATATCGGGACTATATTAGCCGTCTTCCAAATTTTGAGCAGTTAACCTGTTACCAGTGATTTGTTACTCATCACAAAGAGTGACAGGCACAGAGCTTCTGCTTCTTCCTTTAGTATACATTTTTTTTTTATTGGTGCCGCCGGTGGCGGATAGTTTATTGTTTACCCCATACCCATCCTGTGAGCGGTAGCGCAAAAAGCATTACAGAGGACATGAAAGGTCTTTATCAGACCTCAACTTAGCTTATTACATAAACAATTTCATCTACCCTTCACACCTTATAACTACAATGTCAGCTAGTTAGAGAATGTTCTATTTCAAGAGCTATATATTAACAGTAAGTCATTGTACATACATGGTAGGTCTTATCGCTAATACACAATTATTTGAGCAGTAATGATATTACAGAGTCATAGGGGAGCTGCTGTTTATTATTATTCTTCCACAATACACTGTTTGTTTTTAAATCTCATATGTCGTTTATCTACTGGGAGCAAAATATGGATACAGTGCAAGGATTTCAGGTATTTTATCCTTGGTAATAAGAGAGGTTGCCATATCATACAGCGTGAGCTTAAATTTATCTCTATATGGCTCAATTTTACTACATTCCAAGATATAGTTTTCGAGTGTGTGTCCCTACCTTTGAGCCTACTGGGCTCTATCATATCTACACTTGAAACTGTGTTTGGAGTCAGCCTCCACCACATCACTGTCTAATGCATTCCATTTACTAACTGCTCTGACACTGAAAAAGTTCTTTCTGATGTCTCTGTGGCTCATCTGGGGTACTAAGTTTCCACCTGTGTCCCCTTGTTCGTGTTCCACCCGTGATAAAGCGTTTGTCTTTGTCCACCTTGTCAATTTCCATGAGAATTTTGTAGGTGGGTTTATCATGTCTCTCCTTACTCTTCTGTCTTCCAGGGACGTGAGTTTCAGCTCCTTTAGCCTTTCCTCGTAGCTCATACCTCTCAGTTCCAGAACGAGGCTGGTGGCATACCGCTGAATGTTCTCTAACTTTGTCTTGTGTTTAACTAGGTATGAATTCCAAGCTGGAGCTGCATATTCAAGAATTGGTCTGATATAAGTGGTGTACAGGGTCCTGAACGATTCCTTACATAAGTTTCTAAAAGCAGTTCTTATGTTGGCCAGTCTAGCATATGCCGCTGAGGATATCCTTTCAATGTGGGCCTCTGGGGACAAGTTCGGTGTGATATCAACCCCCAGATCTTTCTCTCTATTTGTTTCCTGTAGAATTTAACCTCACAGATGGTACCTTGTGTTCAGCCTTCTGCTCCCATCGCCTAATTTCATTACTTTGCACTTTCATGAGTTGAACTTTAGTAGCCATTTTCTAGATCATTCCTCCAGCTTGTCCAGGTCGTCCTGTAGTCTCTGTCTATCATCAACTGTCTTGATTCTTCTCCTAATTTTTTCATCATCAGCAAACATTGAGAGGAATGAGTCTATACCCTCTTGAAGATCGTTCACATATATTAGAAACAGGATGGGTCCAAGTACTGAGCCCTATGGGACTCCGCTGGTGACATCTCGCCACTCTAATATCTCCCCCCTCACAGTTACTCGCTGTTTCCTGTTGCGTAAATACTCCCTTATCCACTGGAGCACCTTACCTTTTACTCCTGCCTGTTGCTCCAACTTTCGTAACAGCCTTTAATGGGGTACTGTATCAAAAGCTTTCTGACAATCCAAGAAAATGCAATCTGCCTACCCTTCTCTTTCTTGCCTAAATTTTGTTGCTTAGTCATAGAAGTCTGTTAACCCTGTGAGGCACGATTTACCATCTCTGAACCCATGCTGGGGTTTGTTACAAAGCTATTTCCCTCCAGATGCTCTATGAGCCTTTTTCTCACGATCTTCTCCATCACTTTGCATGATATACAAGTTAGGGAAACTGGCTTGTATATTTGGGACTTTTTGTATATTGGGACTACATTAGCTGTCTTCCAGCTTTCTAGTAGGTCTCCTGCTTCAAGTGACCTGTTATACACCATAGAGAGTGGCGTATGTGTGTGTGTGTGTGTGTGTGTGTGTGTGTGTGTGTGTGTGTGTGTGTGTGTGTGTGTGTGTGTGTACTCACCTAGTTACTCACCTAGTTGTGTTTGCGGGGGTTGAGCTCTGGCTCTTTCGTCCCGCCTCTCAACCGTCAATCAACAGGTGTACAGATTCCTGAGCCTATTGGGCTCTATCATATCTACACTTGAAACTGTGTATGGAGTCAGCCTCCACCACATCACTTCCTAATGCATTCCATTTGTCAACCACTCTGACACTAAAAAAGTTCTTTCTAATATCTTTGTGGCTCATTTAGGTGTTCAGTTTCCACCTGTGTCCCCTTGTGCGTGTGCCCATTGTGTTAAATAGCCTGTCTTTATCTACCCTATCAATTCCCTTGAGAATCTTGAATGTAGTGATCATGTCCCCCCTAACTCTTCTGTCTTCCAGCGAAGTGAGGTTCAATTCCCGCAGTCTCTCCTCGTAGCTCATACCTCTCAGCTCGGGTACTAGTCTGGTGGCAAATCTTTGAACCTTTTCCAGTTTAGTCTTATCCTTGACTAGATATGGACACCATGCTGGGGCTGCATACTCCAGAATTGGCCTGACATATGTGGTATACAAAGTTCTGAATGATTCTTTACACAAATTTCTGAATGCCGTTCGTATGTTGGCCAGCCTGGCATATGCCGCTGATGTTATCCTCTTGATATGTGCTGCAGGAGACAGGTCTGGCGTGATATCAACTCCCAAGTCTTTTTCTTTCTCTGACTCCTGAAGGATTTCCTCTCCCAGATGATACCTTGTATTTGGCCTCCTGCTTCCTACACCTATCTTCATTACATTACATTTGGTTGGGTTGAACTCTAACAACCACTTGTTCGACCATTCCTTCAGTTTGTCTAGGTCTTTTTGAAGCCTCAAACAGTCCTCTTCTGTCTTAATCCTTCTCATAATTTTAGCATCATCCGCAAACATTGAGAGAAATGAATCTATACCCTCCGGGAGATCATTTACATATTTCAGAAACAAGATAGGACCGAGTACAGAGCCCTGTGGGACTCCACTGGTGACTTCACGCCAATCAGAGGTCTCACCCCTCACCGTAACTCTCTGCTTCCTATTGCTTAGGTACTCCTTATCCACTGGAGCACCTTACCAGCTACACCTGCCTGTCTCTCCAGCTTATGTACCAGCCTCTTATGCGGTACTGTGTCAAAGGCTTTCCGACAATCCAAGAAAATGCAGTCCACCCAGCCCTCTCTTTCTTGCTTAATCTGTGTCACCTGGTCATAGAATTCTATTAAGCCAGTCAGGCAAGATTTACCCTCCCTGAACCCATGTTGTCGATTTGTCACAAAGTCACTTCTCTCCAGATGTGTTACCAGGTTTTTTCTCACGATCTTCTCTATCACCTTGCATGGTATACAATTCAAGGATACTGGCCTGTAGTTCAGTGCCTCTTGCCTGTCGCCCTTTTTGTATATTGGGACCACATTCGCCGTCTTCCATATTTCTAGTAGGTCTCCCGTCTCCAGTGACCTACTATGCACTATGGAGAGTGGCAAGCAAAGTGCCTCTGCACACTCTTTCAGTACCCATGGCGAGATCCCGTCTGGACCAACAGCCTTTCTAACATCCAGATCCAGCAGGTGTCTCTTGACCTCCTCTCTCGTAATTTCAAACTCTTCCAAGGCTGCCTGGTTTACGTCCCTTTCTCCTAGCACAGTGACTTCACCTTGTTCTGTTGTGAAGACCTCTTGGAACCTCTTGTTGAGTTCATCACACACCTCTTTGTCATTCTCTGTATACCTGTCCTCGCCTGTTCTAAGTTTCACTACCTATTCTTTTACTGTTGTTTTCCTTCTGATGTGACTGTGGAGTAGCTTTGGTTCGGTCTTGGCTTTGTTTGCTATATCATTTTCATAACTTTTCTCTGCTTCTCTTCTCACCCTGACATACTCATTCCTGGTTCTCTGGTATCTCTCTCTGCTTTCTGTTGTTCTGTTATTCCGGAAGTTCCTCCATGCCCTTTTGTTCAGTTTCTTTGCTTCCATACATGCCCTATTATACCATGGATTCTTCTTTTGTTTCTCGGATTTTTCCTTTTGGGCTATGATGTATCTGCTTACTGCCTCCTGACACTTTTGGGTGACATAGTCCATCATATCTTGTACAGACTTTGCTCTGAGGACTGTGTCCCAAGGTATTTCCCTTAGGAAGCTTCTCATCTCATAATTTCCCTTTCGGTATGCCAGCCTTTTGTTTCCTAGTCCTTTTTCGGGGGGGGGGGGGGATAATTCCGAGCTCTACCAGGTACTCAAAGTTCAATACACTGTGATCACTCATTCCCAAGGGTGCTTCCATCTTGACTTCCCTTATATCCCACTCATTTAGGGTAAATATCAGATCAAGCATTGCTGGTTCATCCTCTCCTCTCATTCTTGTTGGATCCCTGATGTGCTGGCTTAGAAAGTTTCTTGTTGCCACGTCCAGCAGCTTAGCTCTCCATGTTTCTGGTCCTTAATGCGGGTCTCTGTTCTCCCAATCTATCTTCCCATGGTTGAAGTCTTCCATGATTAGTAGTCCAGATCCATTCCTGCTAGCAACAGAAGCTGCTCTCTCTATTATGTTAATGGTGGCCATATTGTTTCTATCATATTCCTGTCTGGGTCTTCTGTCATTTGGTGGTGGATTATATATGACTACGACTATAATTTTTTGCCCTCCAGTTGTTATTGTTCCTATTATGTAGTCACTGAAACCTTCACATCCCTGAACAACCAACTCCTCAAAATCCCAGCCTTTTCTTACCAGCAGAGCAACACCACCACTACCTCTTCCTTCTCTCTCTTTCCTCATAACATAATAGTCCTGTGGGAACACTGCATTTGTTATTGTTTTTGTCAGCTTTGTTTCTGTGAGAGCTATTATGTCTGGGTTTTCCTCTAGTACCCATTCTCCAAGTTCATTTGCCTTATTTGTAATACCATCTATGTTAGTGTACATTGCCTTGAGGCTCACTTTCTTCTGTCCCTTCTCAAATCTCCTCCTTGGTGAATGTTCTGCTGGTGGAGGAAGCTGTGCCATGGGTGTGAGGATTTGTGAGGTGGATGCCAGGGTTGCAGAGGATACTGGGATGAGGGGTGGGGGGTCAAGTGAAGGGGAAGGACAGGAAGGGTATGGGGTGAATGGGGCGGGAGGACAGGAATTAAAGGGGGGGTTTTCTATGCAGAAGAGGGTGGTGGGGTTGCCCTCCCCGCTCGTGTTACTAGGTAGCTGGTTGTGGGTTCCCCCCTCGCCTCTGAGGGTGATGTGTTGGGAGCTTGTGGTTTCCTGGTTTTTCCCTTCTCGCCCCTGCGCTTCTTCCTTGCTTCTGCTGCCATTGCCCTCTCCTCCCTCGTCATGTCCCTCTGGAGGAATAATTTTTTAAATTCTTCCACATGTTGCAGGTGGCTTTTCTTTGTTATAATCGTGTCCTTTGTGTTCTCGTTTGAAAACACTATCTTTAACACACGGTCTCGGTCTTTTTTGTACCAGCCTAACCTGAAAACCTTCTCAATGCTATGCTCAGCCCCTTCCATGTCTAGTGCCTTCAGTATTTCATTCACTGCCGCTTTGTCCTTATCATTCCACTCTTTCCTATTAGAGCCTTCCTGCTCTTTAATACCTACAGCTACCACTGCTCTTTTCCTTTCCAGCAGCTGGGTAGTGGAGCGTGCCGCTTCCTGTGAGGTGGCTACTTTCATGGCTACCTCCATCACTGAAGACATTACTTCAGAGTTGTTGTTTTTTTAGCATTTCTGCAAATGTTGCTTTTAATGTGGCATTCTCTTCTAAAGTACTATTACCACCATCTCCCTGGGTGGTTATCTGAGTCTCAGCATCGATACTGTTCTCTTTGAGGGCTCTAATCTCCTCCTTTGCTGCTGTCAGCTCTCTTTTTAGGTTGCTTATTTCATTCTTCATTTTCTGCATCATTTCCTGCATCTCACTCTTGATGTCCTCCAGAAACTGGGCAAACATTTCCTTCATTTCGTCGCCTGAACTTTTCCCTGTTCCCCTGTTGCTTCTGGCTGTCATGCTTGACCCCTGTTCCTAGTTGTGCCGTGATAGGATTCGTCAGAAGGGCAGAGCGGGGTGGGGGAGAGAGAGATAGAGAGGGAGAGAGAGAGAGAGAGAGAGAGGAGAGAGAGAGAGAGAGAGAGAGAGAGAGAGAGAGAGAGAGAGAGAGAGAGAGAGAGAGAGAGAAGAGAGAGAGACAGAGGACAGAGAGAGAGATAAAGAGAGAGATAGAGAGAGGGAGGGAGGGAGAGAGATAAAGACAGAGAGAGAGAGAGAGAGAGAGAGAGAGATAAAGAGAGAGATAGAGAGAGGGAGGGAGGGAGGGAGAGAGATAAAAGAGAGAGAGAGAGAGAGAGAGAGAGAGAGAGAGAGAGAGAGAGAGAGAGAGAGAGAGAGAGAGAGAGAGAGAGAGAGAGAGAGAGAGAGAGAGGAGAGAGAGAGAGGAGAGAGAGAGAGAGAGAGAGAGAGAGAGAGAGAGAGAGAGAGAGAGAGAGAGAGAGAGAGAGAGAGAGAGAGAGAGGAGAGAGCGAGAGAGAGAGAGAGAGAGAGAAGGGAGAGAGAGAGAGAGAGAGAGAGAGAGAGAGAGAGAGATAAGGAGAGAGGGAGAGAGAGAGAGATAGGAGAGAGGGAGAAGAGAGAGAGATAGGAGAGAGGAGAGAGAGGAGAGAAGGAGAGAGGAGAGGAGAGAGATAAAGAGAGAGATAAGAGAGAGAGGGGAGAGAGAGAGAGAGAGAGAGAGAGGAGAGAGAGAGGGAGAGAGAGAGAGAGAGAGAGAAGAGAGAGAGTAGAGAGAGAGAGAGAGAGAGAGAGAGAGAGAGAGAGAGAGAGAGAGAGAGAGAGAGAGAGAGAGAGGGAGAGAGAGAGAGAGAGAGAGAGAGAGAGAGAGAGAGAGAGAGAGAGAGAGAGAGAGAGAGAGAGAGAGAGAGAGAGACTGAGAGAGAGAGAGAGAGAGAGAGAGAGAGAGAGAGAGAGAGAGAGAGAGAGAGAGAGATAAAGAGAGAGGGAGAGAGAGAGAGATAAAGAGAGAGGGAGGAGAGAGAAAGATAAAGAGAGAGGATAGAGATAAAGAGAGAGGGAGAGAGAGAGAGAGAAAGAGATAGAGAGGAGAAAGTGGGAGAGAGAGAGAGGAGAGAGAGGGGGAGAGTATATGTAAGGGGATGCGGGGGGACTGTGGAGTGGGGGTGTGGTGGTGGCGACCAGGTGAGGTCAGGTCAGGTCAGATGGGGGGTAAGAGAAGAGGTGGGATATAGTAGGGGCTTGGCTCTTTCCAGAAAGGTGTTAATCCTTTCTTCCCTGACTGGGCGTTTGTGTGTGCCTATGTGTGTGCGTTTTTGAGTGAGCGTGCGTGCATACGTACGTGGGTGTGCGTGCATGCGCATGCGTGCGTACGTGCGTGAGCGTGCGTGCGCGAGTGCGTGTACACGAGATCCCTTAAGTGCTACCTCTACCTAAATGAGCCACTTTGAGATTTTAAATATATATGATATCCTGAACAAGAATTTGATAATATTTTACCTCGCACTGTACACTTGATTAATTGACCAGAGAGGAAGGTACATACCAGTCTTCCTTTCCGCTCACACAACTAGATGAGTAATGATGATGTATGGTTGACAATGGTCTCCGTCGTCGCCTTCCACTTGGTGCTTCTCTAATTGCTAGTAGATTGATGATGTCGGTTCTTCTCTATCTACAATAAGCTCTGGAGTCAGTCACTGTATCGTTGTGTGACAGTTCACTAATTTTCTTTACCACTGATCACAGTCACCACCCAACAAACACAATCAGGTAGTTCCACAGTGGGTCGACACACGTGGCCGTCAGGTCAGGTCAGGTCACTTCACGCAGTCCTCCACACTTATATGCACCGGTGATGCCACTAGCTACACTTAGGTTTCTTCGCACTATCGCTGGCGATATGTCTATCCTATGTAGCACCTTGCTAGCTACACACTGCGAGAGGCCAAATACTATGATCTAGCCTCTATAATCCTTCAATGTCCCGAGAAATTGACGAATTTCCGCGGACCTCGCTAATCGCGTGTGTCTCCTACCGTCGCTACTGTGTGTGACGTGTGTGACTGTGTGTGTGTGTGTGTGTGTGTGTGTGTGTTGTGTGTGTGTGTGTGTGTGTGTGTGTGTGTGTGTGTGTGTTGTGTGTGTGTGTGTGTGTGTGTGTGTGGTGTACTTACCTAGTTGTGCTTGCAGGGGTTGAGCTCTGGCTCTTTAGTCCTGACTCTCAATGGTCAATCACTAATGTACAAGTTCCTGACCCTACTGGGCTCTATCATATCTACACTTTTATGTTAATATTTATTTAATTTAAGAAATAAATAAATAGAGAAGGAATTTAATGTTAATAAATGCCATGTTATGGAATGTTGAATAGGAGAACACAGACCCCACACAACCTATATATTATGTGAGAAATCTTTAAATAATTCTGATAAAGGAAGAGATCTAGGGGTGGTTTGTAGATAGAAACTATAACCTGAGGACCACATGAAGAATACTGTGCGAGGAGCCTATCGTGGTTATCTTGAGGTTATCTTGAGATGATTTCGGGGCTTTAGTGCCCCCGCGGCCCGGTCCTCGACCAGGCCTCCACCCCCAGGAAGCAGCCCTCCAAGGAGTGCCGGACCAACCGGGCTGTGGTGGGTATGTGGGCCTGCGGGCCGCTCCAAGCAACAGCCTGGTGGACCAAACTCTCACAAGTCGAGCCTGGCCTCGGGCCGGGCTTGGGGAGTAGAAGAACTCCCAGAACCCCATCAACCAGGTAATCAACCAGGTAACCAGCCCGTGACAGCTGACTAACTCCCAGGTACCTATTTACTGCTAGTAACAGGGGCATTCAGGGTGAAAGAAACTTTGCCCATTTTGTTTTCTGCCTCGTGCGGGAATCGAACCCACGCCACAGAATTACGAGTCCTGCGCGCTATCCACCAGGCTATGAGCCCTATGCCACGCTTTCTAAATTCAGAATTGCTTTTAAACACATGGATGGCGATATACTAAAGAAATTGTTCACGACTTTTGTTAGGCCAAAGCTAGAGTATGCAGGGGTTGTGTGGTGCCCATATCTTAAGAAGCACATCAACAAACTGGAAAAGGTGCAAAGACATGCTACTAAGTGGCTCCCAGAACTGAAGGGCACGAGCTACGAGGAGAGGTTAGAGGTATTAAATATGCCAAAACTAGAAGACAGAAGAAAAAGAGGTGATATGATTACTACATACAAAATAGTAACAGGAATTGATAAAATCGATAGGGAAGATTTCCTGAGACCTGGAACTTTAAGAACAAGAGGTCATAGATTTAAACTAGATAAACACAGATTCCGAAGAAATATAAGAAAATTCACTTTCGCAAACAGAGTGGTAGACGGTTGCAACAAGTTAGGTGAGAAGGTGGTGGAGGCCAAGACCGTCAGTAGTTTCAAAGTGTTATATGACAAAGAGTGCTGGGAAGATGGGACACCATGAGCGTAGCTCTCATCCTGTAACTAGGTGGAGAGAGAGAGAGAGAATTCGGGTACTTACTTAGGTAATTACACTTAGGTAATTACTTAAAGCTGTGTATGGAGTCAGCCTCCACCACATTACTTCCTAATGCATTCCATTTGTCTACTACTCTGACACTGAAAAAAAAATTCTAACGTCTCTATGGCTCATTTGGGCACTCAGTTTCCACCTGTGTCCCCTAGTGCATGTGCCCCTTGTGTTAAATAGTCTGTCTTTATCTACCCTATCAATTCCTTTGAGAATCTTGTATGTGGTGATCATGTCACCTCTAACGCTTCTGTCTCCCAGTGACGTGAGGTTTAATTCCCGTAGTCTCTCCTCGTAGCTCATACCCCTCAATTCGGTACTAGTGTGGTGGCAAACCTTTGAACCTTTTCCAGTTTAGTCTTATGCTTGACTAGATATGGACTCCATGCTGGAGCCGCATACTCCAGGATTGGTCTGACATATATGGTATATAATGTTCTGAAAGATTCATTACACATTTTCTAAAGGCCGTTCCTATGTTAGCCAACTTGGCATATGTCTCTGATGTTATCTTCATATGAACTTCAGGGGACAGGTCTGGCCTGATATCAACCCCCAGGTCTTTCTCTCTGACTCATGAAGTATTTCATCTCCCAGATGGTACCTTGTATCTGGTCTCCTGCTCCCTACACCTATCTTCATTACATTACATTTGCTTGGATTAAACTCTAACAACCATTTGTTTGACCATTCCTGCAGCTTGTCCAGGTCTTCTTGAAGCCTCAAGCTGTCCTATGTCTTACTCCTTCTCATAATTTTGGCGTCGTCAGCAAACATTGAGAGGAATGAGTCTATACCCTCTGGGAGATCATTTACTTATATCAGAAATAGGATAGGTCCGAGTACAGAGCTCTGTGGGACTCCACTGGTGACATCACGCCAATCTGAGGTCACCCCTCACTGTAACTATCTGATTCCTATTGCTTAGGTACTCCCTTATCCAATGGAGTGCCATACCAGTTACTCCTGCCTGTTTCTCCAACTGATGCATTAGCCTTTTATTGGGTACTGTGTCAAAGGCTTTCCGACAGTCCAAAAAAATGCAGTCCGCCCATACTTCTCTTCCTTGCTTAATCTTTGTCACCTGATCGTAGAATTCTACTAAGCCTGTAAGGCAAGATTTACCCTCCCTGAATCCATATTGATGGATTGTCACGAAGTCCCTTCTCTCCAGATGTGTTACTAAGTTTTTTCTCACGATCTTCTCCATCCCCTTGCATGGTATACAAGTTAAGGGCACTGGCCTGTAGTTCAGTGCCTCTTGTCTGTCTCCCTTTTAGTATTTTCGGACTACATTAGCCGTCTTCCGTATTTCTGGTAGATCTCTCGTTTCTTGTGACCTACTATACTCTATGGAGAGTGGCAAACAAAGTGCTCCTGCACACTCTTTCAATACCTTTGGTAAGATTCCGTCCGCCCCAACAGCCTTTCTCATTTCAAGCTCCAATAGGTGCCTCTTGACCTCATCTCTTGCAATTTCGAACCCTTCCAAGGTCGCCTGCTTTGCTGCCACCTCTCATAGTGCCATGACCTCTCTTTGTTCTATTGCAAAGACCTCCTGGAACATCTTGTTGAGTTTTTCACACACCTCTTTGTCATTCTCTGTGTACCTGTCCTCATCAATTCTAAGTTTCATCACCTGTTCCTTCACTGTTGTTTTCCTCCTGATGTGACTGTGTACTAGCTTTGGTACGGTCTTGGCTTTATTAGCTATATCATTTTCATACCTTTTCTCAGCTTCTCTTCTCACACTAACATACTCGTTCCTGGTTCTCTGGTATCTCACTCTACTTTCTGGTGTTCTGTTATTACGGAAGTTCCTCCCGCCCTTTTGTTCAGCTCCTTTGCTTTCATACATTCCCTATTAAACCACGGATTCTTCTTTTGCTTCTCGGTGTTTTCCTGTCGGGCCAGGATAAAAATGTTTTCTGACTCCTGACACTTTTGGGTGACATAGTCCATCATATGTTTTAGAGACTTAGTTCTGAATTCTGTGTCCCATGGTATATCCCTTAGGAATTCATTCATCTTTTCATAATTTCCCTTTCGGTACGCCAGCCCTTTGTTTCCCAGCTCTTTTTTGTGGGAGATAATTCCTAGCTCAACCAGGTACTAAAAGCTCAATACACTATGATCACTCATTCCCACCGGGGCTTCCCACTTAACTTCCCTTATATCCGACTCTTTTAGGGTAAATTTCAGATCAAGCAAAGCTGGTTCATCCTCTCCTTTCATTCTTGTCGGTTCCTTGACGTGTTGACTTTAAAAGTTTCTTGTTGCTACGTCCAGCAGCTTAGCTCTCTATGTGTCTGGTCCTCCATATCGGTCTCTGTTCTCCCAATCTATCTTCCCGTGGTTTGTTATACTCAAATTCTATGTCAGTTGAAATATAACCAATCACAGGCAAGTAGGCCTCTGACGTCATGCCAGACAGAGGAGCATCAGCGATGCTCCCAGCAGCCTCAGTTCTCCTCACAGACTCAGAGTAGGTGGACCTCGCTGGCCAGTTATACACCTGTTTGCCTCAATCAATAAATATATACAGATGCGACTACTGTGTCTACATTCAACCTGAACATGGCAAACGAATACTGGTAGCAGCAGTGGGACCCAGAAATTTTTTCTGGAAACAAAAGTTCAAGTACCCAGCATCGCCTCGTGTTCCAGCCGCCACCGCCGCCACCGCCACCGCCATAAGCCGCCATCCTGCCACCCACGCATCAAATATTGTGCCAGACCGGGATCCTGCCATCAATCTCTACTCCAGGCCAACGTCTCAGCAGTAAGGGTCAATAATTTCCTGTTTGAACGTTAATTCATCAGTGAGGAGGAAGGAAGCTTCCGCGCCAGCCATTTTTGAATCTCGCGCCACCACGTGGGAACCTGCACCCACCACCACCACTGCCGCCCAAGCTGACAGTATCAAGCTTTGTGAGTGTTCAAGCTACTGAAATCGTCGTCAGCCATCGTCGCAAGTATCAACTGATTATTGTGGGTGTTGTACAGTTATTCAAGAGGAATTGGTGAAAAAAAAGACTACAATTGTTTGACTAAGTGTCGCCATCTTGCCTCCCTCCCCGAGCTTCACGCCACCACCGCTAGGATCGCTGCCGTCGCACCAGTTTGTAAACACACCTCACATGTGCTCTTCACACGTCTCGTTACCGTTTTTCGTTTTGGCCACTGTTATATTGCAAATCCTGCAGCCCTTAGTTAAGTAATTATGAGCTAAGATATCGTGTGCTATGATTTAATGAGGTTTAACGTAAATATATCCAAAATATCTTATGAATTAACCTTTCAGTGACTTGTCAAATATTGGAGCTGGTTTAGTACTCCAGGCCCACAGTTTCTCTGAGACATTTCAATATTCCCTGCATTGATTCCATTATTCATTAATTGTTACTAGTGTCATTAGTGAATTCAAAGGTGAGAGAAGTAAAAAATAATTGTTTCTAGCAGTTTATTTTGCATAATAGAAATTTGTTTTGAGATTTCCATAGACAATAGAACAGAAAATTTTTTAAATTTCTCCAGACCTAACTTTGAAATTTATCCTTTAAGCATTTTATTTTAAATTTTTACCATGGCAGTTATATACATTCCTGTGTCCAGTTTATGTGCTACATCCATATTTCTTGCATTGCCACTTGTTGTGTTGAATCTTTTTAATGAAATTTTGCAATTGCATTTCCCAGTTTTTATTCTAAATTGCTGTGCTTAATCTGGTTTAATTAATTTACATACATCTAATTCCAGTCATTTTTTTAATGAAAGATTGCTAAATTTAGTTTACAATTTGCTTGTTCTTAATTATTTTCTTGCCTAGCCCAATTTAATAATTTTATTTCTGCCATTTTTTTACTTTAGCCAAGTTGATATTTTTTTGAGTGTTTATTTTTGTGTATACTATTTCTGATGCCAGGTGCACTTAATTATAATCTGCGTTCAAATATTACTTCCACGGCTGTGACAATGCCTACCACTGTTGAAACCCCTTCAGACTCAACAGGAGCAGTTGCTCATCCCAATGGCCAGAGATCAGCTCAGGAAATGGCTATTCCTCTTTTTGCTGGGGAATCCCGCTTATTTGAGTCATGGTTTAGTAAGGTTGAAGCGAAAACTGTTGCACGTTTTTCTGAGCCTACTGATGCCGAATACTTAGCAATTGCACGGTCAGCTGTGGACACAACCAAAGGTGATGCACATTTTGTTGTTGATGAGAAAGCCATTGTTAGCCTCCAGTCTTGGCCCGAATTTAAGGATTTCTTTCGCCGTCGCTTTGTTAATAAAGGAGACCTTGACCCGTATAGGTTAGTTAAGAAAATTGCCAATGCCACCATGCAGCCTGGTGAATCGTTTAATGCGTTTACTAGCCGTCTCGATCAGTATCTGTATGCCTTAGTTTCTGCTATGAATAATTCGACTTGGTTAGATAAAGACAATAATCTGTCCCCTGAGGCTATTGCCAAGATGATAGCATTTGGGACTTTAATGCATTTTGCCCCAGAGCATACTAAACCAATCATTGAGCAACAAAATTTTGGTGTTAAACATGAAATTGGTGAAGTGTTTGAGGCTATTAACAATGCCGCCGGTAAACTAGCTCCCCGAAGTGCTCAACTGTTGCCACCCTCTGATACTGTAAATGTAGTAACAAGCTCTCAGCATCCTCCCACAAACTCTTGGTCGCAGAAGCGTACCCATGCTCATAGCCCCCAGTCAAATTCGCCGCCTCATAAATTGCTGAAAAGCCATAGTCCACAACCATCCACTCCCTCATGTTGGCATTGTGGTAAGAGTAACCACCTCGCAAGGGACTGTTGGTCCGCCCCTAGATCATCACCTCCTAGACAATTTTCTCGGTCCCCTCGTCAATCTAATCACTCTAGGCTTCCATATTGCACGTACCATAAACAAGTTGGTCACCACACTGCAATTTGTAGAGCTAGGCAAAGGACATCTCCACCTCGTAACTCCCACGGTCAGTCTTGGCGGTCAGTCTTGGCGAGGCACACAGCGTCAAAGACGTTATCAGAACTCTCGTAATTACAACTCCCAGCCCAGTTATAATGCAACTTTAAATTATAATGCTCGGTCACAGAATGCTGGAGCTCAGAATGTTCACTCCATGTCGTCGGGAAATCCCCAAGGCCATCCGCTAACCAATTCAAGCTAGCCAATCCTAGTGCCCTCCCTGTGTATTCAGTAGCTACCCAAAATAGATTTGGACACTTGACAGAGGAGGACACTGACTCTAGACCAGTTGTAGATGTTCACGGATCCATAGTAAATTTGACCCAAACAAGACGCAGATATCCCAGACAACATAAGTCAAAAGTAGTAACTTGTCCAGTCTCAAGTGATGGTCCCCCTGTATCAGCCATTGTACATGGTAGAGTTTTAAAAGTTTTTCTTGACTCAGGTGCAAAAATTAATATTGTCAAGCCCTCAGCTCTTAGAGACATTGAAAGTAAGCACCCTACTACTTTAAAACAGTCACACATACCTTTTCTAAGTGGTATTTCAGGAAATAAAGTGAAAGTTCAGGGTGAAATTGACCTCCCACTCAAGTTCAATGATGTCACATTGTCTATAACATGTTTAGTTGTTGACGTTATTCATTTTCCTGGAGACATTCTCTTAGGTCTGTACACCATGATTGATGAAAATATTGCATTGTTTCCCCATCGTTGGAACATAAGTATCAAAGACCATGTCATACCCTTGTGTAGCATGTATCGACAGGGCCACGAGTTCAACCTTCAATCAGATTACGTTAATTTTGTTGACACCCGCCTTGCAAGCATAGGTTTGTCAGATCATTGTCGTGGTAGCATACCCGAGAAAACAGGCACTCGATTGAAGCATAGTAGTTGTGCAGTTGTTAAGGAGAATGAGTATCGGGACTTTCTGGAAGGGGACGCCCTAACGGATTCTCGCTGTCTCGCTCGCCTGGCAGCTTCCATCTCTGAAGTCAGTGGTTCCAAGGCTACTGACACTGTGCTACACCCTCATTCTCTCACCAGAATAAGAGTTAAGGTTCAGAGAGTGCCTGAGTTGTCGGATGTGATTGCGGAAAGTGAAACATGTAAAGTGAATGGTACATTTGTTGAACCCTCCTGGCACACAGTGCAGGATGGTACTGTTACATTATTTATTGCAAACACTAGTAAAGCCGACATCCATCTCCAGTCTGGTACCGATGTTGTAGATTTTGCCCATTACTCGTTACCGGTGCGAGTTGTGGATGATGTCTTCATGGATCATACTGTTTGTACACTCACACCAGGAGAACAGGGATCTCAGCCAGAGGTGCAAGCGCAACACCTCAGTCCTACTGATTTTCCTGACTCTGTGGCTGAGCTTTTGGAAATTTTGAACAGGAATAGAGCTGTTGTTGCTCTACCAGGAGAAAAATTAGGTCTCACTCCTCTTATTACACATAAAATTCACTTTGAACAAGGAACTACGCCTATTTATGTACCAGGTTACCGTTTTCCCCATTCTCAGAGAGCAGAAGCAGATAGACTTGTAGAGGAAATGTTACAGAGTGATGTAATTGAATCGAGTAATTCACCATGGAACACTCCATTGATTCTTGTACCAAAGCGAGATGGGACTTGGAGACCTGTAATCTATTATCGCAAGCTTAACAGAGTAACAATACCTGATCGTTTCCCACTTCCAGTTCTAAATGATTTGTTGCAAAGTATTGGTCGAAACAAAGTATTCTCAACGTTAGATTTGTTGCAGGGATTCTGGCAAATCCCCCTTGATGAGGAAAGTAAACAATTGACAGCCTTTAGTACTCCCAATGGTCATTTTCATTTCAAAAGAATGCCATTTGGTTTGCGTAGTAGTCCAATAACCTTTTCACGGCTCATGACAAATCTATTTCGTAGATTGATAGGAAGTACTCTTCTAGTTTACCTTGATGATCTCATAATCATGTCGCAAGATGTTCAGACTCATTTCCAGAACCTTGAAAAAGTACTTGCAAAGCTTACTGAAGCTAATTTAAAAATAAAGCTTGCAAAATGTTCATTTTTAAAGCAGAAGATTAATTTCCTAGGTCATACAGTTACACCTTCAGGTATTACATTGAATGAATCAAAAATTATTGCTGCCCGTGATTTTCCAACACCTCGTACCGCAGAAGCCGTAAGACAGTTCACAGGTCTTGTAGGATTTTATCGTTCATTTATTGCTGGATTCTCTATTATAGCCGCTCCACTTTACAAGTTGCAAAGAAAAGATGAACCCTTTGTTTGGGGGAGAGGCCCAGGATCAGTCATTCAAAAAACTCAAAGCAGCCTTGATTTCGTCACCAGTCCTTAGGTACCCAGATTTTTCTAAACCTTTTACGTTGGTTACAGATGCTAGTGACATAGGTTTAGGTGCTGCATTACTTCAAACAGAAGGTCTCAGAGATCACGCAATAGCTTATGCTAGCCGCATATTATCTAAAGAAGAGAAAAATTATAGTGCAACAGAACGAGAAGCCTTGGCAGTTGTTTGGGCACTTAAACATTTCAAGGATACAATTTATAATTACCCAGTTCATGTTCTTACAGATCACCAACCATTAATTCCCTTGTTCAAAAATAGGAATCCAGTTGGAAAGTTTGCTAGATATTTGCTCACAATTCAAGAATTCAATCCCACATTTGGATATATTCCAGGAAAGCAAAATGTTGTAGCCGATGTGTTTTCTCGACACGTAGCTGCGATTCAGTTAAATTACCCAGCATTAGATGCTACAGTAGTAGAAACGGAACAAAGACAAGACCCCATATGGGCACCTGTCATTAAATTTTTGACTAAGCAAGACACTCGCCCGATTCATAAATCGCCAGTACCATTGAAAGAACTAGTTATGTTGGACAATTTACTGTGTAGAGTAGTAAAGCTAGGGATAGCCCCGAGGAAATGTTGTCAGTTAGTTGTTCCAGCTGTCTTGGTACCAACTGTGTTAAAAATTATCCATGATGCTCCTGCAAGTGCACATCCAGGAAAGGATCGTACACTCCAACAAGGTCGATTGAAGTATTTTTGGCCAAAAATGGCTAAGGAAATTGCTCATTATGTTGACAGATGTTTAACTTGTTTACAGCACAAGGGACATGTTTCTGGACCTAATCCAATTCAGGTGTATCCAGCAACTAAAGCAACTAAAACTAGTCTGGATCCGTTCTTGCTAGCTACAAAAGCTGCTCTCTCTATTTTATTGATGGTGGCCATGTTGTTTCTATATTATTCCCGGCTGGGTCTTCTGTCATTTGGTAAGGGGTTATATATGACTACTACTATAATTTTTTGTCCTCCAATTGCTATGGTACCTGTTATGTAGTCACTGATATCTTCACAACCCTGAACAACCATCTCTTCGAAACTCCAGCCTTTTCTTATCAGCAAAGCTACACCACCTCCTCCTCTTCCTTCTCTCTCTTTCCTCACTACATAGTAGTCCTGTGGAAACACTGCATTTGTTATGGTGTTCGTTAGCTTTGTTTTTGTGAGTGCTATTATGTCTAGGTTTTCTTCTAGTGCCAATTCTCCAAGTTCACTTGCTTTATTCGTAATCATATCTATGTTAGTGTACGTTTGTTATGATCTCAGCCTACAGGAGAAACGAGTCTCCCCCTTGAGAGTTATTCAACAAGCCTGACCTAACTAGAAGGTATAGGAAATATAGAGGCGATAACACAGATGTAAAATAGTTTGTTGGATTTAATGAACAATTTAAGATTATGGGCAGTGAATATGAAAAAAGATAAATGACTGGTTAGGAGATGTAGATAATTTGCTGGAGACGTGACGCTAGCTTCTGGAGGGCTTTGAGCTCACTTGAGTGC
Organism: Procambarus clarkii; assembly: GCF_040958095.1. Taxonomy (NCBI): domain Eukaryota; kingdom Metazoa; phylum Arthropoda; class Malacostraca; order Decapoda; family Cambaridae; genus Procambarus; species Procambarus clarkii. The sequence goes on along the minus strand of NC_091151.1, from coordinate 18,504,626 downwards.
CAAACATCGCAAGGGGAAGCCGTGCTCCGTTTGAGTTCCCGTCAGAAAGGAACCCCCTAGTGATATATCTCCAAGAGAAGAGAAGTGTGCAGACGTACCAGCTGTAGAATCGAGCTGGGAACGCTGTGGTCTCAAGTCCTGGATGGCGAGGAGAGTTTATTAAGCTGCCCAGAGACATTATCGTGGGCTGTGGGAGCGCCCTGACCAGACGCTGTCAGAGGGAGGAGTACCCTCGACTAGGCAATCTGTGGTAAGCACGATTTAAGCCAGTTCATAGTGATTGCTTGTAGTTGGTCGTGTGCCCAGCGACAGTAGCAATGTTTATTAATAAGTTAGAAATGTTTTGGTAAGGTAGGAAACCTAAATGAGAGGACGGAGATGAAAGAGACAGCTGAAGGGACGAGCAGCACATCCTCTCCCGTCGACCGCCGGAAGCCAACTGACTGGCGGTGGAGGATCCTCCCAGAGTTGAGGGGCTGCCCGCCGGGCAAGGCGGCAGCCCAACCCATGGACCAGCCCAACGGGGGAGTCCACTCTCACTGCATGTAGAGAGCAGATAGATGTGGAGGCAAACATATTGTGTGGTTATTTTTGTTTATGTGTTTAAATGAGATGTCGATATTATGCTGACATGATGTGAGGCTCGCGAGGAAATCTAGACCTTTCTTGAGCAACAGAGGTCGTGAGAGAGGGTCCCGCTCTGCTGAGCTCCTGCCAGAGGAGGAAAACCCCTAGGTGTGTGCTGTAGAAGAGGAGGTAATCAAGCAGGCTTTTATATGTGAAGCTTGAGGACGACTTAAAGTGCTCAAGTCAGGACTAGAAAAAGCCTTGTGAGGCAGTCATATAGCGATTGTGTGGGCGTCATTGTGAGGACCAGGACCTGAGCACCCTCGACACAAACTCTCTGGTAAGCTAATATAACAGTTGTTGCAGTGGTTGCCTTGATCGTGTGCCCAGCGATCATGGCAAGTGTTTATGTATATAGTATAGATATTCTTTAAGGCAGTAAGCTCAAATAAGAGAATAAGAGATAAGAGAACATCTTGGAAGGCGGAGTGATACGTCCACCCTCGCCGAGTGTAAGTGACTGACTGAGTGAGGGAGGCTGCCCCCAGCCTGGCGATCAGGGCGGCGGCCAACAGCATGTCGAAATGGACCCGCCCAAGATAGGGGAGTACCGTCGCGCCGACGCAGTAGTTTTAAAGAGATGTCGGATGGAGAAATTTTACTTTTTGTGAATACATTTAATTATGTTTTAGTGGGGAAACATTTTTATTGGAACTGCAGGTTTGTTTGGGGAAGAGTTGATGGAAGAACTTGGAGGCCAGGGAAGAAGTTAATGGAGGAAACTTCGAGGCAGGAGAAGTGTATGCTGAAATCTGTGGGAGAGCAGAACTCCATGGTGAGGAGTTGACCTTGAGCAGTGTAAAGGAGCAATGAAGAGGAGTTTCATGTGTCTCCGTGGGATCAGTGGTGAAGCATCACTGGTGTTTGAAGAGGACTTCATTGTGCAGCAGTTTTGGGAGAACTGCAGAAGTGTGCTGTTGAATATTTTGGAGGACCTAAAGATATATATGGTAGTGAGCCTCCAAGAGCAGAGCAGAGGTTTATGGTGGACACACAGGAATGTATAAGGGGAGTGTTTGAATGCTTACGGCGTGTGAGACGCAGTGTAAGGTGAGAGATTGATTTCTTCTTGTGTTGGGGAATATTTATGTGGATGTTTCTGGTGTTTCAGGCACAGGCTCAGTTTATATATTTTTGGTGGCTGAGTGTATAATACTGTTATGACGAGATCCCCCCCCCCCCCAATTAGTGAGGGAGTAGTAAGTGGTAAGCCAAGAGTTAGGCAGTTCCAAGTAGCCCGTGCTACTTGGAACTTTTTGTTCCAGGTAGAAAATCTTTAATAACAACAACAACACTTAATATGGATGGTTGATTAAGCCAGGGTATGGTATTGGATTGCTACCAGGTTGTAACGGCTTAGAGTATTGTTTGATACTATTTTAATGTTTTCATGTCACGTATTGCATTTGTTTATTGTTTATTAAATGTGCATTGTTAGCTGGCTTTTGTCTTGTCCTGGTGAGGCTTCCCAGAAAGCAGAATAGATAGCGAGAGAGAAAGGATCACACCTGCAGACAGGGTGGCAGAGAGTACCAATTCGTAAAAGGGGATTGAGATCATACCAAACGAGGAGAGAGCAGGGAGTCACGGCGGCTCAAGTAGGGTGTGTACAAAGGACAATGAAGCCAGTGTTGGAGCCGCACCCCTGAACGTGTGATGCTGAACCCCTCTCCGAGATCAAGAGACGTACAGGGTGATCTTGTGAGTAAATTTCAAGCACTCCAGTGTTCATTGTTGGTTGACCGACGGTAGCGGGAGTGTGGCTGCTGAGGTCGGTTGACGGTTCTGGCAGAGAGTGGTTGGGGGACAATGTCCACCTGTACACAAGTAACAGTCTTGTGCAACAACCAGAGCTCTCATAGCAGGTTTAGGTTCCATAACCCCGAACTCACTCTGGCCAGAACAGAACACTAACACATGTACACTAACTACATGAGCAATGCACTAACTCCACTAAGTACTAACACAACTACACTAACTACAAAAAACATGCACTAACTTCACTACACACTAACAGAACTGTACTTACCACATTAGACATGCACTTACTTAACTACACATTAAAACAAGTACAATCACTTCATAAGACATGCTCTAACATCACGACACACTAAAACAACTTCAATAACCAAATAAGACATACACTACCTACACTACAGACTAACACAACTACACTAACTACGTAAGATATGATCTAACCTCACTACACAGTAACTCAACAACACTAACTACCTAAGACCAGCACCAAGTCCACTACACACTAATACATCAACTCTAACTACATAAGACATGCACTAACTCCATCACATATAAACACAACTATGCTATCCACATAAGACATGCACTAGCCTCACTACACACTAACACAACTACACTAACTACCTAAGACCTGCACCAAGTCCACTACACACTAATACATCAACTCTAACTACATAAGACATGTACTAACTCCATCACATAGAAACACAACTATGCTATCCACATAAGACATGCACTAGCGTCACTACACACTAACACATCAATACTAACTACATAAGACATGCGCCAACTCCACTACATAGAAACACAACTATGCTATCCACATAAGACATGCATTAACCTCACTACACACTAACACATCAATACTAACTACATAAGACATGTGCTAACTCCACTACATAGAAACTCAACTATGCTATCAACATGAGACATGCACTAGCGTCACTACACACTAACACAACTGCAATAACTACATAGTAGTAGGCATCCATCAGTCTCAGGAGATTATGGTGTTGCTCTCTGGTTGTCGATCTGGAGTAGCCTCTCCAGGGCGTAAAGCCATACTACACTAACAACATGACATGTGCTTATTCCAATACTCACTAATACAACAATACTAACTACTAGAGCTCAACCCCGCAAACACAATTAGGTGAGTACTAACTTCATAAAAGTTGCACTAACTTTTCTTCACACTAACATAACTACATAAACTTTACTTCACACTTTCAGATTTACACTAACTACATATGACATGCACTAATTTCACTAAACACTATAACGTTTACAATTACTTCTCAACATAAGCCCTAACTACAATACTCACTAAAACTACTACACTACCTACATAGGGCATGCACTAACTTAGCTACACTAACTACATACGAAGTGCACTAACCCCACTATTCAATAAAACCACTAAACTAATTGCACAGGAAATACACTAACACAACTACACTCTCCATATAAGTCACAAACTTCACTACACACTCACACCGCTGTACTAAATTCATGACACGCACTAATTTCACTACACACTAATACAACTACACTAACTACCAAAGACATGCACTAACTCCACTATTCACTAACATCACTACACAAACTACTAAGAAATGCATTATCTCTACTACACACTAACACAATTATTCTAACTGCGTAAGACAGGCACTACCTTCAATAAATACTAATTTAACAACAGTAACTATATAACACATGCACTAGCCCCACTGAACACTTACACAACAACACTAACTACATAAGACTTGCACTAACCCCACTAAACACTAACAAAATCACACTAACTACATAAGACATACACTAACAGAACTACACAAACTACATAAGACTTGCACTAACTTCACTACACACTAAAACAACTTCAATAACTACATAAGACATACACTACCTTCACTTCACACTAACACAACTACACTAACTACGTAAGATATGCTCTAACCTCACTACAGACAAACTCAACATCATTAACTATCTAAGACCTGCACTAACTCCACTACATATTAACACAACTATGCTATCCACATAAAACATGCATTAACCTCACTACACACTAACAGGAATACAATATCTACTTTAGACATGCACTTACTTCACTAAACACTCACACAACTACACTAACCACATAAGACATGCACTAACTTCACCACACACTAACAAAACTACACTAACTACTTAAGACATGCACTAACCACACTACATACTAACACAAATACACTAACCACATAAGACATGCACTAACTTGCATGTCACTACACTCTAAAACAACTACATTAACTTCATAAGAGTTGCACTAACTTAAATTCACACTAACAGAACTACACTAAGTTTACTTCACACTTTCAGATTTACACTAACTACATATGACATACACTAACTTCACTACACACTAAAACGTCTACAATTACTTCTCAACATAGGCCCTAACCACAATACACACTAAAACTACTACACTATCTACATAAGAGCTGCACTAACTCCTCTACTCGCTTACACAACTACAATAACTACATAAGACATGTACTAACTTAACTACACGAACTACATACGACGTGCACTAACCCCATTATTCAATAAAACAACTAGACTAACTACAAAGGAAATTCACTAACACCATTACACACTAACACAACACGGGCTTACCATAGCTCATGGTACTTGGAACTTTTTGTTCCAGGTAGCGAATCTTTAACAACAACATATTCTAACTACATAAGACATGCACTACCTTCAATAAACACTAATTTAACAACACATGCACTAACCCCACTAAACGCTAACAAAACTACGCTAACTACATGACACGCACTAACTCCACTACACACTAACATAACTGCACTAACTACATAAGACGTGCACTAACTCCACTACAAACTAAAACTACACTAACTACATAAGACATGCACTAACTTAACTGCTCACTGACACTACTACACTAACTAAACAAGACACGAACTATCTCACTACACATTAACACAACTACACTAACTTCATGACATGCACTAACTCCACTACTCACTAACACAACTACACTAACTTCATAAGAGTTGCACTAACTCCACTACACACTAAAGCAACTACACTAACTACATAAGACATTCATTAACTTCACTACACACTAAAACGGCTACAATAACTTCATAAGACGTGCACTAACTCCACTACAAACTAAAACTACACTAACTACATAAGACATGCACTACCTTCAATAAACACTAATTTAACAACACATGCACTAACCCCACTAAACGCTAACAAAACTACGCTAACTACATGACACGCACTAACTCCACTACACACTAACATAACTGCACTAACTACATAAGACGTGCACTAACTCCACTACAAACTAAAACTACACTAACTACATAAGACATGCACTAACTTAACTACTCACTGACACTACTACACTAACTAAACAAGACACGAACTATCTCACTACACATTAACACAACTACACTAACTTCATGACATGCACTAACTCCACTACTCACTAACACAACTACACTAACTTCATAAGAGTTGCACTAACTCCACTACACACTAAAGCAACTACACTAACTACATAAGACATTCATTAACTTCACTACACACTAAAACGGCTACAATAACTTCATAAGATGAGCACTAACTCCTCTACTCACTAAAACTACTGCACTAACTACATCAGACATGCACTAACTCCACTACACACGAACACAACTATTCTAACTCCTTAATACCTGCTCTACCTTCTATTCACACTCACACAACTACACTAACTACATAAAACATGCTCTAACCCACTACACACTAACTCAATTACAAAAAGTACATAATAGTAGTAGGCATCTGTCAGTCTCAGGAGACTATTGTGTTGCGCTTTGGAAGTCGGTCTGGAGTGACCTCTCCAGGGCGTAAAGCCTTGGTAGGTTGATATGGAGGAGAAGCTGTTACCCATGCAGTAGGTCCCCACTCTCCACGGTGCCGAAAGTCTCCAATGGAAAAGCAAACGCCAATACGATTGGTTCCAGCGCCGTCGCAGGAACTGTGAGTTTCGGGGTTGACCTCGAAGTTGGTGAAAAAGGGCACAGAGACTCCAAACCTGGAGACTGTCGTGGTCGGGGCCGGAGAAGAACGACGCCGTCAAGGGCAAGAACGACCCCAGCCTCCTGCAGCAGAGCCTGGGCCGCACGACCCCCGGGAGGTGGACGTCCAGGTCCCGCACCTACGGGCTCCAGACAGATCGTCACAGCCCTCTTTCACCCGAGGCTTCCTTCAAGACCAAGCAAAAGGAAGAGTGATAATTATTAAATATATCAATTATTATTATAATAAATATTGAAATAATAACTACTCTACACACTAATACATAAGACGTATACTAACCCCACTACACACTAACTCATCAACACTAACTACATAAGACATGCACCAACTCCACTACATAGTAACACAACTACGCTATCCATATAAGACATGCCTTAACCTCACTACACACTAAAACAACTGCACTAACTACATAAGACTGTCACAAACTTCACTACACACTCACACCGCTGCACTTAATTCATGACATGCACTAACTTCATTTCACATTAATACAACTACACTAACTACCAAAGGCATGCACTTACTCCACTATTCACTAACAACACTACACTAACAACATAAGAAATGCATTGAGTTCACTACACACTAACCCAACTATTCTAACTACATAAGACATGCACTATCTTTAATAAACACAAACTCAACAACTCTTACTACATAATACATGCACGAACCCTACTAAACCCTAACACAACAACACTAACTACAAAAGACGCACTAAATTCACTAAACACTAATACACTAACTAGCTACAACTCCACTATTCACTAACACCACTACACTAACTACTTAAGAAATAACACTAAATCTACTACACACTAACACAACTATTCTAACTTCGTAAGACATGCACTAACATCAATAAACACTAATTTAACAACACTAACTACATAACACATGAACTAACCCCCACTAAACACTAACACAACTACACTAACTATATAAGACATGCACTAATTCCACTACACACTAATATAACTGCACTAACTATATAACACATGCACTAACTCCACTACACACTAACACAATTACACTAATTACATAACACATGCACTAACACCACTACACACTAACACAACTACACTAACTACATAAGACATGCACTAACACCACTACACACTAACACAACTACACTAACTACATAAGATATGCACTAACACCACTACACTCTAGCACAACTACACTAAATTCATAAGAGTTGCACTATCTCTACTACACCCAAACAGAACTATACAAACTACATGAAACATGTACTAACTTCATTACACACTAAAACGGCTACAGTAACTTCAAAAGATAAGCACTAACTGCACTACACACTAAAATACTACACTAACTACATCAGACATGAAGTAACTCCACTACACACTTACACAACTACAAGAACTTCATAAGACATGCACTAATCCTACTACACACTCACACAAGTGCACTAACTTCATAAGATATGCTCTAACCCCACTATACACTAACTCTATAAGACATGCACCATCCCCTCTACACACTAACTACAAAAGACGTGCACTACCTTCACTACACTAACTACATAAGATATGCACTGACTTCACTTCACACTCAAACAACTGCACTAACTACATAATACTTGCACTAACTATACTACTCACTAACTCAACTACACTAACTACTTAAGATCTGCACTAACCACACTACACACTAACACAACTGTACTAACTACATAAGACATGCACTAACCACACTAAACACTAACACAACTGCACTAACTACATAAGACATGCACTAATTCCACTATACACTAACACAACTACACTAACTACATAAGACATGCACTAACTACTTAAGACATGCACTAACTTCACTACACACTAACACAACTACACTAACTACATAAGACATACACTAACTTCACTACACACCAATACAACTACACTAACTACTTAAGACATGCACTAATTCCACTACACACTATCACAACTACAATAACTACATAAGACATGGACTAACTCCACTATACACTAACACAACTACACTAACTACATAAGACATGCACTAACTACTTAAGACATGCACTAACTCCACTACACACTAACACAACTACACTAACTACATAGGACATGCACTAACTTCACTACACACTAACACAACTACACTAACTACTTAAGAAATGCACTAACTCCACTACACACTATCACAACTACATAAGACATGCACTAACTCCACTACACACTAACACAACTACACTAACTACATAGGACATGCACTAACACAACTACACACTAACACAACCACACACCAACACAACTACACTAACTACATAAGAGTATGCCACAACATGCTCTACATCAGGGCATCTCTTCAGCCACTTTTTGAACGATCCATTGAGAGAGAGAGCGAGGGTCATCGACATTTTGAGCCTCACTATATTTAAGTTCATCTGTGATATTTATCACATGTTAGTAAGTCATTACAATAAACAGTATTCACTTCTCGCCAGAATGTCTCTGAAGCGGAAGAGAGAGGAGGAGGAGCAGCACCAAGTGGAAGGTGAAGCCTCCACCACTAAGAAAGTCTTCGGCTATGAGCTTAAACAACTCGTCTGCCGAATAGAGCGGGAGAGAGAAGAGTTTGCTAAGAAAGATTTAGAGAGATGGGCAATAACAAAGACGCGTGTCAGGAAAATTAAATATCTTCGTGCATTGGGACTAGATTCGCCAAAACAGAAACAAGCGGTATTTGATGAAATATTTCAGCTCGCAGTAAAGTAAAGTTAGCTCGACGAGACAATACAGAAGCTCAGCGATAAGGTTTTTGAAACACGAAGTCTGCTGAAAGCTGAGGCAAAGGCAATCTTTCCCTTGTTATTACAACTTAGGATAGAGAGGCAGAAGACGGAAATTCAAGCCATGAAGGAGGCAGAGAAAGCAAGGAAATCTAGGACAAAACTGATGCCCCGGGACACGCAAGAGACGAGGTATGAAGGAGGTGCCGAGGAGATTAATGAACTAAATATTGAGGAGAGGTATGCAAGAATTGCCGAGATGAATTATGAAAGAAATATCTTGGGTGTGTTTAAAGTTCGGCATAAAAGGCACAACGTTATTGCATGAAGAATGCAATAAAATGCATGAAGCGACGTTCTCCCTTACTGCAGGTCGGCGTTCAATCCCCGACCGTCCAAGTGGTTGGGAACTATTCCTTCCCCCTCGTTCCATCCCAAATCCTTATCCTGACCTCTTCCAAATGCTATTAAAGTCGTAATAGCTTAGCGCTTTCCCCTGACAATTAAACAAAACATATTCTCTTCATAATTACCTTACCTTTTATTTTTTTTAATTTACATATTTTATGTTCAGTCGTAATTGACTATATTTGTAATAAAGTGTGTACTAACCTAGAAGTGCTTGTGGGGTCGAGCTTAGCTCCTAGCCCCGCCTTCCCAATGTTCTTAGATTAATAAATATTTTTGAACCTTTACTGTGTGTGTGTGTTTTCACCTAGTTATACTCACCTAGACGTGCTTGTGGGGTTGAGCTTCGACTCTTTAATCCCGCTTCTCAACTGTCAATCTACTGTTGTACAGATTCCTGAACTTCTCGACATTTATCACATCTACATTTGCAACTGTGAATGGAGTCTCCACCACATCACTTCCTAGTTCTCTATTTATTAACTTCTCTGACACTAAAAAAGTTCTTTCTAATGACTCTGGGTCATTTGGGTAGTCAGCCTCCACCTGTGTCCCCTTGTTCGAGCACCCACTTTGACTGTACGGTAGAGCGACGGTCTCGCTTCATGCAGGTCGGTGTTCAACCCCCGACCATCAAGGTGGTTGGACACCATTCCTTTCCCCTGTCCAATCCCAAATCCTTATCCTGACCCCCTTCCCAGTGCTATAAAGTTGTAATGGCTTGGAGCTTTCCCCTGACAATTAAATTATTAAATTATCTGCCCTGTTAATTCCTCTGATAATTTTATATGTTATCATGGCTTCGCCCTACTCTTCTGTCTTCCAGCAACGTGAGGTGCAGTTCACGCAGCCTTTCCACGTAACTCATGCCAATTAGTTCTGGGACTAGCCTAGGGGCATACCTCTGAACGTTTTTCAGCTTCGTCTTGTGCTTGACAAGGTACGGGTTCCATGCTGGTGCCGCATACACCAAGACTGGTCTTACATATGTGGTATACAAGGTTCTGAAGAATTCCTTACACAGGTTTCTGAAGGCAGTACTGATGTTAGTCAGCCTCGCATACGCCATTGATGATATTCTTTCCATGTGGGCTTCAAGTGAAGGGTTTGCCATGTTATCAACTCCTTCATCTTTCTCTCTGTTCGTTTTATGGAGAACTTTATCTCGTATTCGATATCCTTTATCCGGCTTCCTGTTCCATCCTCTTAGTTTTACCTTACATTTACTTGGGTTAGTAGCCCATTATTGGAAAATTCCTTCACCTTGTCTAGGTCATCTTGCAGTCTCATACTATCTTCCTTTGTTTTAATCCTCCTTATAGTATTTGCATCATCAGCAAACATTGAGAGGAACTAGTCTTTTCCCTCTGGGAGATCATTTACACATATCTGAAACAGTATAGGTCCAAGGACTGATCCCTGTGGGATTCCACTGATGACGCCTCGCCACTCTGAGACCTCACCCCTCACAGTGACTCGCTGTCTTCTGTTGCTTAGGTTCTCCCTTAACCAATGGAGTACCTTCCCTTTCACTCATGCCTGCATCTCCAGCTTGTGCAATAGTCTCTTGTGTGGTAATGTGTCAAAGGTTTTCTGGCAATCCAAAAATATGCAGTCTGCCCACTCCTCTCTTCCTTGCCTGATTTTTGTTACTTGGTCGTAGAATCCAATTATTCTTTTCCTTGAAATCATGCTGATGTTTTGTTATGAAGTTTTTTTCACTCCGGATGTTCCACTAGTTTTTTCACACAATCTTCTCCATCAACTTGCATGGTATGCAAGTTGGGACACTGGCCTGTAGTTCAGTACCTCCAGTCTATCCGTCTTCTTGTATATCGGGACTACATTTGCCGTTTTCCAAATTTTGGGCAGTTCACCTGTTACCATTGAATTGTTATACACCATGGAGAGTGACAAGCACAGTGCTTCTGCTCCTTCCTTTAGTATCCATGATGAGATTCCATCCAGGCCTATAACCTTTGTCATCACATCCAACTCTAGCAAAAACTTTCTCCCCTCCCCACTGGTAATCCCAAACTCCTCTAATGGTGCCTGGTTAACTATTCCCTCTCTGATCTGTGTGTGTGTGTGTGTGTGTGTGTGTGTGTGTGTGTGTGTGTGTGTGTGTGTGTGTGTGTGTGTGTGTGTGTGTGTGTGTGTGTGTGTGTGTACTCACCTAGTTGTGCTTGCGGGGGTTGAGCTTTGGCTCTTTGGTCTATGTGTGTGTGTGTGTGTGTGTACATATTTATTTATGCCTGCAGGATCGAGCATTGACTCTTGGATCCCGCTTTTCGAGCCATCAGTTGTTTACAGCAATGACTCCTGTCCTATTTCCCTATCATACCTAGTTTTAAAAGTATGAATAGAATTTGCTTCCCCAACCTGCTCCTTAAGTGCATTCCATTTTTCCACTACTCTCACGCTAAAAGAAAAATTCCTAACAACTCTGTGACTCATCTGAGTTTTGAGCTTCCACCCATGTCCCCTCGTTCTAATACTATTCCGTGTGAACATTTCGTCTATTTCCGCTCTGTCAATCCCCCTAAGCATTTTATACGTTTCTATCATATCCCCTCCCCCTCCCTTCTTTTTTTTCTAGTGTCGTAAAGCTCAGTTCCTTCGGGCGCTCTTCATACCCCCATCCCTCGTAATGTTGGGACGATTCTTGTTGCAAACTTCTGAACCTTTTCCAGTTTCCTTATGTGTTTGTTCATATGGGGACTCCATAATGGGGGCGGCGAACTCTAAGATTGGCCTCACGTAGGCAGTATAAAGCGTCCTAAATGCCTCCTGTTATGATCCCAGGTAGCCGAAAAACGAGTTTCCCCTTTGAGAATTATTCTATCAGGCCTTATCTGACTAGAAGGCCAAAGAAATATAGAGGTGAAGATTCATACGCAAAATAATTGGGTAAATTTGATAAACAATTTAAGAATATAGGCAGAGAGTCAGGATATAGATAAATGACTGGTTATGAGATGTGGGAAGTTTGCTGGAGGTGTGAGAGGAGCTTAAGCCACTTTAGCTGAAAAAATCGTGATGGGGAGGGGGTGCTCTGTTTGAGTCCCTGTTAGAGAGGAACCCCTGTTTGATATACCTTCAAGAGGAAGGAAGTGGACAGACGTCTCGACTGAGAAATAAGTTAAGAGGCGTGTCAGCTCAAGTCAGGAACAGCAGAAGGTGTTGAGGGGACACTAAGAGCAGTTCTGTGGGTAGCCTGAGGCGCCCTGAGTGTCTCCGCCCCGTCAGAGAGCGCCCTGCGGGAGATCTTATTGTGGTTTGTCTGGGGAAGGAGTTGCTGAGAACTTCGAAGCCAGCAGAGAGGGAGTAGTTGATGAGACTCCAAGGTTGTGGAAGGCACTGAGCTCTGTGGGAGAGCAACCATACAGTGAGGAAGAGAACCTCAACCTATGAGAAGAGGAGTTGAAGTTTCACATGATTTTGTGGTACCAGTGGTGAAGCACCATTGTTGCTCAAGGAAGATTTCATGGTGTGGCAGCCTGGAAGAGCTGCGGAGGATCCTGGTAGATAAACCCGGAAGAACCTGATGATGTAAGGGTAGTGAACTTCCAGATGTGGAAGGGAAGTTCTTATTAATTACTTGTAGGAAGTTGGTAGAGTGTTTGGTTGTAATTAGCGTGCTAGACGCAGTGAAGGGTGATTGGTTACCATTCTTGTGCCAAGGAATATGTATACTGAAGTATAGAGTCATAACCGTAGTCTGGTTAACCTGCAGAGACATACATATGTGTTCTACGACTGATAGGGTGATTGATTGATCATTGTTATTTATCAAGGAATATCTATGTTGATGTTTATAGAATGTTAGCCATAGGCTGAATTGCCTGCAGATATTTATATGTTCCAGAGTTGGTAGAGCCAGATCATATTGTACTACATGATTTACCCACTTGGTGAGGCTGATAGTGCAATATTATCTTATAAGACGTGACCTACTTGATGAGGTTAGTAATATTAGGTGGTGAGTCAGGAGTTGGGAAACCACTTGATAAGTAGATGATAGAGTTCTGATGGTATTGGTGTAATGGCGACTGAATCTTAATTAAAATGAATCTTTCCTACCCTCCTTCTTCACTCAATACCCCAGCTTAACACTGTTAAAGTCCAGTATGACCCCTTACTGGACTGCCACGAATATAAGCGGAATATTAAATGAGGAAGAGACATCAAAAACAGGGGTTATTAATTTATAACTAATAATTAAAATCATTAAAACACTGCCACCACCTTCCCAAAACATTAATGAATGTGTCAAAATTATTGTTTCCCCAGGAAGGAAGGGACTCAATAATCATGGAACTCAAAGGGGCAAGTAAATGAATCTTAAAGGACTAATACTGTAATCTTACTGAACTGAAAGGGAGATTCAAGAGCTACTTTAATATTCATAAGATGGAGGGGAACACGGGAACTTTCCAAGCCAACATATCAACACCTAAAAATGACAAAATAGAAAAATACATAAAAATAAACAAGTGGATTAACTGAATACCACTGGAACTAATGTATTTCTCTTTATTTATTGAGCACGTAAATTAAAACCAAATTTGAAAGGTCCTAGCACATCCTAAGAGGCAAAATGGGTATCTACTGAGGACATGAAATCAAGTGCACAATACCTTAAAACCGCACTGAGGCCAAGATGTTGATGGCTTGCCTCCCACAGGTCAAGGGGACCTGTACCCCACTAAGCTCCAGAACACACTACTGAAATTTTGTTTCACCAACTTACCGGTGGCAAGGATTGCTCCTCCCACAATCTAGTACAGCCCCCAGGGCTTCACCCATTATTTGGCTATGGCCAACCATTTAAAACTAGGCCTGAGATTTGGCTCTCTAGGGCCAATAAGGACTTGGCACTTATCTACCGCCAATCACCTACTATGATCAGCGGTCGAAGGATACATGAAATTCTTGAAGATTGAGTCAGCTCTCGCCAGCTATTTGAAGGGAACAAGGCGCCTCTATAGTGGACCACTGAAGCCTAGTGCACCTCCGAGCAATGTTTATGGAAACTGATAAATTATGTTCAACCCCGTCTCCTCCAAGATAAAGGGTAGGGACATTTGACTCGTCTGGTATGGGAAAGGAACCGGTGAGAGGGGAAGAGGGGGAATTGAGAGGTGGATGGAGAGGGAATGGAGTGGGGGGAGCCTTGGCACCATGAGGATCCGCTAGCAAGACCACCCCTCAGGTCAGCCTCTTGGCCCTTGACAAATGGGCGAAAGGGGGGGAAGAGGGGGAGACAAATGACGGGCAAGGGGAGGGGAGAAAGGGAGAAGGAAGGAGGGGGAGAGGGGAGAACCATGATGTAAGCACCAGATCATTACAACTCCCCCTCCTCGGAAATTAAGAAATTTGTTTGTAAAGAAATTTAAGCACACTTTTCTTATCCAAAAATCTTGTGCTACCATAACCATTAACTCCAAAATCAACATTTTTAACCCAACCATACATTAACCCAATGCCTCAAAACAAAAGAAATTATCTAATCCTAACTAATTCCATAAAATCCTCCAACAACAATAATGGCACCCCCAAAAAGTGTGCTCCAGCATGTATACATACATAACAACCACAGTAATAATACATAAAACATAAGGACAGGGACCATCCCCTATAATCCTGACTGTCCAACTTGGATGCAGCCCTGTACCCTTCCAACTACCTGGAAGACAAAATATCCTATACCTGTCCTGATATAGTAACAAATAACTGTAAAAATCCATACCTAACAACTTACACTAGCTAAAATCATCCGATAGCCTTCAGCTATCCCAGTATTCCTCCTGGAATAAAGATCAAACACATCACATCACGTTACATAGAAACATTAAAAAAATAAAACAATGTCATTAAAACTCAAAAACAAAACAAAAAGAAAACACTACCCTTCAGGGTCCTCGTGTTCCACTCCACACCTGTGGCAACTGCCCACCACAGCGTATCCAGATCCTTAAAATCTAAAGAAAATACACGAAATATATTTTTATTAAAAAAAATTCAATGTCCACAGACATGTCTCTTAACCAACACAACACACTGGGTATGAGTTTCTCAAACTCATACCCCAGAGCCAAACTTATCCCAGAGTTCATACTCAAGTCCACAACAACAGCGGGTGAACACATTTTTCAGACTGTGTACAACATCCTATTGTTCAATAAACCACAAAAAATATATAACTATCAGTATCTAGGGTCAAGAAAAATCTAGATGAAGTTACCCACTGATCAACGTTTCTAGAGACCCTACTAGATGGTTCTCAAACCAGTTCACTCATACAACTTATCTAGAGACAGGGTAATTTTCTAGTAACAATTTTCTAGATGTTCACTTTCTAGATTTATTTCTCTATTTCACTAGCTCTAGTTTTCAACATTTAATACTGTTCCAGAGAACTTAATAAAAAAAAATCCCACCACTGCCACCATTGTAATGACGACTGAATCTTAATTAAAATGAATCTTTCCTACCCTCCTTCTTCTTCACTCAATACCCCAGCTTAACACTGTTAAAGTCCAGTATGACCCCTTACTGGACTGTCACGAATATAAGCGGAATATTAAATGAGGAGGAGACATCAAGAACAGGGGTTATTAATTTAAAACTAATAATTAAAGTCATTAAAACACTGCCACCACCTTCCCAAATCATAAATGAATGTGTCAAAATTATTGTTTCCCCAGGAAGGAAGGGACTCAATAATCATGGAACTCAAAGGGGCAAGTAAATGAATCTTAAAGGAATAATACTGTAATGTTACTGAACTGAAAGGGAGATTCAAGAGCTACTTTAATTAATTAAATTAATATTCATAAGATGGAGGGGAACACAGGAACTTTCCAAGCCAACATATCAACACCTAAAAATGACAAAGTAGAAAAATATATAAAAATAAACAACGGGATTAACTGAATACCACTGGAACCAATGTATTTCTCTTTATTAATTGAGCACGTAAATTAAAATCAAATTTGAAAGGTCATAGCACATCCTAAGAGGCAAAATGGGTATCTACTGAGGACATGAAATCAAGTGCACAATACCTTAAAACCGCACTGAGGCCAAGATGTTGATGGCTTGCCTCCCACAGGTCAAGGGGACCTGTACCCCACTAAGCTCCAAAACACACTACTGTTGTGATCTGAGCCTACAGGAGAAACGAGTCTCACCCTTGAGAGTTATTCAACAAGCCTGACCTAACTAGAAAGTATAGGAAATATAGAGGCGATAACACAGATGTAAAATAGTTTGATGGATTCAATGAACAATTTGAGATTATGGGCAGTAAATAAGGAAATAGATAAATGACTGGTTAGGAGATGTGGATATTTTGCTGGAGGCGTGAGGCTCGCTTCTGGAGGGCTTTGACCTCACTTGAGGCCAGACATCGCAGGGGGAAAGCCGCGCTCCGTTGAGCTCCCGTCAGAAAGGAACCCCTAGTGGTATATCTCGAAGAGAAGAGAAGTGTGCAGACGTACCAGCTGTGGAATCGAGCTGGGGGAGGTGTGGTCTCAAGTCCTGGGCGACAAGGAGTGTTTATTAAACCGCCCAGAGGCATTATTGTGGGCCGTGTAAGCGCTCTGACCAAGCTCTGTCAGAGGGAGGAGCGCGCTCGACGAGACAATCTGTGGTAAGCACGATTTAAGCCAGTTCATAGTGATTGTTTGTAGTTGGTCGTGTGCCCAGCGACAGTAGCAATGCTTATTGATGAGTTAGAAATGTTTTGGTAAAGCAGGAAGCCTAAATAAGAGGACGGAGATGAGAGAGACAGCTGGAGGGACGAGCAGCGCGTCCTCTCCCTTCGACCGCTTGGAGCCAACTGACTGAGGGTCGGCGGAGGAGAGTGTGGAGGCCCACCGGGCAAGGTGGAGCGTGGACCCGCCCAACGGGGGAGTCCACTTTCACAGTATGTAGAAGACAGATAGAGGTTGGAGGCAAACATATTGTGTGATTATTTTTGTTTATGTGTTAAAGGGGAAATATTTTTATTGGAGTGTCGATGGGTTGCAGGTTTGTCTTTGGGGAAGAAGTTGCTGAGAACTTCGAAGCCAGCACAGATGAAGTAATTGATGAGACTCCAAGGTAGTGGAGGAGAGGACCTGGAGCTGTGAGGAGAAGCAGTAAAGTGGAGTGTCACGTGCTTCTGTAGAGGTGGTGAAGCACCATAGTTGCTCGAGGAAACTTCATGGTGTAGCAGCCAGGAGAGCTGTGGAGGAACCTAGCAGAAGGGTGAAGCACCGTAGTTGCTCAAGGAGACTTCATGGTAGCAGCCTGAAGGAGCTGCAGAGGATCCTGGTAGTTAAGCACAAAAGAACCTGAAGATATCAGGGTAGTGAACTTCCAGAGGTGGAAGGGAAGTTCTGGTGGATCACTTGTAGGGAGTTGATAGTGTTTGGTTGTCATTAGCATGCAAGACGCAGTGAGAGGTGAGTGATTGTTTGCATTCATATGTCAAGGAGTGATTTATACTGAAGTTTAGAGTTACAGTCGTAGGCTGGATTACCTACAGATGTATGTGTTCTACGACTGATAGAGTGATCGATTGATCATTGTTGTGTATAAGGAACATTTATACTGATCTATATATGTTATTGCATTCAATGCTGATTTTCCTTGTACATGTTTATAGATATATTCTCTTGCTGATAGTGCAACATTGTAGTATAAGACTTGATCTACTTGAAAAGGCAGATAGTATCAGGTGGGGAATCAGAAGATAGGATACCACTGGATAAGCTGATGATGAGTTCTGATGGTGTTGGAGTGCAACCTGATTGTAATAGTATAGAGTATAGGATTCATTATTATTATATGTGTGTATGTGCTTTGTCCAGTAAATGTATTCCAATTTACTGGTGTTTGCCCTTGTCCTAGTGACGCTTCTCAGGAGGTAGTAAAGCAGGAGAGAGAGAGAAAGAACCAAGAACCACTGCTGTGGACAGGGTAGAAGGTAATATTAGTAAGTCATAGGGGATTGAGATCATATCTCATAAGGAGAGAGTGGGGAGTCACAGCGGCTCGAGTGGGTGTGTGCGCGTGACAACGAGGCTAAGTGTTGGAGCCGCATCCCCTAGACGTGTGACGTTGAGCCCCTCTCCAAGAGCCAGAAGTGCCCAGTGTGATCTCCTAGTGAGGTATAAGCACTCTACCGAGTTGTGGGTTGGGTTGTCCGTAAAGGAGGAACAACGACGACAACACCACCAACCCACACTATAATAAATTGGGGGCCTGTGTCCGGGAGAGTGAACTGACACACCCACACCCTGTCCAAGAGTGGATTTGTACACCCCTTCCTGAAATAGATAAACTGTGTGACCGCTGATGTATATTCTCTCTCTTGGGAAGACTCACAGGACAAGATGGATAAGGTGCAAGCGTTTGTGGAGTCAGGCAAGCCTGAGGACTTGGAAGGTTGCACGAGGGATCAATTGAAACAAATAGCAGAAAAATGTGGCATTAGGTTGAAAGCATCTAAAGTAGCTGGGATGAAGGATGAGATCCTGGGGCAGTTAAGAGCCAAAAGTAAAGCGGCAGAGCAAGGAGCCCAAAAAGGAGCTGAAAGTGGAAAGGAGGATGATGGGCAGGATGAAGTGAGATCCCAGGGATCGAGTAGGAGCAGCAAGAGTAGCCGCAAGTAGCAGGAGTAGCCGAAATAGGAGCTTGGAGAGATTCCAGTTAGAGCTCCAGATACAGCGTGAGGACAAGGAGAGACAGTTCCAGCTGGAAAAGATGAAATTAGAACTCCAGATGAAAAATGAAGCCGAGAAGGAAAAAGAGAAAACCAGACTGGAAGTAGAGAAAACAAGACTAGAGGTGAAGAAAGAAAAAGAGAAAACCAGAATAAGGGAACTGGAGTTGGAACAGGAAAAAGAAAAAGCCCAGGTCGAAAAAGAAAAAGAGAGAACAAAACAAATGCAGATAGAAGCGAATAGAACCTTGGCTGAGCAAAGGATTGAACATGGGTTGCCAGAGAGCACCACCCAGGTATCACACTCGCCAGATGTTAGGGTTAGGGAGAAGGACATTCCCTTGTTTGTTCCCGAAGAGGCAGAGAGCTTCTTCGAGCATTTTGAAAAAGTAGCCAGCATCAAGGAGTGGCCACAGGAGGAATGGGCCCAGCTGGTCCAGTTAAGATTGACCGGTGCAGCCAGGGAGGCATACACCCAATTGTCATTGGAAGAGTGCCAGGATTATGCCACAGTAAAGAGCAGCATATTGCGCTCGTTTCAGTTAACCCCAGAAGCTTATAGGAAGCGCTTCAGAGAGATGATCAAAGTTGGGACATGGACGTTTGCTGAGACAGCAAGGGATCTGGAAAGATGATTTCAGAAATGGATTGAGGCTGCCGGAGTTGGATCTTACGCTGACCTGAAGCAACTGATGGTCATGGAAAAGTTCTTGGAGATGATGCATCCCGAAACAAAGTTCAAGATCCAAGAAGCGGGGATAAAGGATGTGAAGGATGCCGCAGATAGGGCAGATATGATTACCGAAGCATACAAGAGCTTGAGGGAGAACAGAGTGAGAAGCGAGGTGAGGCGCAGCAATGGCAGATCCAGAGGAGTCTGGGGAGGAAGAAATTATGATAGACCCAGAAGAGTCTGGGGTGAGAAGAATTTCGATAAATGGGCAGATAAAAGTAAGTACCCTAAAACTCAGAAGAGTAGGTCGCGCACTTCGTCTGAAAGTGAAGATGGAGGAGCTAAACGAGAAACTAATCGTGATCCAGGAAATCAAGAGTCCAGTAAAGCCCCACAGAGTGCAGGTAGTGTGCCTGGCCTGAGGAACTCTCATGCGAGTGGACAAAGCCAGAGCCGCTCTGGTACGTATAGGAGATATTTCTCCCAGGTGAGGTGTTACAATTGTAACGGATTGGGTCACGTGATGCGAGACTGTCGGAAGGGCAAGAGAGTTGTGACCCTGGCCATGTGTGACCCCCGATGTGAATATACTAAGGTGTTCCAAGACAAACCACAGAAAGTAAACTTAGTGAACGAGAGGTATAGGCCGTTCATGAGCAAAGGTTGGATCAGTATAGGAGGCCAACCTGAGGGAGAAGTGGGTATCTTAAGGGATACCGGAGGTAATCAGAGCTTGATTGCGAGAAGCCTGATTGGGAATGATCGACGGTTAGCTGGCAGTGGGAAGATGAAAGTATATGGGTTATTGTCTGAGAGTGACATGCCCGTTTGTACTGTCCAGCTAAGGTCGGAATATCTGTCGGCAGAGGTGATGTTGGGAGTGTGCCCCCACATACCTGTTCCAGGAGTCCAAGTGATCCTGGGGAATGACTTGTGTGGGACAAAGGTGTTGCTAGGAGTCATAGCAGAGACTGTGCCAGAGGAGTGCCCAGAAGCCCACGGCACGGGTGGGACACCTGAGAGTGTGAACCTGACTGACATCCGAGGGAGATGCGTCAGGAGACCGCCAAGCCATTGAAAACCCTGTCTCGGTAGTGATGAAGGCAGAGGTGGCCGACGAGGAAGACACTGGAGAAGGTGAGACAGTGTCGATTCAGCCGGTGGAAGATATCGACGTAGATATAGCATGGTTATTTGATGAAGGATCCAGCCCAGGAAAATGAGGTCAGAAGTGAAGATGACCCAGCCAAAGAATCATCATGTGAAGAGAATGGACCTGAGTAGAACCCAGCCTGCTGAAATTAAGAGTCGGAAGGTGAATGCAACTGTGCTGAGTAGAAGTGAAGAAAGATGTGGACAGATCAAGGACGGGTGTAAAACGTCAAATTGTCCACGAGCACAGAAGCATATGGATAGTGGAGTTAAGTTGTGGGAGATGTCGAGAGTTGACATGTTTCGCAGAAAACGTGGAGGAGGGATAGCGAGGAAGAGTAATAGCTGAGAAAATGAGAGGAGAAGAGACAGTATGTGTAGAGAGATGCTTACGAGCACTCTAGGAGAGGTAAAGCGACATGTACGGTCGAGTGCTGTTGGGTGTAGTACAGTGCTTGAAGAAACTTTTAGGGAACGAAGAAGAGTTGAAGGAGAGGAAAGGGAGTTGTATAAAGGTGAGAAGTGTGGGAAGAGGATGATGATACAAGCATAGAGGAATAGAAGAAAGCCAAGGACTCGATGGAAGTCAAACAGGATGAGATCTCGGATAAATGAGGAGACGAAAGGGAGGATCGTCGGTGAAGATGAGGAAGTGAAGTATGATGACAGGAGACGGAAGTATAATGGCAGTAGATGGAAGTGTGAAGACGACAGAGGAGGTACAGACAGCAGATGTCTGACTCTGGACGTGAAGAGAAGAAGACGAGGAAACGGAGGGTGGAAACAGTAAGTAGAGTGGACCGATGGAACGCAGGCGTCCAGGGAGGACAGCCTAGCCAAGAGGTGACAGAGAAGTCAGATCGTTTATGAGAAGATCATGTTTCTGGCGAGTTGTGAGCCAGATGTTGCAAGGAGCAACGAACAAATTGTAGACTCCTAAGAGAGTACGTAAGCAGATCAACCGGTCGAACCAATCGGTTGAAGAATGAGACAGTGTAGTGGCGGATGTATTATCCCGAGCTTTGCCACTGGAATACCTCTCAAAAATAAGGGGAGGGGAGTGTTGTGATCTCAGCCTACAGGAGAAACGAGTCTTCCCCTTGAGAGTTATTCAACAAGTCTGACCTAACTAGAAAGTATAGGAAATATAGAGGCGATAACACAGATGTAAAATAGTTTGTTGGATTCAATGAACAATTTGAGATTATGGGCAGTAAATAAGGAAATAGACAAATGACTGGTTAGGAGATGTGGATATTTTGCTGGAGGCGTGAGGCTCACTTCTGGAGGGCTTTCACCTCACTTGAGGCCAGACATCGCAGGGGAAAAGCCGCGCTCCATTGAGCTCCCGTCAGAAAGGAACCCCTAGTGGTATATCTCGAAGAGCAGAGAAGTGTTCAGACGTACCAGCTGTGGAATCGAGCTGGGGGAGGTGTGGTCTCAAGTCCTGGGCGACGAGGAGTGTTTATTAAACCGCCCAGAGGCATTATTGTGGGCCGTGGAAGCGCCCTGACCAAGCTCTGTCAGAGGGAGGAGCGCCCTCGACGAGACAATCTGTGGTAAGCACGATTTAAGCCAGTTCATAGTGATTGCTTGTAGTTGGTCGTGTGCCCAGCGACAGTAGCAATGTTTATTGATGAGTTAGAAATGTTTTGGTAAGGCAGGAAGCTTAAATAAGAGGACGGAGATGAGAGACAAAGCTGGAGGGACGAGCAGCGCATCCTCTCCCTTCGACCGCTTGGAGCCAACTGACTGAGGGGCGGCGGAGGAGAGTGTGGAGGCCCACCGGGCAAGGTGGAGCATGGACCCGCCCAACGGGGAGTCCACTCTCACAGTATGTAGAGGACAGATAGAGGTTGGAGGCAAACATATTGTGTGATTATTTTTGTTTATGAGTTAATGGGGAAATATTTTTATTGGAGTGTCGATGGGTTGCAGGTTTGTCTTTGGGGAAGAAGTTGCTGAGAACTTCGAAGCCAGCACAGATGAAGTAATTGATGAGACTCTAAGGTAGTGGAGGAGAGGACCTGGAGCTGTGAGGAGAAGCAGTGAAGAGGAGTGTCACGTGCTTCTGTAGAGGTGGTGAAGCACCATAGTTGCTCGAGGAAACTTCATGGTGCAGCAGCCAAGAGAGCTGTGGAGGAACCTAGCAGAAGGGTGAAGCACCGTAGTTGCTCAAGGAAACTTCATGGTAGCAGCCTGGAGGAGCTGCAGAGGATCCTGGTAGTTAAGCACAAAAGAACCTGAAGATATCAGGGTAGTGAACTTCCAGAGGTGGAAGGGAAGTTCTGGTGGATCACTTGTAGGAAGTTGATAGTGTTTGGTTGTGATTAGCGTGCAAGACTCAGTGAGCGGTGAGTGATTGTGTGCATTCTTTTGTCAAGGAGTGTTTTATACTGAAGTTTAGAGTTACAGTCTCTAAATTTAGAGCTGGATTACCTACAGATGTATGTGTTCTAGGACTGATAGAGTAATCGATTGATCATTGTTGTGTATCAAGGAACATTTATACTGATAATATATATGTTATTGTATTCAATGCTGATTTTCCTTGTATATGTATATAGATATATTCTCTTGCTGATAGTGCAACATTGTAGTATAACACTTGATCTACTGGAAGATGTAGATAGTATCATGTGGGGAATCAGAAGATAGGATACCACTGGATAAGCTGATGATAGAGTTCTGATGGTGTTGGAGTGCAACCTGATTGTAATAGTATAGAGTATAGGATTCATTATTATTTTATGTGTGTATGTATTGTGTATGTGCTTTGTCCAGTAAATGTATTCCAATTTGCTGGTGTTTGCCCTTGTCCTAGTGAGGCTTCCCAGAAGGTAGTAAAGCAGGAGAGAGAGAGAAAGAACCAAGAACCACTGCTGTGGACAGGGTAGAAGGTAATACTAGTAAGTCATAGGGGATTGAGGAAATCATATCTCATAAGGAGAGAGTGGGGAGTCACAGCGGCTCGAGTGGGTGTGGGCGCGTGAAAACGAGGCTAAGTGTTGGAGCCGCATCCCCTAAACGTGTGACTTTGAGCCCCTCTCCAAGAGCCAGAAGTGCCCAGTGTGATCTCCTAGAGAGGTATAAGCACACAACCGAGTTGTGGGTTGGGTTGTCCATAAAGGAGGAACAACGACGACAACACCACCAACCCACACTATAATACTACTGAAACTTTGTTTCACCAACTTACCGGTGGCAAGGATTGCTCCTCCCACAATCTAGTACAGCCCCCAGGGCTCTACCCATTATTTGGCTATGGCCAACCATTTAAAACTAGGCCTGAGATTTGGCTCTCTAGGGCCAATAAAGACTTGGCACTTATCTACTGCCAATCACCTACTATGATCAGCGGTGAAAGGATACATGAAATTCTTGAAGATTGAGTCAGCTCTCACCAGCTGTTTGAAGGGAACAAGGCGCCTCTATAGTGGACCACTGGAGCCTAGTGCACCTCCGAGCAATGTTTATGGAAACTGATAAATTATAAATAAATAAATAAATAAATGTTTATTTAGGTAAGGTACATACATAAAGAGATTTTACAAAGTTTGTTGGATTAATAGATAGAGCTAGTACATACAATGCCTAAAGCCACTATTACGCAAAGCGTTTCGGGCAGGAAAAACATTAATGACTAAAGCTTAATACTAATGGGTAAAAAGAATAAAATGTGTTGAGAACAAATAAAAAAATAAAAAAGGGGGGAACATGGCTGAAAAAGCAGCACAAATACAATTAGGTCGACAAACAGGGTTGTTTAAAAAAACAGACATGGGTTGACAACAGAGGGGTAAGGTAGGTTACAGGGAATTTATTAGGTAGTGCTTCGTTTTTATCTTAAACTGGTTGAGAGAGGTACTGTCTTTAACATGGTTGGGAAGGTCATTCCACATTCTGGGTCCCTGGATTTGAAGAGCATTTCTAGTTTGATTAAGTCGTACTCTAGGAATATCAAAACTATTTATTTCTGGTGTAGTGCTCATGGGTTCTGTTACAAACTTCAACGAATCTTTTGAGGTCAGGATTGGCATTACAGTTCAGCGTTTTATATATGCATAATACACATGAGAGAATGTGCAATGACTTAATATCTAACATATTCAGAGATTTGAGTAGGGGTACCGAGTGATGTCTGGGGCCAGAGTTGGATATTGTCCTAATAGCAGCTTTGTGTTGAGTAATTAGAGGACATAAATGATTTTGGGTAGTAGAACCCCAAGCACAAGTACCATAGTTGAGATATGGATAGATGAGGGAGTAATAGAGAGTCACCAGGGCAGGGCGGGGTACATAATATCTGATCTTAGAAAGAATGCCAACAGTTTTTGAAACTTTTTTTGATATATTTAGAATGTGTACCTGGAAATTCAGCTTGTGGTCGATGAGAACGCCAAGGAATTTGCCATCTAATTTGTTACAAATTTGGGTATTGTTTATTTTGAGATTTATTTGATTGGAGGAACCCCATCTCCTCCAAGATAAAGGATAGGGACATTTGACTTGTCTGGTATGGGAAAGGAACCATTGAGAGGGGAAGAGAGGGAATTGAGAGATGGATGGAGAGGGAATTGCGAGGAAATGGAGTGGGGGGAGCCTAGGCACCGAGAGGACCTGCTAGCAAGACCACCCCTCAGGTCAGCCTCTTGGCCCTTGACAAATGGGCGAAAGGGAGGGGGGGGGAAGAGGGGGAGACAAATGATAGGCAAGGGGAGGGGAGAAAGGGAGAAGGAAAGAGGGGAGAAGGGAGAACCATGATCTAAGCACCAGATCATTACATTGGAGTGCAACCATACTACAGTACTATAGAGTGTTGGAGACATATTATTATACATGTATATATATTGTCCATGTGCCTTGTCCAGTAAATGTATTCAAATTTGCTGGTGTTTGCCCATGTCTTAGTGAGGCTTCCCAGAAAGTAGGTAAGAGAGAGAGAGAGAGAGAGAGAAAGAACCAAGAACCACAGCTGTGGACAGGATAGAACGGAATAATAATAAGCCAAAGGGGATTGAGGAGATCATACCACATAAGGAGAGAGTGGGGAGTCACGGTGGCTCGAGTGGGGTGTGTGCACGTGACAATGAGGCTAGTTTTGGAGCCACATCCCCTAAACGTTTGACATTGAGCCCCTTTCCAAATGCCAGAAGCGCCCAGGGTGATTTCCTGGTAAGAAATAAGCACTCTCCGGGTTTTGGGTTGGTTGTCCGAAAGGAAGGACGACCAACAACAACAACAATATAAAAAACATTGAGGGCCTGTCCGGGAGAGTGAACTGACACACCCACACCCTGTCTGAGAGTGGATTGGTACACCCTTTGTGGAGATAGGTAGACTGTTCGACCACACTTGTATACTCTCTCTCTTGGGAAGACTCACAAGGACAAGATGGATAAGCATTTGTGGAGTCAGGCAAGCCTGAGGACTTGGAAGGTTGCACCAGGGAACAACTGAAACAAATAACGGAGAAATGTGGCATCAGGTTGAAAGCATCTAAAGTAGCTGGGATGAAGGATGAGATCCTAAGGCAGTTGAGAGCCAAGAGTGGAGCGGCAGAACAAGGAGTCTAGAAAGGAGCTGAAAGAGGAAAGGAGGATTATGGGCAGGATAAAATACGATCCCAGGAATCGAGTAGAAGCAGTAAATGCAGCTGCGATAGTAGGAACAGGAGTCTGAAAAGGTTCCAGTTAGAGCGACAGATGCAACAACAGCGTGAGGAGAGAGAGAGTTCCAGCTGGAAAAGATGAAATTAGAACCCCAGATGAGAAATGAAGCCGAGAGGGAAAAAGAGAAAACCAGACTGGAGGTAGAAAAAGAGAAAGCAAGACTAGAGGTAGAGAAAGAAAAAGCCCAGGTCGAAAGGGAAAAAGAGAAAGCAAGACTACAGGTGGAGAAAGAAAAAGCCCAGGTCGAAAGGAAAAAAAAAACAAAAAACAAATGCAGATAGAAGCGAATAGAACCCTGGCTGAGCAAAGGATTGAACTTGGGTTGCCTGAGAGCACCATCCAGGTATCACACTCACCAGATGTTAGGGTTAGGGAAAAGGACATTCCTCTCTTTGTGCCCGAAGAGGCAGAGAGCTTCTTCGAGCATTTTGAAAGGGTAGCCAACATTAAGGAGTGGCCACAGGATGCATGGGCCCAGCTGGTCCAGTTAAGATTGACTGGTGCTGCCAGGGAGGCGTACACTCAACTAACATTGGAGGAATGCCAAGATTATGTCACAGTAAAGAGCAGCATACTGCGCTCATTTCAGCTAACCCCAGAGGCTTATAGGAAGCGATTCAGAGAGATGGTGAAAGTTGGAGCATGAACGTTTGCCGAGACAGCAAGGGATCTGGAAAGGAGATTCCAGAAGTGATTGAGGCTGCCAGAGTTGGATCGTATGCTGACCTAAAGCAATTGATGGTCATGGAAAAGTTCTTAGAGATGATGCATCCCGAGACAAAGTTCAAGATCCAAGAAGCAGGGGTAAAGGATGTGAAAGATGCCGCAAATAGGGCGGATATGATTACAGAAGCATACAAGAGCTTCAGGGAGAACAGAGTGAAGAATGAGGTGAGACACAGCAATAGCAGACCCAGTAGAATCTTGGGAGGAAGAAGTTTTGGGGGGCAGACAAGCAGACCAGCTAATTTTAAGCCCCGGGAAGGAAAATTGCCGAGTCCGCCTGCTGGAAGTAGGCAGGAAAATAAAAATGTGCAGAGGAGACGAGAGTCCAGTGAAGCTCCAAAGAGTACGAGTAGTGCGTCTGGCCTGAGGAACTTCAATACGAGTGGGCAGAGTCAGAGCTGCTCGGGGGCGTATAGGAGAAATTTCTCCCAAATGAGGTGCTATAAGTGCAGCAGATCGGGTCATATGATGCGATATTGTCGGCAGGGCAAGAGAGTTGTGACCCTGACCATGCGTGATCCCCGGAAGAAGTACGTTGATGTACAAGACAAACCACATAAGGTAGATTTGATGAACGAGCGGTATAGGCCGTTCATTAGTAAAGGTTGGGTCGGTATAGTCCGAGGTGGAGGTTAGTATCCTCAAAGATACTGGAGCCAGTCAGAGTTTGATTCTGAGAGGCCTAATCGGCAACGATTGACTGTTAGCTGGCAGAAGGAGGATAAAGGTTCATGGGTTATTGTCTAAGAGTGACATGCCCGTGTGTGCTGTCCAGTTGAAGTCAGATTATTTGTCGGCGGAGGTGATGTTGGGAATGTGCCCCAACATACCTGTTCCAGGAGTCCAAGTGATCCTGGGGAACGACTTGTGTGGGTCCAAGGTGTTGCCAGAGCTGATAGTGAAAGCTGTGCCGGAGGAGTACCAGAAGGACCGCGGTACAAGTGGAACACCGGACAAGGTATATCTAGCCAGCATCCTCGAAGATGAGGCCGAGGACAGTCAAGTCATTGTATACCCGACCTGTGTAGTGACATGTAGTCGGATGTAGCCGATGAGGATGACACTGGAGATGATGTAGCAGTGTCGACTCCACCAAGGGAGGTCAACGTGGACATGTCAGGACTGTTCGGTGAAGGTCCAGCTGAGAAGAATGAAGATTCGAGGAGACAGGAAGTGAAGATGACCCTTCCTGAAAGGTTCAGCGTGAACCGAGCGGACCTGATTAGGGCTCAGAAAGAGGAGTTTATAGATCTAATTGGGGAGGCGAAAGGGGGAAAACTCATGTCCGGAGTCCCCTGTGTATTACTACTTGGACGATGACGTACTACTGAGGAACTGGAGACCAGACAAAGCCAGCGCAGATAAAGTATGGTTAGAGAAGCACCAAGTGTTAGTGCCGAAGGAGTTCAGGACGGCAGTGCTAGAACTAGCCCACTCCGTAGATATGGCAGGACACTTAGGGGTGAAGAAGACCTTAAATAAGATGCAGAAGCACTTCTACTGGCCGAACGTGTGGAAGGATGTAAATAGGTATTGTAGGACATGTTTGGCATGCCAACATGCAGGTAAGCCGGCTCCGGCTATACCGAAGGCACCTTTAATGCCCATACCGGCGTTTGGTGAGCGTTTTGAGAGGGACTTCATAGACTGTGTAGGTCCGTTGCCAAGGACCAGAAAAGGCCACGAATATTTCCTAACCATCATGTGCACAGCCACCCATTTCCCCGAAGCGATCCCCCTGAGAAGAGTGACGTCACGAGCCGTTCTAGATAGACTACAGAACTACATTGCATGGGTAGGCATGCCCAAGGTTCTTCAGACGGACCAGGGAAGCGTCTTCCAGTCAAAGTTGTTTAGGGAAACTGTGAAAGGATGGAGGGTAGAGCAAGTGCGCTCATCACCATATCACCCTCAGTCGCAGGGAGCGTTAGAGCGTTTCCATGGAACGCTGAAGAGTTTGTTGAGGATATACTGCACTGAGGAAGGGAGTAAGTGGGACGAGGCATCACCATCCGTGTTGTTCACCATCAGGGATGCGGTACTAGAATCGTTCGGATTCACCCCATTCCAGCTGGTGTATGGACACTCAGTGAGAAGTCCAGTGGGTGCACTGAAGGAGCAGCTCACCGAGGATAGGCAGAAGGTGGATGTGGGACAATATGTAAAGACTTTTAGAGAGCGACTCTCTAGGGCCAGAGATTTGGCCAAGGAAAATCTGAGAACGTCCCAAGCAGAGATGGTGAGATATCACGACAGGAAGGCAAAGGACAGGAGATTTCAGGAAGGAGATCAGGTGTTAGTCCTCCTGCCAGTGAAAGGAAGTGTATACGAGTCAATATTTTGTGGGCCATATACCATCCAGAAGGAACTAGGGGATGTGAATTATATAATACACATGCCAGATCGTCCGAGGAAGTCACAGGTTTGCCACGTGAACATGATAAAGAAGTACTATGACAGAGATAAGCCTTTAGGTGAAGAAGAAAAGATGGAAACCCCGTCGCAGATGACTGTGCTTTATGTGGGAGACGGCAAAGGAATAGAGGAGGAGAACTGTTAGAGAGGGCCGATGGCGCAAAGATATCGAATACGGAAAGCCTGGCCAAGATAGGTGAGCGTCTGGTTCATTTGGAGGATGACCAACGCCAGGAACTAGTGGAGATCCTCCAGATGAATAAGTCGTTATTCACGGATGTGCCCAGAAGACACCGCGGAACAGTGCAAGAAGTAAATGTAGGGAGTGCTGACCCCATCAAGCAGCACCCTTACAGAGTTAACCCGGAGAAAGCAGCGGCGATGAGAGCAGAAGTAAAGTATCTGCTAGATAACGACTTGGCAGAGGTTAGCGATAGTGACTGGAGTTCGCCGTGCCTCCTTGGGAAGAAGAGTGATGGCACATACTGGTTCTGCACTGATTACAGGAAAATGAATGCAATCACAGTCTCTGATTCGTTCCCTATACCACGCATAGATGACTGCATAGATCAGATTGGGAGTGCGCGGTATGTCTCGAAAATAGACCTGCTAAAGGGATACTACCAGATTCCCCTGTCCGAGGAGGACAAGAGGATCACACCGTTCGTGACACCTGGCGGCTTGTACCAATATAAAGTGGTGCCGTTCGGTAATGAAGAATAGTGGTAGTTGTTTCCAACGAGTAATGAATCAGGTAGTACAAGGGGCGACTGGATGTGCAGTGTACATCGATGATATTGTAGTGTTCGCTGATTCCTGGAAGGATCACGTGGATCGACTTTTAGATTTGTTCGATCGGTTGGAGAAGGCCAACATGACGATCAACTTAGCAAAAAGTGAGTTCGGGAGAGCCCGCCTGGAGTACCTTGGGTATATAGTAGGGCAAGGCGAGGTTGCTCCGGTAAGAACAAAGGTGGAGGCCATTGACAACTTCCCGGTGCCCAGGAGTAAGAAAGAATTGTTGAGATACCTCAGAATGATTGGATATTACCGGAAGTTCTGCGGAAATTTCTCCACCATAGCCGCTCCTATGACGAGTTTGCTATCAAAGAGCAAGAAGTGGGAGTGGAATGGAACAGCACAAGAAGCGTTTGAAAACACCAAAAGACTGTTGACCGAGGCGCCTGTACTAGTGTCGCCCAATTTTGGAGCACCGTTTAGGTTATTTGTAGATGCCAGTGATATAGGGGCTGGAGCTGCAGCAGAATGATGGAATTTACCACCCCGTGTCCTTCTTCTTGAAGAAGTTCGTTAAACACCAGAGGTCGTACAGTACGGTCGAGAAAGAGACTTTGGCCCTGGTGATGGCATTGAAACATTTTGCAGTGTATGTGAGTGGGGGCGGACCCCCAGTGACGGTGTATAGAGACCATAATCCCCTAGTTTTCCTTGAGAAAAATAAAGCATGCAAACCAGAGGTTGACCAGATGGTTTTTATTGCTCCAAGAGTATGACCTGGTGATAACGCACATAAGAGGGCGAGACAATGTAGTAGCTGATGCGTTATCTCGAGCCTAGCCACTAGAATAATTCTCAAAAAACAAAGGGGAGGGAGTGTTATGATCCCAGGTAGCCGAAAAACGAGTCTCCCCTTTGAGAATTATTCTATCAAGCCTGACCTGACTAGGAGGTCAGAGATATACAGACTTGAAGATTCATATGTAAAAATAATTGGATAAACTTTACAGAGAGTTTAAGAATATGGGCAGTGAATAAGAAAATAGTTAAGTGACTGGTTATGAGATGTGGATAATTTGCTGGAGGCATGAGGCTCACTTCGAGAGGACTTTGACCTCACTTGAGTACCACACATCGTGAGGGGAAGCTGCGCTCCATGTGAGCTCCTGTCAGAGAGGAACTCCTAGTGATATACCTCCAAGAGAAAGGAAGTGTACAGACATTCCAGCTGTGGAATCGAGCTGGGAACGTGAGGTCTCAAGTCC
The DNA here is from genome assembly GCF_040958095.1 of Procambarus clarkii. Classification (NCBI taxonomy): domain Eukaryota; kingdom Metazoa; phylum Arthropoda; class Malacostraca; order Decapoda; family Cambaridae; genus Procambarus; species Procambarus clarkii. The sequence goes on along the minus strand of NC_091151.1, from coordinate 18,472,609 downwards.
TGGACGGCAAGGAGACTTTGTTAAGCCGCCCAGAGATATTATCGTGGGCCGTGGGAGCGCCCTGATCGAACGCCGTCAGAGGGAGAGCGCCCTCGACTAGACAATCTGTGATAAGCACGATTTTAAGCCGGTTTATAGTGATTACTTGTAGTTGGTCGTGTGCCCAGCGACAGTAGCGAATGTCTATTTATAAGTTAGACATATTTTGGTAAGGCAGAAGGCCTAAAATAAGAGAGTGGAGATGGAGAAACGTCCTGGAGGACGGAGCGACGTCCGTCTCCTCTGAGCGCTTGCAGATGACTGAGGGAGCCAAGCTCCTGGCGGGGTAGGTGCCTCAAGGACCGCCTGGCCGGGTGGAGCATGGTCACAGCGGCTCGAGTGGGTGTGTGCACGTGACAACGAGGCTAAGTATTGGAGCCGCATCCCCTAAACGTGTAACGTTGAGCCCCTCTCCAAGAGCCAGAAGCGCCCAGGGTGATCTCCTGGTAAAGTATAAGCACTCTACCGAGTTTTTGGGTTGGGTTGTCCGTAAAGGATCAACGACGACACCCAACCCACAAAACTTATAAACAATGCAGCCTCAGTTCAGTGTACATACGTTAACCTGACTACCTTCTACATTCGTTAATTGTGTGTGCAGTGTTGTTGACGTTTGAGGGTGGTGTGTTGGCCTTAGGTTAAAATGTTGCAGTGAAGGTGAATCATAAGCAACTGTGCTGGTGTACTTGACTCTAAAGCAACTAAAGAGGTTGGTGCCCTACCGTGACCCTGGTGTCAAATCTCCTTCCATCCCTCCTATTTTAACGAGTGAACAACGTGCTATTGGCTGTTTAATGTCCGTGATGCTGCATGATAATCTGCAGCTCACTACCCAGCGAGCAGTTTCATATACTAACATGCCTTCTTGTCACCACTGTGATATTAATAATCTGCATAAATAACAAGCTAAAGGAATCATGGCAACCGCCCTTGTCCCAGGTGAGTCGCCGCTGCTGCCAGATGTGCATTCAGCAGCCCAGATTGTTCCTGATTCACCTGCTGCTGGTACACAAGTCTCTCTCCAGGCAGGAGAGATCCAAGGAGAAACTGGGGCTGTATTCCAAGAGGTGGTGAGCAAGAAGGAAAAAAGGCGACTACAGCGTGAAAGAACTCGCTTAACAACGAATGAAGATAAACAGAGATGAAGACAATCCTGTCTTTGTCACGGATGATGACGCATTTGTTAACGACTTGTTAACGCAGGAATATGCTGGGATAAAAATTTTGCCAGCACCGTGTGATGATTCAGTGAAGGTGAAAATCGTCTTCTTTGGTATTAACAAATGCATTGACCCAGAGTGCTTCCGGTCTGCCAATGTGGAAAACCCACACCACACTAAAAATGACCTCATCGTTGCAAACTGGACAGCATCAACGGAGATTCCTAAGCGACTCTCAGTGCCCCGGGCGCTGGGTAGAACTTACAGAGTGGCTCGCTATATCCCTCCACGCAAGAAGTGCTACAAATGTCAGCGTTGGGGCCACACTGCAGTGCGCTGCACCTCCAAGACCCACCGATGTGTAGTGTGTGCTAGTGATCATGATTCTAAGAGGTACTTTGACCTCTACAACGACGGGCACACGGCGGAAACTAGATGCGTTAATTGTCGTGCTCCTGGCGTGACGGCAACTGACCAGAGCTGCCCAGCTGCTGCTAGGCCGCCCCCTACAAGCAGTGCCCCGCTCTACAAGGCGCCTCGTCATGATGATGGAGTGTTACCATCAGTGGAAAGTTGTCCTATGCCATCAACTACGGTGGGCCACAGCTGGCACTCTGACTCCCCGCTCACCCCTGACTCACTCTGGACAACGAAACAGCGGCGAGCGTCTCTGCCCACTCATCTGGGCACCGGGTGCCACAGTACACAGTTGCCAGGTATGCCTCGCCCCGGCCGGCGGGATGGTAGGTCTCCACCCCCCTCACCCCCCCCCCCTTTCGAGGTTGGGGCCGCCACCAGCTTGGCCTCCCCTCCCCACCCACAGTCAACCTCCCAGGGTGGGAAGGTAGTTGTGAAGGTGCTCTGTGGAGCGGCAGCCTGCGCTACAACAAATAGATTCGGATTTGTTTGTTGCCGCCGAAGGCGGCTAGTTTATTGTGCACCCCATACTCAACCTGTGAGCGGTAGCGCAAAAGTATTACAGAGGGCACAAAAGGTCTTTATCAGACCTCATCTTAGATTATTACATAAACAATTTCATCTATCCTTCACACCTTATAGTTACAATGTCAGCTAGTTACAGAGAAAGTGCTATTACAAGAGCTACATATTTACAGTAAGTTATCATACATTAAGGTAGGTCTTATCGCTAATACATAATAGTTTGACTAATGGGGATATTACAGAGTCATAGGGGAGCTTCTGTTTATTATTAGTCCTCACAATACACTACTTGTTTCTGTTGTTGTTGTTAAAGATTTAGCTACTCAGGACGAAGTGTCCATGTAGCACGGGCTATGGTGAGCCCGTAATACATGTTTCTGAGTCTCATATGTCGTTCATCTACTGGAAGCGAAATGTGGGTACAGTGCAAGGATTTCAGGTAATTTATCCATGGTAATAAGATAGGTTGCCATATTATACAGAGTGAGCTTAGATTTATCTCTAAATGGCTCAATTTTACTACAATCCAAGATATAGTGTTCGAGTGTGCGTCCCTGTCTTTGTCCACACACTTTACACTTTACTTCATCTAGATCCCTATACAAGTCGAACTGCCAGAGATACTTGAAGCCAAGTCTTATACGAGCTGTGACAACATCTGTTAGTCTACTGACTTTGTTACTTGCCCCATACACATGTTTTACTTCACACATTTCATTGTGATGAACAATGGACCTGCTAGTTCCAGTTTGCACAGTTCTACTTTCTTCAAATTCATCCAGGAGTTCTCGTCTAATGACACTTTTAAGGAACCTATTTGATAACTCAAGATTCCGTTCAATACTGTCTTTATTTACTGCAGCCTTAGCAAGGGCGTCAACTTTGTCATGTTCCTGCATGCCAGTGTGAGAAGGAATCCACAACATTTTTATATTTACCCTCTTGCTAAGTATTCTTATATATCTACGTCTAGCTTCCAAGACAAGCACGTTATTACTTGATTGCAAACTGTTTATTGCTCGTAGTGAGGAAAGGGAGTCAGAAATAATTAAGCTGTCTACTTCAGTGTTGTCAATAATTTCGAGTGCTACCAGTATCGCTACCAACTCGGCTTGCATTGTGGACGCCCAGTTACTAATTCGGATATTTCTTTGAATTGTGCTGCCATCGGGCTGATGAGCAATAACAGCACTTCCTGCCCTCCCTGTAGCTGTATTGAGTGATCCGTCAGTGTATATGGTCTGTGCAATGTTGTTTTCAGCTTGTATATTGTGAATGTGTTCTATGGTGCTTAATTTAGCAGCAAGCTGAGCATGAGGGTTGTTTGTGATTAGTTTCTTGGTGTGGTATGCAGGGGTCAGGATGTCAAAAGGTACTACCTGCCAGGGTGGAAGGAAGTGCTGTACTTTTTCATCTGTATATACATCGTGCAGTCCCATCATTTTAATATGAGTGGCTGTTCCTTGAATCCATTTAGACTCGCTAGTTCCATTTCGTATGTGCTCTAACAGTGCATCTGACACAATGTTATTTTTGTTATCACGCAGAAGCTTTAGTCCCATCATAAGATTAATTTCAAATATTCTATCTCTAATGCTAAGTATATTTAATTCTTTCCGCATGTTGAGAACTTTGGCAGTTATAGGACACCCAAGTATAATTCTGAGTGCTTCATTTTGCATTTTTTCCAGTCTATCAATACTTTTGCCATTTTGTAGGACCAAAGCTGGTGCATGATAGCCTATCAGAGACCTTATATACGCTAAATACATCATTCTTGCTATTCTAATATTAACACCATATTTCGGGCTGTACCCCACTACAGTTCTGAGAGCCTTGAGTCTGTCTCTACATTGTTGATGTAACTTATTGACTGCAGTTGAGGTACAAGGGACAGTCACAAAGGTATTTGAAAGAAGAGACATAGTCTATTGGTATGTTATCTATCTTAAGTTTTCGTGGTCCACTTTTGCGGTTGCCAATTTGTCTGTTAAATACCTTAGTTTTAGCAGCGTTGATTACAAGACCAATGCTCTCACAAGCTGTATGTATACAATTTAAGACTGTTTGCATTTCGCGGTGGGTTTTAGTATGTACAAGGATGTCATCTGCATAGCTGATAGTGATGTTTGCCGGACTAGTTGGGATTGATTTTAATAAAGCATTAATTAGAACATTAAGCAAGGTAGGACTGAGTACTCCTCCTTGTGGGGTGCCTAGTTGCATTACTTTAGTTTCACTATTGAAGCCTTGGAACAGTGCAGAGGACTTCCGGTTAGTAAGATAGCCTCGTATCCATTGTAATAAATGTCCCCCTATATCCATTCTCGCTAATTCATACATAATCCGGGAACCTGAGTTAGAAGAGATTCGCCGTCAGCATGAAGCAGATATGTTAGCAGTTAAACAGAAGTATCAGCAGTCGCTGAAAGAAATACAGCAGCGCTGTCACTGTCACCGTGAAGAACATGGTGAGTATAGTGACCTGGACAGTAACCCACAGTCACCAGCCAGGACTGAGAGCAGTGTAGTGGGCGAGGCTCACACACCTGGTGACTTACATACCACTACTCGTCTAGCTCGTGTGTTTGATATATCGCAGCTAGAACCTGCGGAAATTGACGACCTATTAAAAACAGTGTTCCCCAAATCCTTAAAAACAAATGTCAGAGAGTTCATAAGTAACAGTGTCATTGACAAAGAAACGAGAGACAGTGTATTGCAGGTGTATTGTCTTGCAGCCAGCTGCATCACAGAACTTAGAGGGATACCAGGAGTGATACAAAGCAGAGCAAGGGGACAGTAACTTACACAAACACACATAAAAGCTTTTGGGGACTAATAATTAAATATAAACTATGGATCCCTCCACAAACTCTCCCAATACAACGGTGCTTCGTATCCTCAGTTGGAACATAGCATCACTCAGGAAAAGACTTCCTGATCTCCACCACAAAGTGACGACCGCGCCCATTGATGTCATCTGCCTTCAGGAGTGCAGAGTTCCCACCAGGTCTCCACCCCCTAAATTACCCTCCTTTGCTGTCTATAACCTTAAATCCAGTCACTCTTGTATTTTGTATGTTAAGAAGTCCCTTCCTCACCAGCTACTCCCAGCCAAGTCAACCGAAGGGCTTCAGTATCTTGGTGTGAGGTTCTACGTGGGGAACTCTGCCCTCAATATCTTTAACCTGTATGCTCCTAGTGATAAGTTTAATTCTGCTGACCTTCCTATCTGTATTCAGACTGAGCCTACTATCATTATAGGTGATTATAACGCTAGGCATACGAATATTGGTAATTCGCAGTTCAGTAATCGTAACGGCAACCAACTGTTGTCACTATTAGGTAGTCACGATGATGCGCAGATTGTGGGTGACCTTGAACCGACGCATGTCTACGGAGGTATTCTTGATGTATGTCTCGGTGTCAACGTCTCCCACACCGTGTGCGCCTCGTCAATAGTGCCAGATATGGCGTCTGATCATCTGGCCATATTAGCCACTGTAAGCATTGGCAGCTCTATCCTTCCCGGTGGAGTGCTCAAGCGGAAGAGGCTGGCTGTGTCCATCGATCAACGAGACAATTTTGTTGCTCATGTGTCACAATGGTGCAGTTCATCTGAGCCTTCATCAGTTGAAGATTTTAACAATGAGCTCACAGGTACTATCGAGCAGTTTATAGAATCACTTGATCCATCGTCCAGGCCACGTAACCCAAATTACACTGGTCATAGCACTTATGTTTATTATAATGATTCTAAATTGCATGCACTAAAACGCACTGCCAGAATAATTGGACTAGCTTGTAGAAGGACCCGCACTGCTGAAATGCTTAAGCTCTTTCAAACGGCTCTGGCTAAGGCCAGGGAACATATGGTAGAGCTGAGGCAGACAGACTGGGAAACTTTTGTCAGTGGTCTCAATTCTCACACGCCACTAAGTCGGGCATGGAAGGATATCAACAAGATCAAAGGGAAAAATGCTGCAGAGATCTCGCACCCTAATCCTCTGCACAGAGCAAATGATCTTGTTGATGCTTGGGCCACAACTTCCAGCTTTGAAAGTCTTCCTCTACCCACACAGAATGAATTAAATAATAAGATATGCTGATAGAGCAAGGCTCCTTGACTTCATGCTTCATCAAGAGGATGACTGTGACATGCTTTTTACTGAATACGAACTAGACTCTGCTCTACATAAAGGCAGAGCTTCATCACCCGGGGAGGATGGAGTTACTTACGGCTTACTATGTATGCTTCTGCTAGTTCCAGGGAATCTCTTGCTTGAATTATATAATAAGAGCTATGTAACTGGGGAGCTTCCAAAGTCATGGACCAACAGTCTTATTATTCCCATTCCTAAACCAAACCAGCAGAGTGCTTTTCGCCCAGTCTCCCTCACTAGTTGTCTCTGTAAGTGTCTTGAGAGGATGGTTCTCAACCGTCTCCTTTACAGAATTAGTAACATGTTGTCTCCCCAGATATATGGCTTTACGCATGGAAAGTGTACATCACTGTATTACCACATTCCTCACTCTGCATACTGATAGCTCATATACCACTTTCCTAGATCTTAAGTCAGCCTTTGACATTCCTAACCCACACGTCATTCTGAGCGAACTTGCTAAAATGAATGTTGGAGGATGGCTTCTACGGTGGATAAGAGGCTATCTATCCAACAGGAAGTCATCTGTACTGTTCCAAGGGCATAGGAGTGTATCGAGAGATTTTGATCTTGGCACTCCACAGGGAGGTGTCCTCAGTCCTACTCTGTTCAATGTGTTAATCAATGCACTTTTAAACTAAGTAACTAGTAGACCCAGCGAACACATCATTAGCTATGTGGATGATATACTGATCCACACCAATGGGAATACCAACACCCAAAATGTTCTGAACTCTGTATTGCACACATGTCAAGAACTAGGCTTGGTCATCTCAGTAGAGAAAACAAAGATCCTGAACCGACGCCCACCCAGACGGGGTGGGGCCGTTCGCAAAATGCAGTTGTATGATGGCTCTCTGCTCGACTATGTAACCAGATATAAACACCTTGGTCTTGAAGTTCCACTGTACCGCAATGTTGTAGCCAGACTGGGTCGCCAATGTAGAGAGAGGCTCCGTGCTCTCAAGGCTGGGGCAGGCTACCATCCAAGCTATGGTGCCAATGTGAGAATTGGCAAAATGGTGTATCTTTCATATATTAGGTCATTGATTAATTATGCTGCACCCATGCTTGCTCTAGTGCCTGAGAGAATGCTTGGATGGCTGGAAAAGATGCAAAACGAAGCCATGAGGATAATCTTCGGATGCCCCCGTACAATTAAATTACTAAACATGAGGAAGGAACTGAATATTTCATGTGTAAGTGATCGTATCACTGAAATTAATGCTTTAAATGGTATCAAGATGCTTAGGCTAACCCACCATAACCCCTGCATTGAAGCCCTCCAAGCCTTCTTCCTTGAAGATCAGCATCCCTTCAAATGGATTGCCGTAACTGCCACTGTGCTCAGAATGTATAACTTTCATCACCCCTACCAAGAGAGACAACAACAACACTTTCCTGCCCCATGGGAGATCACTCCTTTCCAAATTATTATCCCCCCTTTTCCACCCAAGAAGCTGATTAAAGAACAAGCCTTGCTTCGACAAGAAGCAAAGTACAATGCCTTAAGCCAAATTGATACTTTAGTCAGAGAGCGCTCCCTTTCCCAGATTATTTACACTGATGGATCCTTGCATCAGTCCTATGGTGCAGCTGGAAGTGCAGTTGTTGTGACAGCGAGAGATGGTTCCTTCTCCCATGAGTGTGGAGCGCGTCTAAGTAATTGGGCCTCCACTCTTCAAACAGAATTGATTGCCATAGTCCTTGCACTCGAGCGCGTATATGAATTCAAAGTTGACACGCTAATTGTAAATGACTTCTTGTCATCCTTGACTGCCCTCAGCTCCCTAAGGCATAATTGTGATGTGCTTATCTCTGAAGCTAGACACAGATATAATGAAATAATCAATGATGAAGTCAGAGTTTGTCTCCTGTGGATTCCTTCCCATATTGATCTCCGAATGCATGATAGAACTGATGAGTTGGCCAAGACTTTTGCTCGTAAAGAGGGAATTGATTACCAACTTGGACTGCCTTTGAGCAGCCTGAGGGCAGCAATATCCCAGGAACATCAACTAAATTTCGGAGACTTGAGGCAAAGTGAAATTCACACCAGTTACTCCATCTATCATCATTCTATTATGCAGGAAGATCCGCACGTCTATGGGTCATCCAATAATGTTAGCAGACTTTTAGATGTTACCGCTGCTAGGCTTAGGTTCGGCTACAAGTACCTATGGGAATTTGTAACATCTGCTGATGTAGATTTGACTAAATGTAAACTCTGTCAGCAGAACTATTCGCATACTTTGCGTCATTATATAATGGAATGTGAAAAAATCGCGGAATTTAGAGATAACACCATCAATAGTGTCCAAGAAATATGTAAGTACTTCATTCATAATGATGTGCTGCCCGAAATCTTAGCGAAGTATCCAAAATTTGCTTACTGTAGGTAATGCATGCACATGACTGTAAAGCTGCCGCCCAGTTGGGTGGGTGTGGAGCAAGACTAGTAACTGTGTGACTCACCATAGGTGTCAAGTGCCTTGTATAGTGACTGTTGTGAGCCTCTTGTTGAATCACTTGTGACACAAAAGATTGATGATGTGTGTACTTGTGTGTGTGATTAAATATGTATGTGCATGTATATATGTATACGTATATATATATATATATGTACATGTATGTATGAGAATGTGTACATGTATATTAATAATTTTGTAACTAGAGTCAAAAATTTTTATTTGCTTAGCTAAACGAACTAGAGGGTTCAGTTCCTGAACCGATTATGTGCCTCTGTAATCCTTTACACCACCGCCCACGGGATGGGTATGGGGTGCATAATAAAGAAAGAAATTGAATTGCATGTAGGACTGAGAACAGGAGATGATTTTTTACCCTGGTTATAAACACATTAAATTGCATACCCGCGAATGACAAATCTATTACTTTTGGCATTGCTTGTACTTTGAGTGGGGAGTCCGTATAAACAATTGGCCTCTACCCTTCAGACCGAACTATTTGCCTTGATCCTTGCACTGAAATGTGTACAAATCTCCAAACATGATACATTAATTGTAAGTGACTCCTTATCATCCTTAAATGCTCTCAACTCCTTAAGACATAACTGTAACATGCTCGTGTCCGAAGCTAGACACAAATACAACAAAATTATTAAGGATGGTAACAGAGTCCATTTCATGTGGTCTCCATCTCATGTTGGCCTCCGAATGCATGATAGAGCTGATAAGTTAGCCAGAGAATCTACCTTTAAAGGAGCCGTTGAGTGTAACCTTGGACTGTCAATGAGCAATCTGAGAGCAGCAGTACACCGAGAACTTCAACAAGATCTTGTAGATCTGAGGCAAAGTGAAAATGACACCAGTAATTCCATCTATCATCATACTATCATGCAAGAGGAGCCACACATCTATGGTTCATCCAATAAAATCAGCAGACTTCTAGATGTTACTACTGCTCGGCTTAGACTCAGTTACAAGTATCTTTGGAGTTCTCATTAACTGCCGATGTAGATCTAACCAAGTGTAAACTGTCAACAAAATTATTCGCACACCCTCCGTCACTATGTGATGGAGTGCGAAAAGATACGTGAATTCAGAGACAATTCTATAACCAATGTTCCAACGATGTGTCAATATTTCATTCAAAATGATCTGCTACCAGAAATTTAAGCCAAATATCGCCAGTTTGCTAAAAGTGATTGTAACCTATCCACCGCTGCCCACTGGATGGTGGGCGGTGTGCAGGACAAACATATCAATTGTGACACTAGCTCTCCACATATATGTCAGTTGCTTAATTTAGAAACTGTACTTGTGGTCGATCTCGAACCCATTGTTGATGTGATGACTTATACTGAATTTTGTAACTAGCTCATCAAGATTGTAACTTGCTTAGCTAAATGAATTGTGAGGTTCAGTCCCTAAGCCCATTATGTGCCTCTGTAGCTCTTTCCACTACCGCCCACAAGATGGGTATGGGGTGCATAATAAATGAACTAAACTTTGGCATTTGCATTAAATAAATTTGCAAAATTAAAAAAACAGCTGGAAAAATCATTATGGCAAATAATCTTTGACAAGCCGCCATGTTCCTGTCCTCGTCGAGACTTCTTGTGTTAGAGGCCTTTAGATAAATAAATATATGATGGGGATATGCAGGTTTAGGCAAGTCTCCGGTAAAAGTATTCACCGCGCTATGGAACACAAGTGACATCAATCAACAACATATAAGAAAGGCAACGTGTGTTTGTGTGGAATGTTTAAGGTTAAAGTATACTGCATCCTAGTGTCTGAAAACGACAACAACACATAGTCTGGTATTTAAACTCTGCATAGTTACAAAATTGCTGTAATATAATTTTTTATTAAGTTTACCATTCACATTTGTTTTCTTTCTAACATTTGTAAGAATGTACACGAATGTAACAACTCTTGTATATATCTCAAAAAAAAACAAATTGATAAAAAAAATTATATGTATAATAATTTTTCAATAAAAGTCAATTTTACTAATAAGGATAATTATTTTATATGTATTTAACTAAGATTTATTTCAATGTTAGACAAAGGTATAAGAATTCTTGTAATACCAACATAAAAAATTCGAATTATTCGTAAAATTAATACAAAATTTGGTATGTGCATTTACAACGCATTACTATTATTAATCTACTAGTAATAATTAATTATAATTACTAATTTTTTTAAGTCTTGCAAAACAATTGTGTTACATGATTGCTTTTGTGAGACTAAACATAACCTATTAATTGAAGTAACTGCCCAAGGCCTATTGCTCCAAGCAGGCCGCTATAATTATATCCACCCCATCTCATTCATATAAGTGTCTAACTGAAGCTTCAAGCATTCAAGGGATTCTACTTAAAAACAAGATACTCGATATAAGATATTTAAATATGACTTATTTACAAATATTCTAAACAAAGCACAGGAACATAGTAATCTTGAGGTTATCTTCAGATGATTTCGGGGCTTTGGTGTTCCCGCGGCCCGGTCCTCGACCGGGTCCTCTAGCATATCATACAAATTAAATAGATCGAATAATAATGACCAGGAATGGATAACAGAGGAACTGAAGAACCTTACAGGTAGAAGGAGGGCTTGGTACAAACGACTCGCCCCACTATCTTCCCGACCACCTCAGATTCATCACTAAGCTTACGGCAGAGCGGCATAACTCCTCCCCATCAGCTGAATCCCCAGGTGGATAAAATGCGTCTTAGACGGAATAACTTTAGGGATACTCTTCCCCCCAGATGGACACGCCATTGGAAAGAGTGACATTCTAAAGATCCAAAAAGAAATGGACGGCATCACACCGATTGACATTAGTCAGGTAGATAAGGATGTCGTGCTCTTCTTTCATGAGCGGAGGACTTGGAAAACTCCTCTCCGTGCAAAGTGGGACTTCGCACGGAGCACCGCCTCTATCTAAACTACCGAAAGCAGAAATTCGTAACATCGTGAACGATGTTACGAATGATCTTACCTTCTTTTCGGTCAACAGTTATCCATTACCTGGTTGATGGGGTTCTGGGAGTTCTTCTACTCCCCAAGCCCGGCCCGAGGCCAGGCTCGACTTGTGAGAGTTTGGTCCACCAGGCTGTTGCTTGGAGCGGCCCGCAGGCCCACATACCCACCACAGCCCGGTTGGTCCGGCACTCCTTGGAGGAATAAATCTAGTTTCCTCTTGAAGATGTCCACGGTTGTTCCGGCAATATTTCTTATGCTTGCTGGGAGGACGTTGAACAACCGCGGACCTCTGATGTTTATACAGTGTTCTCTGATTGTGCCTATGGCACCTCTGCTCTTCATTGCTTCTATTCTACATTTTCTTCCATGTCGTTCACTCCAGTACGTTGTTATTTTACTGTGTAGATTTGGTACTTGGCCCTCCAGTATCTTCCAGGTGTATATTATTTGATATCTCTCTCGTCTTCTTTCTAGTGAGTACATTTGGAGGGCTTTGAGACGATCCCAATAATTTAGGTGCTTTATTGCATCTATGCGTGCCGTATATGTTCTCTGTATTCCCTCTATTTCAGCAATCTCTCCTGCTCTGAAGGGGGAAGTGAGTACTGAGCAGTACTCAAGACGGGACAACACAAGTGACTTGAAGAGTACAACCATTGTGATGGGATCCCTGGATTTGAAAGTTCTCGTAATCCATCCTATCATTTTTCTGGCTGTCGCAATATTTGCTTGGTTATGCTCCTTAAACGTTAGGTCGTCAGACATTATTATTCCCAAATCCTTTACATGCTGTTTTCCTACTATGGGTACATTTGATTGTGTTTTGTACTCTGTATTATGTTTAAGGTCCTCATTTTTACCGTACCTGAGTACCTGGAATTTATCACTGTTAAACATCATGTTATTTTCTGATGCCCAGTCGAAAACTTTATTAATATCAGCTTGAAGTTTTTCAATGTCCTCAGCCGAGGTAATTTTCATACTGATTTTTGTGTCATCTGCAAAGGATGATACGAAGTTGTGACTTGTATTTTTGTCTATATCTGATATGAGAATAAGGAAAAGCAGCGGTGCAAGGACTGTACCCTGAGGTACAGAGCTTTTCACTGCACTTGGACTAGATTTTATATGGTTGACAGTTACTCGCTGAGTCCTGTTTGACAGAAAACTGAGTATCCAGCGTCCTACTTTACCGGTTATTCCCATTGACTTCATTTTGTGTGCTATCACGCCATGGTCACATTTATCGAAAGCCTTTGCGAAGTCCGTGTATATCACATCAGCATTCTGTTTCTCTTCTAATGCCTCAGTGACTTTGTCGTAGTGCTCAAGTAGCTGTGAGAGGCACGATCTTCCCGCTCGAAATCCATGTTGGCCTGGGTTGTGAAGGTCATTGGTCTCCATGAAATTGGTGACCTGACTCCTAATCACTCTCTCAATTACTTTTATGATGTGCGATGTTAGTGCAACTGGTCTATAATTTTTTGCCAATGCTTTACTCCCTCCCTTGTGTAGAGGGGCTATGTCTGCTACTTTAAGTGCATCTGGTATCTCCCCCGTGTCCAAGCTCTTCCTCCACACTATACTGAGTGCCTGTGCTACCGGCACTTTGCATTTCTTTATAAATATTGAATTCCATGAGTCTGGACCTGGGGCCGAGTGCATGGGCATGTTTTCAATTTCTTTTTCAAAATTTAGTGCGCTCGTGTTTATATCAGTTATATTTACAGGGGTTTGAATATCCCGCATAAAGAAATTGTCTGGATCTTCCACCTTCATGTTGTTTATTGGAGTGCTAAACATGTCCTCATACTGCTTTTTTAGGATTTCACTAATTTCTTTGTCATCCTCCGTGTATGAACCTTCACTTGTACGAATAGGTCCAATACTGGCAGTGGTTTTTGCTTTTGATTTCGCATATGAGAAGAAATATTTTGGATTTTTCTTTATTTCCTGAATTGCTTTCTGTTCTAACTGCCTTTCTTCAGTTTCATATGAGTGTTTCAATTTCCGCTCGATTTCTTCAATCTCCCTATTTAAATTATTCCTTCCTTGACGGGAAATTCGTGTCTGCATAAGCAATTCCGTTATTTTTTTCCTGCGTTTATAGTGTCGTCTGCGTTCTCTTTCTACGTTAGATCTCTTTCTGGCTTTCCTCAAAGGAACATGTTTCAGACAGACTTGATACGCTTCTGAAGTCAGTTTTTCTATTCCTTCTGTAGGACTTGTATTATTTAGAACAGTTCCCCATGGAATGTTTGTAAGTTCCCTGTTTATTATCTCCCAGTCTATCCTTTTATTATTAAAATTGAATTTACTGAATAGCCCCTCTCGCTTTATCAACGTTTTAGGTCTATTCTGAGTATTGATGATCGTTTGCACTTCAATGAGTTTGTGATCTGAGTATGTGGTATCTGATATCGTAATGTCTCTGATAATGTCTTCATTGTTCGTAAAGACCAGATCTAGAATATTTTCATTTCTCGTTGGCTCCGATATCTGCTGATTGAGTGAAAATTTGTCACAGAATCTAAGTAGTTCTCTAATCTGTGGTTGGTTAGGTCCTGATAGATTTCCTGGTATAATATTATTGTTTGCTATTTTCCACCTGAGACTAGGCAAGTTGAAGTCACCTAGGAAGATAATATCAGGTATCGGGTTCTCCAAATTATCAAGGCTATTCTCTATTTTGCTTATCTGTTCTGTGAATTCCTCAGCCGTTGCATCTGGCGGTTTGTATATTAGTATAATCACTAAATTTATTTTCTCTATTTTTAATCCCAGTACCTCTACCACCTCATTTGTAACGTTTAGGAGCTCCGAGCATACAAGGTCTTCCCTAATATACAGACCCACTCCTCCATGTGACCTAATTTTCCTATCACACCTGTATAGGTTATATCCTGGAATCCAGATCTCACTGCCCAACAATTCCCCTGCATGGGTTTCTGTGAAAGCTCCAAATACTGCATTTGACTCCGTGAGGAGGCCATTTATGAACTGTACTTTGTTGTTTGTTCTTGTTTTCAGTCCTTGTATGTTGGCAAAGATGAATGAGGTTACTCTATTAGTGATAGTTTGATTGGGAGACTTTTTCGGCAAGTCCATTATGCGTGGACATAATGAGTTTGTTCTGACCAGTACTAATTGTTGCAGGGCAGTTTTCTGTCGTAGTTGTAGTTCCCTTTCGGTGGGTAATTGTATCTGTAATTCTGGAATGCAAGTGGATCTGGCATCCAGTTCCATACACTCTCCATGCTGCTCCTTTTGAATTCTCTGCCGGTCTGGTATAAAAAATTTATAGAGTTTCCTCCAAATTCATTATCCTGCTTGCCACTCTTTATGTAGCGTTCCGTGCCTTTCACGTGAAAGTGTGGGCAGCTGAGGTCATAGCATTTTCTGTCCTCCAGTGAGGTTTGGCACATGTCAGGATGGAAAAACCTACATATTGATCCAAATCGACACTCACCTTTCCTAAGCATATTTAAAAAAATTTTGGGATGTTGGTAACTGCATTCTAATCCTTTGTTATTACCAGCATATCTATGTCTGCATATGCCCTTTGCATAAAATTTGCATAAGTCTGTCCTTCTGTTCTGAATTGCTCTATCGAGAACCGTCGTGGTGTCTGTACCTATCGAGCTGTCAGTGCTGTCTGGTACACTTTCTAGTTTACTGTCATCTACATCCTGGCCTACTGAGTCAGAGTTTACAACTTCCTGAGTTTCAGCCTCAGTTTCATCCCTGACTATAGCCTCCGCCCCTTGTATATTAGAATTGTTGTTCCTTTCCCACTCCTTCTGGATGGCTGGTAGGCTTCCAATGAATGATGTTTTCCGTTCATGCGTCATGTTATCTAGAAGGTTTTTTAGGATATTCCAAGCTGGCAGGTCATTTTTACACAACCAGAGCAAGTGGCCAGCTCTCAGTGCCGTAGTGTTACTCACTCCTGTACAAGCTGAATGGAATCTAGTCTTACAGATATAACATTCAATTCCCGTTACCTTCGTCTTTAAGAAGTTGTTACAGTGGCCACAAATTTGTTTATTTACTCCCATATTGCCTTGTTTTGTTGTATATATCTATATATTTATAATATTATATGTATATTGTATATTTGTAACAATATATATGTATATATATTTATATGTTTAATATTATAATATTATATGTATATCGTATATTTGTAATATTATGTGTGTTATTTTGTTCAAACTTTATGGCAGGTACTTAGCGTAGGTAGCGAGGCTGGTCCCCCGGTCAGTACAGGTGACCTCTTGTGGCCCAGGTTGATGTCACCAGTTTCCAGTTACCCGATTTATAACCACTGATGCCGCCTCTTGCCACTATTCTATATTTCTAGTGTTCTATATTTATAATATTCACTTCCAACTTATATGTTGTTGTGATACCCGTTCCACATCACTGTTCCACGAATCACCGTTCACTATTTTTTTTTGTTTTTTTTCCTAATACACGCATGTACACAAAGCCTCGTTCACTGGCTCACACGCGGTCTCCCGTTTATTCTCTATTTAACACAAAGTTCTATTGTTAATGACTATTTTCAATTTTCCAGCGGGTCACTATGCACTTTGTTATGTCTGTAATCAGTAATCCACGGCAGTAGTCCTACGAATCCCTGTTAATGTCACGATTTTAACGGAGCGCGCATGGTACGTCTACCCCCTCCCTCGACCTCGACTCGACTATTGTACATTGGCTGAACCTGCTGATAAAAACTGCTTTGGGTAGTTTAGATAGAGGCGGTGCTCTGTGTGAAGTCCCACTTCGCACGGAGAGGAGTTTTCCAAGTCCTCCGCGAGTTCCTCTGTTATACATTCCTGGTCATTATTATTCGATCTATTTAACTTGTATGATAAACTAGCCGGCAGCTGAGCGAACAGAACACTAGACGCGTGATCCTGTGGTCCCGGGTTCGATTCCAGGCGCTGGCCTGTTTAATGTACTAATGAATAAGATAGCATCTGAGAGATACTCAAATGGGGTAACTCCGATCATATATGCCGATGATATTTTGTTTCAGGGCAAAGATATTTCAAAGGTTCAAACAGTGTTGGACAATTTCGGAAACCTGTGTCACCATATGGGACTGGTGGTTAATGAAAACAAAACTAAGTTTGAATGTAGAAATCGGAGCCCCATTGTATTGAAAATAAACGGTAAAAATATAGAGAGAGTTAATATATATAAATATTTAGGCATATATGTTGGATATACCCATGAGAGTTTGGAAGCTGAGATGAACAGACTGTTGAGTCAATGTCGGAAGAGATTACAACCTCTGAAGGCCTTGGCATGCTGTGGAAAGGGAGCGGGAGTCCCTGTGCAACGAATGGTATACTTGAGTACTGTAAGATCTCTTATTGATTATGCTGCACCTGTCATTTCTTGTTTTGGTAAAGGTAGGATGGGCAAGTTGGAGAAGGTACAAAATGAAGCCATGAGAATTATCTTAGGATACCCAAGAAATGCTATGATTGAGATAATGAGGATGGAGTTGAATCTCCAGAGAATTGGGGATAGAATTGAAGAGATAAATGTAGCCTCTGCCATTAGATTAATGAGAGGTGGGGGAGCTAATGAATTATTCCTCTCGGTTCAAAAGGTGGGAAGTAGTGAACAGTGTATGAAGAAGAAGAGAGTATATATGAATAAATTATGTTATAAAGAATGATGTTATTACAGAGTGTATTGCTGTGCCCAAGAGAAAATTTACACCACCATGGGAGGATTGTAATGTAGATGTAGTAATTACTCCCTTGCATAAGAAAAAAAGTATGTATGAAATAGGAGAGCTGAGGGCAACATATGATTGTGTAATTAGAAAACTGCCTACAGAAAACACTCTACATGTATATTGTGATGGGTCAGTAGCTAGGGATGGGAAGGCAGGATGTGGAGTCTTGATCAGGGAGTACACTGACATCGGCACTGTAGATACTGTTATTGCTTCCTGGGGGTGGAGGCCTGGTCGAGGACCGGGCCGCGGGGACACTAAAGGCCCGAAATCATGTCAAGATAACCTCAAGATACTATGTTCCTGTGCTGTATCAGAATATTTGTAAATAAGTTATATTTAAATATCTTATATCGAATATCTTATGCTTTTAAGTAGGATACCTTGAGTGTTTAGAGCGTAAGTTATACACTTATATGAATGAGATGGGGTGGATGTAAATAGGAGCTGCCTCGTATGGGGCAATAGTCCTTAGGCGGTCACTTTAATTAATAGGTTATGTTTAGTTTTACAAAAGCAATCATGTAGCACAATTGTTTCGTAAGACTTAAAAAATTAGTAATTATCAAAAGAAAGATCAAAGCACAACTTGTAAGTGCACAAACCAAATTTAGCATTAATTTTACAAATAACTTAAATCTTTTATGTAGGTATTGCTTAAAATTTTTACATATTTACATAATATATCAATAAATCCTAATGAAGTACATATAATATAATTATCGTTATTAGTAAAAAAGCTTTTTATTGAAAAATTATTATAAATATAAATTTTTTTATCTAATTTTAGAAAGAAAAACAAATATGCATGGTAGACTTAATTAAAAATTATATTACAGCAATTTTGTAACTATGCAGAGTTTAAATACCAGACTATGTGTTGTTGTCGTTTTCAGACACTAGGATGCAGTATACTCTAACCTTAAACATTCCACACAAACACACGTTGCCTTTCTTATATGTTGTTGATTGATGTCACTTGTGTTGATTGATGTCACTTGTGTCCGGTCGTGATGGTCAAGCGGATTAAGGCGTCCCTGTACATACCAGTTGCGTTGCTCCTGGCAGTATGGGTTCGAGTCACTTCTGGGGTGTGAGTTTTCAGTTATATATATATATATATATATATATATATATATATATATATATATATATATATATATATATATATATATATATATATATATATATATATATATATATATATATATATATGCAACAATGATCACAAAAACACTGATCCAAGTATGTAGAATAACCACATGTGAAAAATAGAAAATGCTTAACGCGTTTTCGGCTAATTCCCCTTCATCAGAGAAAAGTAGAATGAAGATCTTAATTATTTATCTTATTTATTGAAGATTTATCTTCATTCTAGTTTGCTCTGATGAAGGTGAATTAGCCGAAAACGCGTTAAGCATTTTCCATTTTTCACATGTGGTTATTCTTCATATATATATATATATATATATATATATATATATATATATATATATATATATATATATATATATATATATATATATATATATAAATATAAATATATGTATATATATATATTTATATTATATATATATTTATATTATATATATATATATTTATATATATATATATATATATATATATATATATATATATATATATATATATATATATATATATATATATATATATATATATATATATATATATATATATTATTAAATATGACCGAAAAAGTAAGATTAATAATTCTAACACGAATTTTCTCAATCTTTCGTACATTTCTTTTCACTGTTGGAGGTAAATCAAAAATCAATTCTCCAAAATTCATTTTTATTTCTAGTCTGATGCGACACGAGCGCGTTTTGTAAAACTTATTACATTTTCAAAGACTTTTAGTTTACAAATACACAACTGAATAGAACTTACGCATCTCCGATTTTATATCTACATTTGAGTGAGGTGGATGGGGTGAGGTGGCATTAATAGGGTATTAATTTCATCAACACAAGACAGAACAAGAGGTGGCATTAATAGGGTATTAATTTCATCAACACAAGACAGAACACGAAACAATGGGTATTGAATAGAAGTGTTTGTAGAAAGCCTATTGGTCCATATTTCTTGATGCTTCTATATTGGAGCGGAGTCTTGAGGTGGGTAGAATATAGTTGTGTAATAATTGGCTGTTGATTGCTGGTGTTGACTTCTTGATGTTGTAACAAACTAGGCTGTTGTAAGAATTATCCAGAGTGGTTTATCGACAAAAGAGAATGGGAAGCTGAGCCGCATGGTGACCTGACCCCCAGGGGAATTCGCGGTGGAAATAACCGACGCTTTGTTCATAACGGCGTATAATGAATCATCCTATAGTATTCAGTAATTTAGAGAAAATTAGCCTTTATTCATTTTGCATTAAAATTGTATTGTATAATAGTACTGGATACAATATCAAGAGTATTCTAATTATTGAGTTTAAGTCACCATCAGTGACGTCACGAATCGGATCTAACTTTTAAGGCGGAGTGACCGGCGGTCATAGGTCATCAGGGGTTGACAGGTCTACTATTTCTACTAATTCTACAAGTTTTAATAACCATTTTTGTGATCGGGAACAGCTCTGCCGTTAGATGTTTGTAATTTAATTCAGTAAAATAATTCAACCAGTCTGGATCAATTAAGTACAACAGAGTTTAATTGTTATAACTTAACCTTGCTAAAGTAACTGGGTAAGCGATGCGGAACAATACAAGGTTCTAGTCTGGGCTAGGCCAGACGAGGACAAGTCAGTGTGAATACGGGAGCAGCTGGGAGAGGTCAAACATCTTACCTCTCCCCAAGACATCTAGCTGGTCGCCCAAGGTATAGTTGCTATGGTTATGTATAGAAATAGTCTTCTCATTTGCCATTCAGGTCAAGTAGGGAGTGTTAAAGTGATAGGGAGTGAACCTATTTAGATTTTGTCTTAGTTTTCTTTTAATAAATTAAATTTGTTATTAATTTGCATTTTATTGTTTCCATGTGTTTTATGTGTATACTTGTCCTGGTCACGTGGTCCACACGAGGCGGAGTTGCATTGGGCGCCGATTCTAACATCGAATCGGAATTATCATTACCGTGTAATTTATTCCACACTCAAGGTCATCGTTTATAGTGGGGATCAAGCCCCTAGGTTGATTAATTAGCGTGATCGATCCAGACCTCGATCATTGCTCTTGTATTACTGGTCTGGTGGTGGCAGCAGAGGTGACTCTAGGGTTTTGTTCAGAGCTTAGGTCACGTCATACTGGGTGTAGAATCCTAAGTCGGTCAATCGTCTTAGGACCACGTGGCGTGGAGTTGGCTTTGTTAAAAGTTTTGGAGTCCCTTGGTTTAGAAATAAAAGTAAGAATACGGGTAGAGGGAGTAGAAAGAAGGAAGTAAAGAGAGAGGAACCCCAACCCGTGTTACAATGGTGCACAGCGGTGGTTTCAAAAATTTTGTTTGAAATTGTTGAAAGGCTCACGCGTCTAGCCGTTCGAACACGTGCGCGGATACTAAGGAGACAGCCGCGGGCCAGGATTAGCAGTGCGCCCCACAAGTGCGTTTGAGTGGGGATTGGCGAATCTTGGGTCATGCGGGCTGATATGATTAAGGTTAGTTAGTAAGATTAGGCTATTAAAATTAGATTTATTGAAAAGGAGACCGCTCCGAGTTGATTGGACTGGGTACCATACTCGACCCATTGCAATTAATTCAGAGGTGTTGGGAGCCACCATACTCTCAACAGCAGTTCCTTGAGGGCTGTCGGGGGCGGATATATCTATGGGACGCCAGTAGATAGTCCGAGGGCGTTATTAGACGACCCAAAACGCTAAGGAAAAACGTAATCCGTGAAGGGCGTTGCGGCCTCCGAGGGACGGACTAGTAAACTACCTAGCAGCGATTCAACAACTAAGTGATCGCACACTTAGTGGAGGTTGAGTCGTCCCTAGTCATAATTGTTGCTGAAAGCTGCGTGTCGCTCTGTTGGAACCTAGATGGTGTGGCCTCTAGGCTAGGTGTGGTACGGCGAGCCGGTAGGAACAATTATAAGTTTAAGTCGAGTGCATTTTTGAATTAAGTATACTTAAATTTATAAAGTAATTTCCGTTTATTTGCGTGTTCTAGATTAATTTTTTCCCCTAAATTCAATCCCCGGTTAAAATTTTTCCCAAGGGTTTAGCGTTTTCTTGCATATTAGGCTAAGTGCGTACGTTAAGTTTTGTTATTCCCTGTTCTGTTAGTCTAAGTCAGAGGCGTTGTTAATCCTCTGGACTTAGGGCTATATGTCGGTCACGATAGATAAGTGAAGGAGTTTAAGGGATAATAAGTTGCGTGTAAATGCTTAATAGAGTCCGTGGTATATTTCTAAGTATTTTGGGATAAGTTTTCGGCTAAGTCGATGTCGGAAACTCGTTAACTAATTAATTTGTATTCGTGGGTCACGTGTATGATCTGGGCGTCATTAGGATTCTCCAGTCGATGCGAGTGATATTTTCTAGTTTTTACCAGTAAGACGGTAGAATTGTGTTTGTAGACTTAGAATTCTGTTTTCAGTAGAAACGTAGGTGGAAAATTTTCTAAGTCCAGCTTGGGCTAGAATCTGACTTTTTGGCGGAAATTCTAATTTTCATGTTTCGTGTATATTCTGGGGTCAGTATTACTCTCTAGTGCGCGCAAGGGACGTAATTCTGTTCGTAAAGCATTAAACAGTGATAATTACATTTTTGCCGAATTTAGTTATTTTTCGAGAAAATCGTGTTGTAATTTTGTCAGAGTCCATTTGAGGTGAAAATCTCGGATTTTGACGAAAATTCGAATTAATGAGTGTTGAAACCGCCCGATGTGTCAGTATTGTTCTGTATACAACGTCAGTAGTAAATAATAACGTATTTATATCTGGGAACGAGAAACCCTAATTTTTGTGAATTAAACGAGTTTTGTGATATTTGGGGTGATAGAATTTTTTTTCCCTCGGAGTCAGAAAAATTGGCAGAGTCCAGCAATTGAGTAAAAACGCAGTTTTTGATAAAAATTCAATTTTTAGTAAGCATTTATAGGTCCTGGGTGTCTATATTAATCGCTAGAGCGGTTTATTAACGTAAAACTAGTTATTTTTCTTCAGAACAAAAATTTTGATTTTTCAGCGTTTAAGCGAAAAAGCGCGGGACTTAGTTTTTTTCAGCGCAGCTGGTCCCGCTCCATCAGTCATCAGTGGCCACGCTGCTCACTTCAAGTGCGCTTAGTATTCAAGTACAATAAATATTCTTTATTAATCCATCACGAGTGCTGCGCGTTAGTTGCGTTATCATTTAAATTGTTTTATATAAATTAGATTCTTTAATTTTTTTAACGTAAAGGACTTAGGTTTCAGCAATAGAACTGCGGGATATTTCACGGTCAGACACGAGTGCGGGGCAGACACTCATTCATTGGATTCACTTCAGCGATTCTCTCGATAAATCGTTGTATTTCCTATTTTGGGAATTTAGTAGTTTTCTCTTAGAAAAGAGTTGTGATTTTTTTTATTTGTGTAAGATCACGGTTGTAGTGAGTCCGGGTCGAGGGTGTACTAAAGGGTAGTTTAGAAGAGACGTGGCACACAAGGAATCACAGAAAATGTTTAACCCAGATAATTACCAGTCAGTGGGGACCAGTGGGAGTGGAAGTGGAAGTGTAGAGGACAGCACCTCTTCCGACACCACTGGGGACCACCTAGGTACACCTCATCCGTCACTACAACAACCCCAACCCCATCCTCAATTCCCATACCAACCCTTCCCCCAACCCCAGGCCACTCCATACCCATTCCAACCCCAGGCCACCCCATACCCATATCCATTCCAACCCCAGGCCACCCCATACCCATACCCATTCCAACCCCAGGCCACCCCATACCCATACCCATTCCAACCCCAGGCCACCCCATACCCATACCCATACCCATTCCAGCCCCAGGCCACCCCATACCCACCCCAACCTCAATCCACACCCCAGCCTGAGGTCACCCACACCATACCTCAACCCCAACCTCCATCCACACCCCAACCCCAGGCCACCCACACCATACCTCAACCCCAACCCCAGGCCGCCACAGCCTTAGACAGGCAGATGCGCACGGAGACGCCGGGCACTCAGTTGTCGCCATACGTAGAGGCGTTAAGTAAAGGCGAGGGAGCCAAGCCGAGGAACTGTGGCGCGGGTTCATCAGGCGGGAAGCAGCCCTCAGCTGCAAGTTCGAGCCACCCTGCGCGGGGTACCAACAGAGATCCGCGGAGGTGTTACTCCTGCTGGAAGCGCGGGCATATACAGAGGGATTGCGAAGTCACTCCTACGAAAGCATGAAAGCAGGCTCCTAGTGATGGTAGGCCTACTTTTGAGGTGAAAGTGGAAGGTGTGAGATTGACAGCTTTTGTTGATACAGGAAGCCAGGCGACGGTAATTAAAAAGTCAGCCTTCAGCAATTTTAAGTATGCACGTCTTCAACGTTGCGCAAAGACATTAACAGCAGTCAATGGGGAAAAGATTGAGATCGTAGGTCAAGGTACTGTTAATTTTGAGATTGATGGGGAATTGCAGCCTCACACATGTACGATCGTAGAGAACCTTGATTTTCCTGGTCACATCTTAATGGGAACTGATTTTCTGTCGCGATTTGATTATTCCTTGTCTGCTCAAAAAGGGGCTAGGAACTGCAGGTTGCAGTTGGGACAGACTTCCTACCCTGTGGAGATGATCGACCATCCCCCAGTTGTAGCTTCAATTAAGAGGAAGCTGAAATATAATGCGCACTATCCAAAATTGATTTTTAAGTCTCTTCCAGACACAGTTAAGAGGTCATGCGCCTTGCATGCATTGACCAAACAGTGTTGCCCACCACATTCTGTTAAATTTATTAAAGTAGCCGTGGGACGTCACATACAACCAGGTACCACCCTTCAGGTGGCTGGGAGATGTGATAGTTTATTAATTCCTCATCACTTAGTTGTAGTGCTCGATAAAGGTGCACTCATTCCAGTTGTCAATCTTTCACATAAGACTTTTCGCTTCAGGGCAGGTGATAGGGTATCTCAGGGAACCATGGTGGAGGACACAGAAATCTTTCACCATGAGTCAGCTGAGACGCCAGCCGTCACTGCACAATGTAGTGCACTGAATATGTTGAATACTAAAACACCATCCAAAGTACAATACGAGACGAGAAATGTTGCACAGAATGTTGAGGAAGTGGAAAAATTAATTTCAGCACTTGATTTGCAACATGTTGCACAGGCAGATAGGAAGGCACTGAGAGGAGTTTTACGAAAATTCCCGAAATTGTTTGCGACAGAGGATGACCAGATTGGTCTCCTTGATAAGATCGAGCACACCATTCCAACTGGTGACCATTTGCCTGTGTACACAAGACAGTGGAGGTTGCCGGAACAGGCAAAGAACATTATCAGGGAGGAGTGCCAGAAAATGTTGAGACAGGGCGTGATAGAGCCTAGTACGTCACCGTGGCTCTCTCCTGTTGTGCTAGTTCGGAAACCGGACGGTAGTTATCGTTTCTGTGTTGACTACCGGAAGGTGAACGAACTAACTAAGGGTGATGTGTATCCGTTGCCCCGAATACAGGAGATCATAGATCAATTTGGTGCTGCTAAGTATTTCTCAACTCTTGACGCAAAATCGGCGTATTGGGCGATTCCGGTGGCAGAACAAGATAGGGAAAAAACAGCATTCTCGGATGGTAGGCACACTTATCAATTCCGTAGGATGCCGTTTGGTTTGAAGACAGCGCCTTCGTCGTTTCAGAGGGCCATCAACTTTATCCTTAGTCCGGTACTGGGTAGGCATTCTTTAGCGTACCTGGATGATGTTGTGATATATTCCAGGACGTTTGAGGAACACCTACAGGACTTGACTGAGACTTTGAAATTGTTAGATCAGGCAGGTTTCAGGCTGAATGTTCAGAAGTGCACCTTGGCGGCTCAGAAATTCAAATTTCTGGGGTTCCAGGTGTGCCCAGACGGTATCCGACCTGACCCAGATTCTTGCCGCGCCATTGCTGACATGCCTATTCCAAGGACAGCAAAGGACGTGCGTAGGTTTTTGGGGGCGGCCGGATATTTTCGTCGTCACATTGAAGGTTTCGCTGGCATTTCAGCACCCCTGACTGATCTGACAAAGAAAAATGCGAAGTTTGTGTGGAAATCAGAACATGACGAGGCCTATCGCAAACTGAAAGACCAACTAATCACGACACCGGTATTGGCTATTCCTGATTTTGATAAAGAGTGGGAAGTGCACACTGACGCCAGCGGTATAGCTATTGGCGGGTGCTTAATTCAGCGAGACGCAGATAATTTACCCCATCCAGTAGCCTATTTCAGTAGGAAGGTCAAAGGACCTGAAGTTCGTTATTCAGCTACGGATCGGGAGGCACTGGCAGTAGTAGAATCAGTTAGGTATTTCGAGCCTTACCTATTTCAGCGGCATTTTGTAATCTACACAGACCATCGAGCGTTAACACACATATTTAAGAAGCGAACAAAATGCCCACGAATGTCACGCTGGTCTCACGAACTTTCGGCCCACTCATTCCAGATCTTGTACAAGCCTGGTCCAGCACATGTTGTGCCAGATACGCTAAGTAGAAATATAGCGGCAGTTCAAATTAATGAAAACATTGAAACCATTCCATCAGATAAAATGAGAGAATACCAGATGAGCGAGCCTAGATGGAAAGAGATTATTGAGTATTTAGAGGGAGGAAAATACCCCAAAAAGAAAAAGAATTTACCTATACATGATTTTGAAATGAAACAGGGCGTCCTGTATTATGTTAATAGCCAGAATGATAGGGCAGTATTTCAGCTAGTTATTCCGGACGCGTTGCGGTCATCAGCGTTAAAGCTTGCGCATGCTTCAAAAATTGCAGGGCATCCGGGGATCTTTAAAACGCACTTAAAAGCAAAGTCTCTATTTTATTTTCCAGGATTACTTTCTGAGGTAATCAATTTCGTGAAGTCGTGCCCTCGTTGCCAGAGGAGGAAAGGCACCCTTAAGGTACAAGCCCCACTTCAGGAATTTCCTGAAATTCGTGAACCGTTAGATCGTGTGGGGGCCGATCTGATTGATTTACACCACAGTCATGCGGGTAACAGATACGTGTTGGTGCTAGTTGACCATCTGTCTAGATACACTACACTAGTTGCATTACCTCAGAAGGATTCTCGTACGGTTGCAGATGCGTTCTTGCGTAGGTTCGTTACTGTATTCGGACCTCCTAAAGTTTTAGTCTCTGACCGGGGTCAAGAATTCAATGGGAATATATTTAGAGAAGTTTGTAAGATTTTAGAGACAACTTCGGCTTTTACAACAGCCTACCACCCACAAGCAAACGGAATGACGGAACGGACTAATCGTTCAGTCAAGGATATGCTTGCAATCCTTGCTGAACATGATGCAAACACCTGGGATGAACACCTACCCTATGTTCAGTTCGCCTTGAATACTGCCATCCACCAATCAATTAACACCCAACCACTTCATTTGTTTACTGGTAATTCATGCAATTTCCCGTCAGGTCTGCTTAACAGACATAATGTTGCATACGGGGAGGACTATCCTTCAGAGGTCCTTGGAAAAATGAGAAATGCATGGAATATTGCAGCTGAAGCGTCCAAGAAGGCACGGACTCGGTATGCTCATTTTTATGACAAGAAAGTGCGCCCTCTTGAGTTGACGGAAGGAAGCCTCGTATTGAGAGTGAATGAGGCTGCGCCCGCCAATCAGAGCAGGAAGCTAGCTCCGAGGTGGCGAGGACCCTATAGAGTAATTAAAAGGGCGGGGCCGGTTAATCTTGTTATAAAAGGAGTGTTCGAGGACCAGGTGGAAAGGACAATTCATGTAAATAAATTGAAACAATATCATGCTAGAGAGGAATTAGAACTGCCTTCAGCGGGTCTAGTTCCTGACTCTGCAGTGCTGACTCATGGCTTCACCGACGAGTCAGAAGATGAGGATGACCCTCTGTCATCGCTCATCAGTAGTCAGGTGCAGTCTCGCCACCCTATGGTGACGAGATCTCGCGCTATACAGTAAAGTAACTTCCTTGGTTAGTATAATTTAGTATTCATTAGATTTTCCTGTAAAGGCAATGAGATGTACTATGTCTATACTTGACTCAGGTAGCAACTTTTACCGTGCTCTGGGGTTCCACCTCCACCAAACCCAGAGTATATCTATGCTTCCGCTGTGTTGTGTCTGTCTGTTCCCAGGTCTGATTGGT
Organism: Procambarus clarkii; assembly: GCF_040958095.1. Classification (NCBI taxonomy): domain Eukaryota; kingdom Metazoa; phylum Arthropoda; class Malacostraca; order Decapoda; family Cambaridae; genus Procambarus; species Procambarus clarkii. Next base: position 18,444,803 of record NC_091151.1, on the reverse strand, counting down.
ACACCGACCCAGTTGTTCCAGCCACACGTGAACCCTTGTCTGTAAAGACCGAGGGGGGAGGCACGTTACACAAAGCCCTCCCCCCACCAGACCCAGTAACCCATACATCAGTTACTTTGGGGATGAGTGACTGTCCAAGAGTCACCCGGCCGACGCCTCACGTCACTAACGAGGTTGTCAGGGCCAGCGAGCTGTCCACATTATAGCAGTCACCGGAGGTGCCATACAACGCCGGGGTAGCTGTCTCGAGATCACCAATACCCACCTGCTGCGTCATCAGGACTGCAGCCATTCCAGCAGTGTTGGAGGAGAGGTCAAGAAATGGAAAGCACGTAGCAGTACTCAAGAATTTCGCCGGAAGATTAATGATTACGTCATCTGAAGTAACAAGAAAGCAGAAGTAAGGCGGTCACAGGTGGAAGGCACGGTTTCCCTACAGAGTACCGGGACTCGCCAATAGAGGGTCGCAAAATTGTCTCCTTTGGCCTAAAGTCGGCGGTACGAGGGTATGCACAGTTGGTGTTTACGGCCTAGTAACCTGGTGACATCAAGAAACGCCTGAGATGACGTGAGCAATGATGGAAGACGAGATTCACCTGTTCTGCAAACAAGCAACCCGCCTCTACGACCTTCTAACATCACTCCTGCTAAGAGACACCGTTGGTACATCCAGTTCTGCTCTGCTGTGGTCATCTGCGACAAGTTTAACATCAAGACTACCGTGTGAACTGTGATTGATACGAAGGCGTGTGGACTGTCGAGAGCAAGATTAATGGCCGAAGTAACAGTATTCTACAGCTGTCACTTGGCACTCCGCTCTACTACACTCTGTCGTCATTCAAGAGTACCGGATGGGAGTACAAGAGGACCAGGTATTGATGTCTACACATGAGAAGAAGAAAGATCGACACCGTCATCGTCAGCGACTACATTCAGCATCCAGCAGCATCGATTTTTTTTTTTTTCGATTACTCAATATGAACAATTGATACAAACAACAAAGTTGGCTCTGAACATCTGTGTAAAGAACATCTGGACACTTTTGTTTAAATGTTGAAAAACAGATTTAGAATCAATACTTTTTAAATGTTGAAAAACAGATTTAAAATAATAATTCTGGTATAATATATGAAAATTTAACTATAAATTGGTCAGTAATCAAAATCGAAGCCCCTGTGTAATTGTCTCAGCCCAGAACAAACGGTTATGGAAAATTATGTTGTGCTATTTTTTTCAGAATGTTTGAACACAGGAGAGGCGGACCAATATAAACATTGACACTTCTAGTGAGTGAGAACACTTGGCTGTACAGTCAGCTGAAACCTGTGATATAGTATAGGAATTTTTTATTTTTAGATACATGTAATAAACGTTAGGTGTGTTCCTTAACATGTCAAGGTTGACATTGATGGGGAGTGGTTAGTACACGGATGTGAACTGATAGTTCCGTAGTACGCTCCCGGATGACTGAAAGTTCAGTCTGATGATATAACTTTAATGTTTGTTTGAGCACGGTGTGGCCGGCTCTAGAGGACACATGGACTTGGCTAGTGAAGAGCCAAGAGAGTTTAATAGCTAGTTTTTGATGGTAGAGTAGGGACATGTTATTTAGCTATGTCAGTAAGGGTAGGATGTATGTTTCCTGATATTAGAGGATTGCTGTCAGTTGACAGCTGAGAAATTTATGAAATATGAACATGTTCATTATGATGTTGGACTATTATTTGTCAAATTTTATTAGTTAGGTTAGCTTTTGTTTGTGGCATGAGTTGAATTGTGGGTTTGGATACTAAACCTCGTGAATTTTAACAAATTAACAAGGTTTACTAAGTGCTTGTGCGGGGGGGTTGTAACAAACTAGGCTGTTGTAAGAATTATCCAGAGTGGTTTATCGACAAAAGAGAATGGGAAGCTGAGCCGCATGGTGACCTGACCCCCAGGGGAATTCGCGGTGGAAATAACCGACGCTTTGTTCATAACGGCGTATAATGAATCATCCTATAGTATTCAGTAATTTAGAGAAAATTAGCCTTTATTCATTTTGCATTAAAATTGTATTGTATAATAGTACTGGATACAATATCAAGAGTATTCTAATTATTGAGTTTAAGTCACCATCAGTGACGTCACGAATCGGATCTAACTTTTAAGGCGGAGTGACCGGCGGTCATAGGTCATCAGGGGTTGACAGGTCTACTATTTCTACTAATTCTACAAGTTTTAATAACCATTTTTGTGATCGGGAACAGCTCTGCCGTTAGATGTTTGTAATTTAATTCAGTAAAATAATTCAACCAGTCTGGATCAATTAAGTACAACAGAGTTTAATTGTTATAACTTAACCTTGCTAAAGTAACTGGGTAAGCGATGCGGAACAATACAAGGTTCTAGTCTGGGCTAGGCCAGACGAGGACAAGTCAGTGTGAATACGGGAGCAGCTGGGAGAGGTCAAACATCTTACCTCTCCCCAAGACATCTAGCTGGTCGCCCAAGGTATAGTTGCTATGGTTATGTATAGAAATAGTCTTCTCATTTGCCATTCAGGTCAAGTAGGGAGTGTTAAAGTGATAGGGAGTGAACCTATTTAGATTTTGTCTTAGTTTTCTTTTAATAAATTAAATTTGTTATTAATTTGCATTTTATTGTTTCCATGTGTTTTATGTGTATACTTGTCCTGGTCACGTGGTCCACACGAGGCGGAGTTGCATTGGGCGCCGATTCTAACATCGAATCGGAATTATCATTACCGTGTAATTTATTCCACACTCAAGGTCATCGTTTATAGTGGGGATCAAGCCCCTAGGTTGATTAATTAGCGTGATCGATCCAGACCTCGATCATTGCTCTTGTATTACTGGTCTGGTGGTGGCAGCAGAGGTGACTCTAGGGTTTTGTTCAGAGCTTAGGTCACGTCATACTGGGTGTAGAATCCTAAGTCGGTCAATCGTCTTAGGACCACGTGGCGTGGAGTTGGCTTTGTTAAAAGTTTTGGAGTCCCTTGGTTTAGAAATAAAAGTAAGAATACGGGTAGAGGGAGTAGAAAGAAGGAAGTAAAGAGAGAGGAACCCCAACCCGTGTTACAATGTGTAGTGCCTCGCAAACGTCAAGCCGCCTGCTATCGCTGTATCTATCGATGATTTCTGTGTTGTTTACTAGGATTTCTCTGGCGATGGTTTGGTTGTGGGAAGAGATTATATGTTCCTTAATGGAGCCCTGTTGCTTATGCATCGTTAAACGCCTAGAAAGAGATGTTGTTGTCTTGCCTATATACTGGGTTTTTTGGAGCTTACAGTCCCCAAGAGGGCATTTGAAGGCATAGACGACGTTAGTCTCTTTTAAAGCGTTCTGTTTTGTGTCTGGAGAGTTTCTCATGAGTAGGCTGGCCGTTTTTCTGGTTTTATAGTAAATCGTCAGTTGTATCCTCTGATTTTTGTCTGTAGGGATAACGTTTCTATTAACAATATCTTTCAGGACCCTTTCCTCCGTTTTATGAGCTGTGGAAAAGAAGTTCCTGTAAAATAGTCTAATAGGGGGTATAGGTGTTGTGTTAGTTGTCTCTTCAGAGGTTGCATGGCTTTTCACTTTCCTTCTTATGATGTCTTCGACGAAACCATTGGAGAAGCCGTTATTGACTAGGACCTGCCTTACCCTACAGAGTTCTTCGTCGACTTGCTTCCATTCTGAGCTGTGGCTGAGAGCACGGTCGACATATGCGTTAACAACACTCCTCTTGTACCTGTCTGGGCAGTCGCTGTTGGCATTTAGGCACATTCCTATGTTTGTTTCCTTAGTGTAGACTGCAGTGTGGAAACCTCCGCCCTTTTCCATGACTGTTACATCTAGAAAGGGCAGCTTCCCATCCTTTTCCATCTCGTAAGTGAAACGCAGCACGGAACTCTGCTCAAATGCCTCCTTCAGCTCCTGCAGATGTCTGACATCAGGTACCTGTGTAAAAATGTCATCAACATACCTGCAGTATATGGCCGGTTTCAAGTTCATGTCGACTAAGACTTTTTGCTCGATGGTACCCATGTAGAAGTTTGCAAACAGGACACCTAGGGGAGAACCCATGGCGACCCCATCTACTTGCTTATACATGTGCCCATCCGGGCTCAAGAAGGGTGCCTCTTTAGTACAAGCTTGGAGTAGTTTCCTCAGAATATTTTCTGGCATGTCAAGAGGAGTACAGGCTGGATCACGATACACTCTGTCGGCTATCATTCCGATTGTCTCGTCCACAGGTACGTTGGTAAACAGCGATTCTACGTATAGACATAGCATAGACACTGTGTCTTCCCATATTAACAGGGACTTGATGAAATTAACGTCTAAATGACCCCTCACTTGCTCTAGTGCTCTTGGGAGGTGGTGATCTTTGGTGTATTTAAATACTCCGAAATTACCATCTCTTTTAAGGGTCTGAGCAGGTGGTGGAGAGGGTTAAGGCGTACCTGTTATGCCAGTTGCTGGAAGGCTTCTGTGCTGGCTAGGGTTCGAGTCTCCTGGTGGGAAAGTGTTCTAAAGTTGTATACTTCACTCTCGTGTTTAGGAGAGTTGTGCGTTAAGCATAGACACTGTGTCTTCCCATATTAACAGGGACTTGATGAAATTAACGTCTAAATAACCCCTCACTTGCTCTAGTGCTCTTGGTAGGTGGTGATCTTTGGTGTATTTAAATACTCCGAAATTACCATCTCTTTTAAGGGTCTGAGCAGGTAGTGGAGAGGGTTAAGGCGTACCTGTTATGCCAGTTGCTGGAAGGCTTCTGTGCTGGCTAGGGTTCGAGTCTCCTGGTGGGAAAGTGTTCTAAAGTTGTATACTTCACTCTCGTGTTTAGGAGAGTTGTGCCTTAAGCATAGACACTGTGTCTTCCCATATTAACAGGGACTTGATGAAATTAACGTCTAAATGACCCCTCACTTGCTCTAGTGCTCTTGGGAGGTGGTGATCTTTGGTGTATTTAAATACTCAGAAATTACCATCTCTTTTAAGGGTCTGAGCAGGTGGTGGAGAGGGTTAAGGCGTACCTGTTATGCCAGTTGCTGGAAGGCTTCTGTGCTGGCTAGGGTTCGAGTCTCCTGGTGGGAAAGTGTTCTAAAGTTGTATACTTCACTCTCGTGTTTAGGAGAGTTGTGCCTTAAGCATAGACACTGTGTCTTCCCATATTAACAGGGACTTGATGAAATTAACGTCTAAATGACCCCTCACTTGCTCTAGTGCTCTTGGGAGGTGGTGATCTTTGGTGTATTTAAATACTCCGAAATTACCATCTCTTTTAAGGGTCTGAGCAGGTGGTGGAGAGGGTTAAGGCGTACCTGTTATGCCAGTTGCTGGAAGGCTTCTGTGCTGGCTAGGGTTCGAGTCTCCTGGTGGGAAAGTGTTCTAAAGTTGTATACTTCACTCTCATGTTTTGGAGAGTTGTGCCTTAAGCATAGACACTGTGTCTTCCCATATTAACAGGGACTTGATGAAATTAACGTCTAAATGACCCCTCACTTGCTCTAGTGCTCTTGGGAGGTGGTGATCTTTGGTGTATTTAAATACTCCGAAATTACCATCTCTTTTAAGGGTCTGAGCAGGTGGTGGCGAGGGTTAAGGCGTACCTGTTATGCCAGTTGCTGGAAGGCTTCTGTGCTGGCTAGGGTTCGAGTCTCCTGGTGGGAAAGTGTTCTAAAGTTGTATACTTCACTCTCGTGTTTAGGAGAGTTGTGCCTTAAGCATAGACACTGTGTCTTCCCATATTAACAGGGACTTGATGAAATTAACGTCTAAATGACCCCTCACTTGCTCTAGTGCTCTTGGGAGGTGGTGATCTTTGGTGTATTTAAATACTCCGAAATTACCATCTCTTTTAAGGGTCTGAGCAGGTGGTGGAGAGGGTTAAGGCGTACCTGTTATGCCAGTTGCTGGAAGGCTTCTGTGCTGGCTAGGGTTCGAGTCTCCTGGTGGGAAAGTGTTCTAAATATATATATATATATATATATATATATATATATATATATATATATATTGTAACACTGTAAAAGTGTTTGGTTTAGTTGTATTTAATACATACATAGAGTACATGAGTCACAGACAGGGATTTGAGAAGGCGCCAAGTTGTCGGCCGGAGTTTCACACCTCTAAGAGTTAATGACCACCAAGTGACCTGAGGTCAGATCATGCGAATTTCACCTTACTTCTACTAATCTTATAATTGTAGCCTGGTAGCCTTCAAACATGCCGACGTTTAAGGAGTGGCTTGGTAGAGAGCTTGAGGCTATCTACTTGTGGGCAGAGTTAGTTACTAGGTTCCCCAATATATACTCGGAGAGCTATCGATTCGAGAGCATTAACTAGACAGAGAAGAACAGCAGCCAGGAGAGCAGAGGAGACGGCCTAGCAGGGAGGCTGTCGGCCGGCAGGGCGGGACAGTCTCTCAACTACAGACCCCCCCCCCCCCTCTATCTAGCTATAGGCAGACACTTGGTGAGTTGAACATTAAGGTGACTTGGTCGTGTTTTACAAGTGTTGTGTGATGATCAGGGGCAGTCAGTTGTAGTGTTCTCAGATTCTTGGAGGATGACTCACTTTACATATATATATCTTGAACATTGCTTAAATTATGATACTTAGTATGTGAAATATAATTGAATTTATTGTGTAATTTATTTAACTGTGTCCCCCTAGAGCCTTGAGTTGAGGTGAGAAAGCCTCTGTGATTACTGGTTTCATGATTTAATGAGTACATGATAAAGATGGGACATACTAGTAATGACCTCTTGATAACATCTTTTGTGAATATTTTGATACAGACAAGTTCCATTCCTTGTCTTGTATGTAATGGTCTAGAATGGATGGTAGCAGCATTTCGTCTTCTACTATCTACTCTTCTACTTCTACTATCTACTCTTGTACTTCTACCTATCTACACCTCTCCCTCCACTCCTCTCTAAATTCTCACTTTCAACTAATGACCCTCCCACCTCTCTCACCCCAAATCCTCACTAATTACTTCACTATTCATTTCTTTCCTTTCGTTTCCTCTTATACGTTTGTGACAATGAAATGTATTCTAGAGTTCTCTCTGGAGTTTCGGGTAACTGATCAAGTTACGGCGCCTTGTAGTCTTAGCACCTAGGTAGTCGAATACCTAGGTTACAAGGTGTTGAACGAGAGAGGTTGCCTTAGGAACTCTGGGAGTGCTCTAGAATAGTTAGCTAACTGAGGACGGGATAACGGACTAGAGAGAGCTGTTTCCCCCGGCCTCGTTAGTTAACTGGGGGGTGGAATAATGGACAAGATAGAGCTATTTCCCCCACCCCCCGTTACAATGATGGCAGCGGTGTTGAACAATGTTTAATGTAGCATATGTTAGTTGAACATTGTTCAGTCCCACGTGTCCTTTTGCCGCTCAGGCGCTATCAGGGAGATCTTGACAGGTGTTTAATATTCGCGAGTTAGCGAGTTTTTCAGGTTAGGAGATAGTGATTCTCTGGCGATGTGTTTTAGTGATTTTATGTGTTTTGTGAAGTTCAGGGAATGTTCACCAGAACTTGCGTGTGCAGTGATTTATGTTAGTGATAATTTTGGCGATTTGGGAACTTAGTGGTTGGTGGTAGTGGAGGTCAGCTGTGTGACATGTGATCTCGCATGTCCCAGGGGGACACCCAGCCTCCGCTGGTCTCCAGGTCAGTTGGGGAGTGGCAGGTGTAGTTCTTAAGTAGTTTTAAGTGGTGGTTCTGCTCAGATTATTGCGATCGACTGTCTTACTCCATTTGAACGCAATAACCTGAGGTGTACTGGTATTGTACAGCATGCTAGGGGGAGGCTTAGTATGTCAGTAGACTTCACGTTAGGGACGCTCGACGTTAAGATACTCTGGTCACAGGGGTGGCAAAAGTTTGGAGTTGTGGACCCGCGGAGAAGCGAGGGAAACACTCTGGGTCACGAAGGTAGCTGTAGGTTAAGGGTGGGAGTAACGGTTAATAATGTACGTAAGATTAAGAACGGTATAGTTAAGTTAGGCTAGTGTTTTGTCTATTAGTTTTGATATTTATTGTGGAGATTGGTTTAGGTGACAAGTTAAAAGTAGTGACGACCTTATTCTCTCTTCTCTAACTTTACTGTTTTACTTCTCTAACTAGGACTGTCTTATGTTCCACCAAGTCAGTATCATTCAGAGTTAATTGGATTATTAAAATTTGAGTGTAGTCGTTGCCAGGAGGAGAGCATTATGACTGGACTGTGTAAACCCTATACAAACTACAGGGTCACACAACATTTTGGGAGCACGGGTATTGTTGCCTTTCTGTTCATTCACAGGTCGGAGCCAGAGGAGAGGCGCGACGCATATACAGAAGAGAGAGACGGCTGCTTGGTACCATACTCATGGGCGTTTATCACCACCTCGACGACCAGCCCACTACCTGGAGGTCATGGCTCCACCACCACCACCACCCCGGGGGACCCCAAGATGCAGCCCTCTCGGTCGGTCAACATTGGTCTACCCAGTGAACCCCAGGACGGACGGACCCCAGTGGACCCCAAGATGGACGGAACCCCCAGTGGACCCCAGGTCGTTCTGCAGACGACCCCAGACGACCCAGTAAAAATGGAAGAGGAACAATAACGACTCCAGTCTGGCCCACCAACATCGGTCTGCCCAGGATGGACCCCAGGACGGACGGACCCCAATGGACCCCAGGTCACTTGTCAAAGACCCATGGGAGGAGGAAGAGAGAAGAAAGAAGAAGCAGATAAGACCAAGCTAAGTGAGACACGATGCCTAGTGTCCCTTGCTGGTGTCTGCATCATTGCATGGAGCTTAATTGCAAGACAGGATCGTTTGCCTTAACTGGCCGCCCCTCCTGCAAGCATGTTGCTCTGTTGAGTGATTCTTCCTGTGTCATGCGGACTTGATGTGGCTGTCAGAAGTGGCTCTCTGAAGGAGGTGTGCTGGAGCAACAGGGAGGAGAAGAGTAGGATGGGATTTCTACGTTGGCAACTATGAAGGTCTCGAAACTTGTAGTCCCTATAGCTGTGAAAAAACCCAATATACGTCTCTCATGGTGACTGATGTAGGGCCAATTACAGATCAGCTGGGACAACCGAATTCCACGGTCCTGTGCGCAGTTCAAGTAGTAACGGCTTTCTGGTTGACCAAGGGTTGTTGTGCGTTAACGACGGAGAAGCGACGGAAGCAGTTGTGTTGAAGAAATGTGGTACAGGACTATCTATAAGACCCAGCAGTGACGTCGCCCAGCCAGAGACAATGGACGTCTGTCTACATATTTCATTTTTAGAGTAGGATGATGTATTAGCTAGGATGTATTTTTTTTTTTCCTTAATAAAGTTGTTGCACACAGCTAGCTTGCTTTAGCAGTGTTGCAAAAACTTTATTTTCGGGGAGAAGGGGAGATGTAACACTGTAAAAGTGTTTGGTTTAGTTGTATTTAATACATACATAGAGTACATGAGTCACAGACAGGGATTTGAGAAGGCGCCAAGTTGTCGGCCGGAGTTTCACACCTCTAAGAGTTAATGACCACCAAGTGACCTGAGGTCAGATCATGCGAATTTCACCTTACTTCTACTAATCTTATAATTGTAGCCTGGTAGCCTTCAAACATGCCGACGTTTAAGGAGTGGCTTGGTAGAGAGCTTGAGGCTATCTACTTGTGGGCAGAGTTAGTTACTAGGTTCCCCAATATATACTCGGAGAGCTATCGATTCGAGAGCATTAACGAGACAGAGAAGAACAGCAGCCAGGAGAGCAGAGGAGACGGCCTAGCAGGGAGGCTGTCGGCCGGCAGGGCGGGACAGTCTCTCAACTACAGACCCCCCCCCCCTCTATCTAGCTATAGGCAGACACTTGGTGAGTTGAACATTAAGGTGACTTGGTCGTGTTTTACAAGTGTTGTGTGATGATCAGGGGCAGTCAGTTGTAGTGTTCTCAGATTCTTGGAGGATGACTCACTTTACATATATATATCTTGAACATTGCTTAAATTATGATACTTAGTATGTGAAATATAATTGAATTTATTGTGTAATTTATTTAACTGTGTCCCCCTAGAGCCTTGAGTTGAGGTGAGAAAGCCTCTGTGATTACTGGTTTCATGATTTAATGAGTACATGATAAAGATGGGACATACTAGTAATGACCTCTTGATAACATCTTTTGTGAATATTTTGATACAGACAAGTTCCATTCCTTGTCTTGTATGTAATGGTCTAGAATGGATGGTAGCAGCATTTCGTCTTCTACTATCTACTCTTCTACTTCTACTATCTACTCTTGTACTTCTACCTATCTACACCTCTCCCTCCACTCCTCTCTAGATTCTCACTTTCAACTAATGACCCTCCCACCTCTCTCACCCCAAATCCTCACTAATTACTTCACTATTCATTTCTTTCCTTTCGTTTCCTCTTATACGTTTGTGACAATGAAATGTATTCTAGAGTTCTCTCTGGAGTTTCGGGTAACTGATCAAGTTACGGCGCCTTGTAGTCTTAGCACCTAGGTAGTCGAATACCTAGGTTACAAGGTGTTGAACGAGAGAGGTTGCCTTAGGAACTCTGGGAGTGCTCTAGAATAGTTAGCTAACTGAGGACGGGATAACGGACTAGAGAGAGCTGTTTCCCCCGGCCTCGTTAGTTAACTGGGGGGTGGAATAATGGACAAGATAGAGCTATTTCCCCCACCCCCCGTTACAATGATGGCAGCGGTGTTGAACAATGTTTAATGTAGCATATGTTAGTTGAACATTGTTCAGTCCCACGTGTCCTTTTGCCGCTCAGGCGCTATCAGGGAGATCTTGACAGGTGTTTAATATTCGCGAGTTAGCGAGTTTTTCAGGTTAGGAGATAGTGATTCTCTGGCGATGTGTTTTAGTGATTTTATGTGTTTTGTGAAGTTCAGGGAATGTTCACCAGAACTTGCGTGTGTTGTGATTTATGTTAGTGATAATTTTGGCGATTTGGGAACTTAGTGGTTGGTGGTAGTGGAGGTCAGCTGTGTGACATGTGATCTCGCATGTCCCAGGGGGACACCCAGCCTCCGCTGGTCTCCAGGTCAGTTGGGGAGTGGCAGGTGTAGTTCTTAAGTAGTTTTAAGTGGTGGTTCTGCTCAGATTATTGCGATCGACTGTCTTACTCCATTTGAACGCAATAACCTGAGGTGTACTGGTATTGTACAGCATGCTAGGGGGAGGCTTAGTATGTCAGTAGACTTCACGTTAGGGACGCTCGACGTTAAGATACTCTGGTCACAGGGGTGGCAAAAGTTTGGAGTTGTGGACCCGCGGAGAAGCGAGGGAAACACTCTGGGTCACGAAGGTGGCTGTAGGTTAAGGGTGGGAGTAACGGTTAATAATGTACGTAAGATTAAGAACGGTATAGTTAAGTTAGGCTAGTGTTTTGTCTATTAGTTTTGATATTTATTGTGGAGATTGGTTTAGGTGACAAGTTAAAAGTAGTGACGACCTTATTCTCTCTTCTCTAACTTTACTGTTTTACTTCTCTAACTAGGACTGTCTTATGTTCCACCAAGTCAGTATCATTCAGAGTTAATTGGATTATTAAAATTTGAGTGTAGTCGTTGCCAGGAGGAGAGCATTATGACTGGACTGTGTAAACCCTATACAAACTACAGGGTCACACAACATTTTGGGAGCACGGGTATTGTTGCCTTTCTGTTCATTCACAGGTCGGAGCCAGAGGAGAGGCGCGACGCATATACAGAAGAGAGAGACGGCTGCTTGGTACCATACTCACGGGCGTTTATCACCACCTCGACGACCAGCCCACTACCTGGAGGTCATGGCTCCACCACCACCACCACCCCGGGGGACCCCAAGATGCAGCCCTCTCGGTCGGTCAACATTGGTCTACCCAGTGAATCCCAGGACGGACGGACCCCAGTGGACCCCAAGATGGACGGAACCCCCAGTGGACCCCAGGTCGTTCTGCAGACGACCCCAGACGACCCAGTAAAAATGGAAGAGGAACAATAACGACTCCAGTCTGGCCCACCAACATCGGTCTACCCAGGATGGACCCCAGGACGGACGGACCCCAATGGACCCCAGGTCACTTGTCAAAGACCCATGGGAGGAGGAAGAGAGAAGAAAGAAGAAGCAGATAAGACCAAGCTAAGTGAGACACGATGCCTAGTGTCCCTTGCTGGTGTCTGCATCATTGCATGGAGCTTAATTGCAAGACAGGATCGTTTGCCTTAACTGGCCGCCCCTCCTGCAAGCATGTTGCTCTGTTGAGTGATTCTTCCTGTGTCATGCGGACTTGATGTGGCTGTCAGAAGTGGCTCTCTGAAGGAGGTGTGCTGGAGCAACAGGGAGGAGAAGAGTAGGATGGGATTTCTACGTTGGCAACTATGAAGGTCTCGAAACTTGTAGTCCCTATAGCTGTGAAAAAACCCAATATACGTCTCTCATGGTGACTGATGTAGGGCCAATTACAGATCAGCTGGGACAACCGAATTCCACGGTCCTGTGCGCAGTTCAAGTAGTAACGGCTTTCTGGTTGACCAAGGGTTGTTATGCGTTAACGACGGAGAAGCGACGGAAGCAGTTGTGTTGAAGAAATGTGGTACAGGACTATCTATAAGACCCAGCAGTGACGTCGCCCAGCCAGAGACAATGGACGTCTGTCTACATATTTCATTTTTAGAGTAGGATGATGTATTAGCTAGGATGTATTTTTTTTTTTCCTTAATAAAGTTGTTGCACACAGCTAGCTTGCTTTAGCAGTGTTGCAAAAACTTTATTTTCGGGGAGAAGGGGAGATGTAACACTGTAAAAGTGTTTGGTTTAGTTGTATTTAATACATACATAGAGTACATGAGTCACAGACAGGGATTTGAGAAGGCGCCAAGTTGTCGGCCGGAGTTTCACACCTCTAAGAGTTAATGACCACCAAGTGACCTGAGGTCAGATCATGCGAATTTCACCTTACTTCTACTAATCTTATAATTGTAGCCTGGTAGCCTTCAAACATGCCGACGTTTAAGGAGTGGCTTGGTAGAGAGCTTGAGGCTATCTACTTGTGGGCAGAGTTAGTTACTAGGTTCCCCAATATATACTCGGAGAGCTATCGATTCGAGAGCATTAACGAGACAGAGAAGAACAGCAGCCAGGAGAGCAGAGGAGACGGCCTAGCAGGGAGGCTGTCGGCCGGCAGGGCGGGACAGTCTCTCAACTACAGACCCCCCCCCCCTCTATCTAGCTATAGGCAGACACTTGGTGAGTTGAACATTAAGGTGACTTGGTCGTGTTTTACAAGTGTTGTGTGATGATCAGGGGCAGTCAATTGTAGTGTTCTCAGATTCTTGGAGGATGACTCACTTTACATATATATATCTTGAACATTGCTTAAATTATGATACTTAGTATGTGAAATATAATTGAATTTATTATTTAAATTGCCTTTAACTGTGTCCCCCTAGAGCCTTGAGTTGAGGTGAGAAAGCCTCTGTGATTACTGGTTTCATGATTTAATGAGTACATGATAAAGATGGGACATACTAGTAATGACCTCTTGATAACATCTTTTGTGAATATTTTGATACAGACAAGTTCCATTCCTTGTCTTGTATGTAATGGTCTAGAATGGATGGTAGCAGCATTTCGTCTTCTACTATCTACTCTTCTACTTCTACTATCTACTCTTCTACTTCTACCTATCTACACCTCTCCCTCCACTCCTCTCTAAATTCTCACTTTCAACTAATGACCCTCCCACCTCTCTCACCCCAAATCCTCACTAATTACTTCACTATTCATTTCTTTCCTTTCGTTTCCTCTTATACGTTTGTGACAATGAAATGTATTCTAGAGTTCTCTCTGGAGTTTCGGGTAACTGATCAAGTTACGGCGCCTTGTAGTCTTAGCACCTAGGTAGTCAAATACCTAGGTTACAAGGTGTTGAACGAGAGAGGTTGTCGTAGGAACTCTGGGAGTGCTCTAGTATAGTTAGCTAACTGAGGACGGGATAACGGACTAGAGAAAGCTGTTTCCCCCGGCCTCGTTAGTTAACTGGGGGGTGGAATAATGGACAAGATAGAGCTATTTCCCCCCACCCCTCCATTACAATATGTATATGTATATGTATATATATATATATATATATATATATATATATATATATATATATATATATATATATATATATATATATATATATATATATATATATATATATATATATATATATATATATATATATATATATATATATATATATATATATTGTGACGATAATCTCTTTCAAGAGAGATTGAGCCTGCTCTTCCCTATATCATTTACGTCATTCTACAAGTACAAGATGCTATATTAAAGATACGTCCACCAGTATCACAAAACGTTTTGCCCAGGAAGCAAAGCGTACCTTGCACCACCCGACACGCCGGCTCTCCACCCGTCGTCAACGAGCAAACTACCCATTCTCTGCCTGCCTGCTCCTGATTGGCTGGTGTATCGCCGACAGCACACCTGCACCTGCACTGACGCCCTCTACCTGAGTCGACGTCTGGGCCAGCTCACTCCATCTCCTCAGAATATCTCTGTGCTCCTAGAAGTTGACATCTCTCTCTGGTATACTAAGCCCTGGCTGTCGTGTACTAAGGGAGGTGGCAGCTATAGCCAATATTCTCAGCACCTGATTATTATTATTGTCTTGCACATTATTTTATATTAGAGTAAATTTTCACATCTATTAATTATTCATGTTGTTTTGTTTGTTGACTTGTTTTGAATTTTACGTAAGCCAAGGGATTGTCTTTGTTCATATCTTGTTTTCTAAAGTAATTAAAATTTCATTGTTTATATTTTTTTGTTTTGCGTGTCTTCCCATTACCTTACCACAGACAAACAGGCAAGCAGTCTCTTTTTTTTTATGTAAGTGTGACCAGGCATTGACACCTGCCATTGGAGGACTGCCGAACATCAACAGGAAGCTGGCTGCTCGTGGGTCCCTAGTTTTCCCAATGAGTTCCTCGCCCACCTTCTTTAAGAACTTAAGTGCACATTTACCCCAGGCACCCAGAGTCTCAGAGCCTATCGGCACGAACCTGTAACAACGTTCTAAGTCTCTGTACTTGTTGGTTTTCTGGGTCTCCCTGAAGGTGGTTGCCCAACCTCCCTCCACTGAGCTGTAACGTAGATAGGTATCAGCCAATGTAGATGCACAGGTGTAATCCCCTACGACCTGTTTACCTTCCCTCCATGGCTGCAGGGTGACTCCATTTGGGCGTTTTTGGCTGTTGTCCGGTCTGCACAACTGAGGTTCCCTTTGTGCTGGGCACCCAGCTGTAGCCAAACTTCTCTTGATGATGTCATTGACTGCTTCATGTCTGGCAGTCTTCCCCTGTGTCTTATGACAGATGAGACGATGGCTGCCGTATTGGTCTGCCCGTGCATGGCCGCAAATACACCGGTGTTCGGTGGAGATAGGGGCGGCAAGGCGCAGAGCAACACCAATACTTAGGGCCCGATGGTCCAGGCGGGTGCCCAAGGCAGAATTTGGGACTGCCAACAGGAAGTCCCCAGCATGGGGGGCTTGCACAGCTAGGAGACGCGCTCTGTTCTTCTGAGAAGCTGCATCCAGCAATGCTTTGGCATTGTTCTCCACTATGGGGCTATCCCATTTGGCCTGTTTGCCGTCGTTTGGAAAAGTTGGTCGAGGGTGTGAATTGGCAAGAGTGTCCCACTGACCAGCTCCCTCCGCAAATTTGGGATCACGAATCCCAATGTTCCTTAGGTAATCTGGTAGTATTTCATTCACTAATTCACTTGTAGCACTGGTCGAGGATAAGAATGCCGGCAATGCTAACTGTGTCACCTTGCGAATACCTATACCTCCGAGTCTAACTGGGAGCGTTGCTTGGGTCCACTGGTCATCTTGCAGGGAGAGGTTTAACACTTTCAGAGTTATTGACATTAGGAGTGAGTTATATTCCGTTAATTTTGGGCTGTCGAAGGAGGGAGCACACCTAAGGAAATAGGTAAGTCTGGGCAAAGTTAGGCACCTTGTAAGAAGGTACAAAGCATCGTGAGCATCCAAAGCTCCAATTCTTTCCTCCATCCTCCTCGGGTCGTTCAGCTTTTCTTCGAGGATTACCTCAATTACGTTTGAGCCCAGAGGTGCCCCTAGCAGCACACTGTCGGTGGGAGCGATCACTGGGGCTCCTGGCAATAAGGTTCGTACTGCATCTATAATTGGTTGGCTGGATGAGATGATTTCACACTTTGATGGGTTTAGGGTAAGGCCTGGCTCCTCTCCCTTCGATTTCACTAGCCGAAGAACTCCAGGCAGGGATTCCTGTGTCCCTGCCAGGGTGCCATCGACCAGGAACCAGTTGTTGAATTCGCTGGACAACCTGCTTGTGACCTCTTTAGCTGCCATGCAGAAAAGGAAAGGGGCAAGTGGGTCTCCCTGCTGGACACCTTCTGCGGAAACAACTTCATGTTCCCCAAACAACAGTGTCGATTCCCAACTGTACCCTGCTGAAACGAAGGGAAGCAGGCAAGGAAAGATTGTTCGAACTGCTTCCAGTACCACATCCCTTCTTACTTGGTTGAAGTCATTTTTAAAGGCTAATTTAATTAATGCCTTATTTTCTAGGAGGTGCTTAATATAGGCTCGCGCTGCATGAGCTGCTGCTTCACAGCCATGGGGGACACCAAAACCTAGTTGATGGGGACGAAGCATCGTTGCAGCGTCTATCTTGAGATGATTTCGGGGCTTTAGTGTCCCCGCGGCCCGGTCCTCGACCAGGCCTCCACCCCCAGGAAGCAGCCCGTGACAGCTGACTAACACCCAGGTACCTATTTTACTGCTAGGTAACAGGGGCATAGGGTGAAAGAAACTCTGCCCATTGTTTCTCGCCGGCGCCAGGGATCGAACCCAGGACCACAGGATCACAAGTCCCGCGTGCTGTCCGCTCGGCCGACCGGCTCCCTTGGTCTATGCTAATTTTTCTGACAGCTGCCCTATCAACAAGGCGCCGAAGTGTGTTACCCACGGCAATGGGTCTGACTCCACCATCCATCTTCTTAAGGGCACAAAGGGATGCTCCGAAGAAGAAAGGTTTAATTATATCTGGGATTAGCCAGGAGAGGCAGTCGTTGACAAACTTCGTGATCTCTGACAGTAGTGTCTCGGCAACTTCGCCGAGAACTGGGTTTGTCATCTCCTTGAGGTGCTGAGGTCTTACTCCAGTGTATCCCCCTGCTGAGCCCGGCGGAAATGACATGATGGCTTTGCATACCTCTGACACTTGGAGGAACAGAGGTCCCATGTCTGGGACATTTGTGTCCCGAGCAGTGGGTTCCCATGGTACTCTGGGAGGGTGCTTCTCTCTCAGTGAGTTGGCAGTTGCAGTATTTCTAGGGGCGATTATTTCTTCACTGGTAAGTAACCTAATTGTCCCTATTCTGTTAAAGAGTTGGATTCCCTCGGGAGGAGCTACGACAGCTGAAAGAACGTCATGAAGAAACAAAGGAGAAGACCAGTATTAAAAAGACCTCGTCTTGGAATGTCGTAATAGACAGGGGTCTTTTTAATACTGGTAAGTAACCTAATTGCCCCTATTCTGTTAAAGAGTTGGATTCCCTCGGGAGGAGCTACGACAGCTGAAAGAACGTCATGAAGAAACATAGGAGAAGACCAGTATTAAAAAGACCTCGTCTTGGAATGTCGTAATAGACAGGGGTCTTAAGAAGACTGTGACAAAGCCACCTACAGATATCCTAAGGACTTATAACTCATTCCCCGTGGTGGAGGACGAGTGCTGTGGGGAGCGTGCAGTTCGTTCGAAAGGGAAGGCAACAAAGGGAGCGCAAGTCTCTCAAAGTGTTCAGAAAGTAAAGGAAGTACTTCAGCAAATTTTGGTTGTGGGAGATTCCCAAGTGAGGTATTTGGATAGAACTTTTTGTGCCAGTGATAGGGGGAACAGGTTAAGAAGGGTTTGCTATTCGGGAGTAGGGATTGGTGACATTGTTAACAACATGAATTATATTATGGCTGGAAATATAAACAAATCCATTATTTGTATCAGTGCAGGTGGAAATGATGTTGGACGAGTTAGGAGTGAGACACTGATACACAGGTTTTAAGACAGCCAAAGAATTAGGAGTAAGGAATCTCGATCATGTGTGGCGCTCTTTCAAGAAAGGGAGTTGGAAATGAATGGTTGTCGAGGGCACTTGGTATCAATTGCCGACTTGATAAATATTGCAAATCAAATGCAATATCCTTCATTGATAACTGGGAACACTTCTATGGAAGGAATGACATGTATGCTCGGGATGGGGTGCATTTATCCAGGGCTGAGGTTGTTGCTGTTGTCAACTTGTTGGAACTTGTGGAAGGAGGGGTTTGTTTGGGTTTAAATTGTTAGTAAATAGTGGTTTGGGAATTGATATGGAGAGGGGAGGTAATAGAAGTAGGTGTTTGTTAGGAAAACAAATTGGCAAAATGATCGGGGAAGGGCCTCAAAATAACAAGTCACTTTAGGTATATTACACGAACAGTAGAAGTCTAAGAAACAAAATAAACTATTTAAATGCTCTTGCCTGCACGGAAAAAATAGATATTATTGCATATACTGAAACGTAGATGAATGTAGAAAATAAAGAACTATTAGCTGAATAGCAAATAAATGGATTTTAACTATTTCACACAGATAGATATATTAAACGAGGAGCGGGAATAGCCATATATGTTAGGGAAAATATGAAATATTGTCTCAAAGAGGAAATCCATACAGAGCCACACACATAAACTATTTGGCTAGAATTAAACGAAAAAGCAAATAATCTTTTAATAGAAGTTACATACAGGCCACCAAACTTAGACAGAATGGAAACAAATCATCTATGGAATGAAATATCTAGAGCATCTAGGACTAACAGTATTTGTGTCATGGGTGACTAATTTTAGTGGAATAAATTGGTTTAACAGAACAGGGAATAATGAGGCAGAAGATTTTCTACAATTAATTGACGGTTGCTTTCTTACGCAACACATTAAGGAACCAACGCGGGAAAATAATATTTTAGACTTAGTGTTAACTATCAGGGGAAACACAAATTAATGACATCAAAATAGAGAGTGAGCTAGGGAACTATGGCCACAAAGAAATCAGATTTAGTATAGAATAGAATAGATTTGTAGGGAAAAATTCTGTTAAAGTGCAAGATTTTTGAAAAACTGATTTTAATAGCCTAAGAAATTTTTGGGGTGAAATAGATTGGAAAGTCTTGGGCATATGGGGTGGGCCGGTCTTGGAGCGAGACGTGAACCCAGCGATGGGTGACGTAAAAAGGGATTTTGATGTGGATTCAAAATATAACTTATTTAAAAATATTCCAGCAAAGCACAGGAACGTAGTTATACCAATACATCTGAAAAACCTAATAGGTAGAGAGAAAACATGGTACAAAAGGATAAAGAATGGGGAAATCAGTTTAGAACAAGAATTCATCCAACTGGTTAGAAATGTTAAACATGAGATAAAGAGGGCAAAACGAAACTATGAAATTTGCATAGCAGGTCAAGCAAAGACAAATCCTAAAGGGTTTTTCAATTACATCGAACACAAATTAGGGAAAGGATAGGTCCATTAAAAACTGTGACAGGTCAGATAACTGATAACGATGAAGAGATGAACAGTATTTTTAATAAATATTTTATCTTTGTATTTACTAAAGAGGAATTTAGCAATATGTCTTCAGCCAAACAAGTCTATGAGGGTGGGGAAGAGGACAGATTGACTAGTTTTGCAGTTACCAGGGAGGATGTTATTAAACAATTAGTGAAACTCAAGAAAAACAAATCCCCAGGGCCGGATGAAGTGTTTGCCAAGGTGCTTAAGGAATGCAAAAAGGAGCTTTGCGAGCCATTGTCTACCATATTTAATATATTATTAGTCAGGCAGAGTCATGGATGGTTGTTAATTTGGTTCCAATTTTCATGAAAGGAGATAGATCACTTGAGTCAAACTATCGGGCAATTAACTTAACGTCTATTGTTGGAAAGTTACTTGAATCGGTAACTGCAAATACCATCTCTCTTCATCTTGAAAAACATAAATTATTAAATGACTCACAACATGGATTTACAAATGGCCGTTCATGTTTAACAAATTTGCTATCATTTTATTCGAGCATAATTGAGGCATTCGATAGTGGTAAAGTTTGTGATGTTGTGTACCTAGACTTTAGCAAAGCTTTTGATGCAGTGCCACATGAAATACTGATTATTAAGATAGAGGCTCATGATATTGGGGGTGTTATATTAAGCTGAATTAAGCCATGGCTATACTAAAGGAAACAAAGTTAGTATAAATGGGGTCAAAGGAAAAAATAGTCAAAGTCAGACTGGGAAAATGTTGTAAGTGGAGTGCCTCAAGGCTCTGTCCTGGGATCTCTGTTATGCATAATATATAAATGATTTAGATTCAGATTAATCTACTCAGCACATGACAAAAGTGAGTTTCCGATTGGACTCTTCATTGGCCTGAGAAAGGCTTTCGATACTATTAACCATAACTATCTCTTACTTTAACTCCACCATTATAGAATCCGAGGCCTTGCCCTGAACTATATCCGATCCTATCTTAGTGACAGACACCAATATGTAGCCATCAATGATATAACCTCTCCTACTCTACCACTAACTGCAGGGGTGCCACAGGGCAGGATTCTAGGACCTCTCCTGTTCCATATATACATCAATGATCTGCCTAATGTGTCTAACATGCTTAAGCCTATATTGTTTGCTGATGATACTACTCTCATCTACTCTGACCCCAACCCACTCGTATTAAATAATGTTGTAAACAATGAATTTAAAAAAAAGTCCACTTGTGGATTTCAACCAACAAACTTACACTAAACATAGAAAAGACCTACTACATCTTATTTGGAAGCAAATCAACAAATGCAATTCAGCTTCAGATAGATAATGTAAACATTAGCAATAAAAATGATGGAAAGTTCCTTGGCCTATACTTAGACAAGAGACTCAACTTCAGCACCCACATACAACACATAACTAAAAAGATTTCTAAAACAGTTGGTATACTCTCTAAAATCAGATATTATGTACCCTACACTGTTCTTCTCTCACTCTATTATGCACTTATCTATCCCTATCTTACTTATAGTATCTGTGCTTGGGGTTCAACCTCTGCAAACTACCTCAAGCCATCTTGTCTCAGGACTTCATAGAAAGACTGCGCCTGCAACCCTCTTGTAAGATGCTTAGTCTTGATGTCGACTCTCAGTTCACTAATGTTCCGCTCGATGACGTTCTCTCTTTCCTTAGACAGAAGGCGTCTGAGGGCCTTCTTTCTCTCCCGCTTCCCACTGACGTTTTCCTCGAATTCATTAGACTCTGTGTTGACTCTAACTCTTTCTCTTTCAACGGTAGATATTACACTCAAACTTTCGGTGTCGCTATGGGTTTCCCTCTCTTCCCTGTTCTTGCTAATTTCTACATGGAATACTTCGAAACTGTTCTTCTTCCTTCTATTGATACTCGTCCCTCTCTCTGGCTTCGCTATGTTGATGACATTTTTGCTTTATGGCCTCATGACCTTAGTCTTTTCCAGCCTTTCCTCGCCTCTCTTAACAATCTGGCTCCTTCTATCCATTTCAAAGTTGAGTGGGAATGTAATTTCCCTCCTTCCTTTTCTTGACGTTCACAGCTCTGTATCCGGGTTCTCTTTCTCTGTCTACCGCAAACCCATGCATAGTGGCATGTACATACACTTCTTTTCCTACCATCCTCCTTCTGTTAAGAAAAGTGTCCTCGTCTCTCTCTTCCTCCGCGCTCTACGCCTCAGCGACCCTCAGTTTCTTGATTCTGAACTTGCCTTTACCTACAAATCATTCTCTCGCCTTGGTTACCCTTTGCATTTCATCAACTGTGCCTACTCTCAAGCTAAACGAAATTTCTTTCATCCTAAACCTGCTTCCAACACTAGTAGCACTGTACTATGCCTTCCCTTCATATCTGAACTCAAAACTTTTACCAATACCTTTCGTCCTCTTGACATAAAGCTCGCCTTTCGACAAACTAACACACTTCATAGCAATCTAGTTCACACTGCTCCTGCTTCTAATGCTGCTGGTGTCTACTCTATTTCCTGTTCGTCCTGTCCTCTCCAATACTTTGGCGAAACTGGCCGTACACTGAATGACAGACTTAAAGAACATAAGAGAAGTGTTAAGTCTGCAGACACTAACAATGCTCTCTTTTGTCATGTTAGGGATTCTAATCAAAAGAGCCACCACTTACGGGCTATTCATGCCCGTGCCACCTTTTGGGTGTCTTAATCTTCATCAATCATCCTCATCACAATCGACTTGAGAATGGTCCAGGACAGACCGAAACGTCGTCGTATTCACCTTCTAGTGTGTGGTCTGGTCAACATACTTTCTTGCAATGTGCCTGTAAACAATTTTTGAAAATATTTCTGTAATTATTCTACTTAAAATTATCTGTACCTGTAAAGTAAAGCTGTAAAGTACCTGTAAACATTTGTTGTCAATTTTACTGTTAATTATCTAAAAGATATTTAATAGTTAAGGACTTGCCCGAAACGTTATTCGTGCTATTGGCTTTACAAGAATGTAAAATCATCCTAATTTCTATGTTCTCTGTTAACCCCCAATGTACCTTCTTGTACATAAATAAATAAATAAATAAAATAAATAAATTCAGGTATGAGCAGCAGCGGGGTGCACCTCTCGATGTATACGCTGCCCTTAAACACGGCGACAAATATGAAAGAGTAGCGTAGTCTTCTCGGAACACAAAACGGGGCAGGCTAACCATAGCCCATGCTACTTGCCCCGCTCCTGTGCCAGGTAAGTCAACTTCGGGCTCACCATAGCCCGTGCTACTTGGAACTTATGTTCCGAGTAGCTGAATCTAAAACAACAACAACAAAACGGGGACACACCAAACTAGCAATTAACACACAGCTCACAGTACAGAACAGACATCAACGAACTCGATCTGCACCCACTGTCAGGTGCCTGAAACAATCGAACACTGTTTTCCTTCACTGTTTCCGACATCATAGTGCCAGAGTAAATTTCAAACACGTATTTATCGCACTTTTTTTTTTTTAGATATATACAAGAGTTGTTACATTCTTGTACAGCCACTTGTACGCGTAGCGTTTCGGGCAGAGATGCACCTCTGCCCGAAACACTCTGCATGTCTGCACTCTGCATCACTCTCTAATATGCACCCCTGTTTTAGTCGCCGCTCCTCTGTCTACAGCACAACGCAACAAGCACTTTTGAAACAACATTCTCAACATAAACGCGTCCACCAACATCTATATTGGTGTAGTCATCGAGAGGACAAACCTTCATACAAACTAGCTGCACCTACTATCAAGAAGGAGAAAGAGTTAAAATTGACCGAAATGCTGCGTATTAGTGGCTTTAAATATTGTATGAACTAGCTCTATCTATAATATCCAACAGTATATGTTTGTTACTCTGCATCTATGTATATACTTTCCTAAATAAATTATTATTATCATTATTATTAAGTCTCCGTGGTGTAGTGGTAAGACACTCGCCTGGCGTTCCGCGAGCGCTATGTCCTTGGTTCGTATCCTGGCCGGGGAGGATTTACTGGGCGCAATTCCTTAACTGTAGCCTCTGTTTAATGCAACAGTAAAATGTGTACTTGGATGAAAAAACAATTCTTCGCGGCAGGGGATCGTATTCCAGGGACCTGCCCGAAACGCTACGAGTACTAGTGGCTGTACAAGAATGTAACAACTCTTGTATATATCTCAAAAAAAAAAAAAAAATTAAAGTTAAAAATTATGATTTCATACGATACTTAAGTTAGTCCTCCAAACTTCTGCGCGTTTTCTTACATGAAATGATCAAGGAGCGGAGACCGTGCAGAACAATTATTGTTTACATGACATCAACAAGTGTCTAGTAATTTATTTAAACATATGTATGATGATTAATACAGGCAAAAGTATCGTAAATATTAATATAAGAATGAATTTATATGAAAATCAACATGGCAAATATATGAACATAGAGTACATGTGAAATAGTGTGGTCCACAGTGCTCTGAGGCTGGTGTTCATAGCCCCAAAACTAGCTAGCTTTGCGCAGTGGCAGTATCGTAACCAATGAGGTACATCCGAGGTGCGATTATTGCTAGTTGAAAACTTTAACCAATACCCCGCTGGGTCGGCGTGTAAAAGCGTCGGCTACGGCAATTTTTGTTAGCCCGTTCAAGGGCTTCTATATAATACAGTTGTCTCACATTTAGAACATTTAATAATTAAGTTTTATGCTATATTATAAATCTATTATGTAATAGATCTTATGATACCTCGCTGACTCCACATAGGCAGGAGACGAGATTCACATACAGCATACTTGTGGTAATGTCTACGATTCCTTGAGGGACAATTTAACTTAACTTAAAACCATATAATTATATCAGACACGTGTTAACTTGTCAGTACTCGGATCTAATTACATGGAACTCCAGAATATAACCAGGATCCAAACAAAATTACACTTTTTATTTTGTTTATATATACTAAAACGCTAATTTTTATTTATATATACTTGAAAAGTCATTAGCAGCATAGCGTTTCGGAAAAGTCCTTAATCCTAATTTTTTCCCCAAAGATGACCCGCAAAATCGTTTAACAACCAGATACTCTTTCACTGCTGGGTGAACATGCAGAGGCTACAGTTAAGGATTGGCACCCAGTCAGTCCTTCCCAGCCAGTATACGAACCAAGGCCATAGCGGTTGCGAAGCGCCAGGCGAGTATTATTATTAACATCTATATTGACAAAATTAATTACAATTTTGCCTAATCTGAGGATTTCGATTAAGTCTTATTGAAGTGAGGATAATGCTGGTATTCATTGTCACGCAGGACAGAGGGTCATAACATAAGACAATAGGTCTAAACTGTAGGCGGAAGTACATATATATCATGGTTACAATCAATGTTTTAATGTATGGATATGTGATAACAACTTTCTCTCGTGCACTGCCACACAAGGGCAGGGATGGGTTCATAAGTGATGCAGCTTAAAAGTAATATAAATAAAAATTGTTCTTCATTCTTTAAAATGGACAAGTAAATTTTTGGTAAATTGTTAGGATGTCGTCCAGAACACCTGGGTCAATAAAGTAGTTACACAGTTGGTGGTACAATAGGCCAGGAGGTCTAAAGTCCTTTACGGTTTCTCATTCAACAATATAGTGTTCTAGTGAATACATTAAAGGTTTATCACAGAGTTTACAATCTGAGTATTCAGGTAGTGGCACAGCCTCACTAACCTGCCAGATGTGTCTATAGTCAAGGCGAATTCCCGCAATGACTACATCACATTGCCTGGTCTGGTTACTGTGCTGACCATACAAATACCTAGTATTACATAACTTGTCATAACTTTTAATACTGCAGCTTTCAGGTCTCTGGGCATTTCTTAGTTCTTCTAAATCTGAATTAATTTCTTTAATTTGTATGTTTCTAATAATTGCATTAGATAGTCCAAAGTCATAATCAATGTTTTCTTTCCTGCAAGCCTCATTGGCCAATCGATCTTCAAAGTCATGTTTTCCAACTCCAACATGGGATGGGATCCACACAAATTTTATACAAGAGTTATTATCATTGGCAAAAATTACATTCCATTTAATATTACAAGCTACTTCCAACATACATTGTGATGGGTTATTTAAGGACTGCAGAGCACTTTTAGAGTCACAGAAAATAACTCCACCACCATTGAGCTTAAGGTATTCAGTGGCTAGATAAATGCCCAATAGCTCAAAGCAATAGCTTTGAAAGTAGACTAGTTGTTATTGTTATAGATTCAGCTACTCGGAACAAGTTCCAAGTAGCACAGGCTATGGTGAGCCCGTAACTTACCTGGCACAGGAGCGGGGCAAGTAGTACAGGCTATGTTGAGCACGTAATGCACTTACCTGGCACAGGAGCGGTGCTGAATGAATCTGCCAGTTATTATTCGTTGTTGTTGTTATAGATTCAGCTACTCGGAACGAGCTCCAAGTAAGATGGGCTATGGTGAGCCCGTAACTTACCTGGCACAGGAGCGGGGCAAGTAGCACGGGCTATAGTGAGCCCGTAGTGGACTTACCTGGCACAGGAGCGGGGCAAGTAGCACGGGCTATGGTGAGCCCGTAGTGGACTTACCTGGCACAGGAGCGGTGCTGAGTTATTATTCGATTGATCGATGAAGATTAAGCCACCCAAAAGGTGGCACAGACATGAATAGCCGTTAAGTGGTGGCCCTTTTGAGCCATTACCAGTATCAATAGATGATACTGGAGATCTGTGGCGGTGCGGCTGCACCCTGCATGACGGGAGATGTCTCCCGTCAGTTATTATTCTGTTGTTTTAGATTCAGCTACTCGGAACAAAATTCCCAAGTAGCACGGGCTATGGTGAGCCCGTAGTGGAGTTACCTGGCACAGGATCGGGGCAAGTAGCGCGGGGTATGGTTAGCCTCGTGAGTTATTATTCGCTACTCTGCTGCTTATATGCTCGGGCAACACCTCATTGTTCTCCAAGGGTTGACAGGAATATTAACTGGAAGTAGGGAAAGGTTTGAGTTCCATAACTAGTACTAAGAAGAGCTTTGCTTCTCTCATTAGGCTAATGCGTTTGGAGCGAGTATATTATTGGGATAATCTACTCACGACAGAATTTCCCCTCCCAGGGGATGAAAGGAAAAAAACACTTGATCAAGGAACCTAGCTGGTCGGTGAATTGTACGCTCTGCTCGCGTTGTATAACCCTCAAAGTTAACTTCCTCCTCTTCGCTGATGTCATCTAAATAGGGTCGTAGGGTGGGATGTCGCACTGGATCGTCCGTCGTTGTAGGATCAGGTGGTGGTGCAGCTGGTAACTGGGGTTGTAGGATGGGAGGTCGTACAGGATCGTCCGTTGTCGTAGGTGGCGGTGCTGCTGGTAACTGTGGTCGAAAAGTGAACGGCGTTATCGGCGGATGTGTCTCTGGAGGGATGTCTGGGGCAGCGTCACAGTGTGCTGGTTTAAGGCGGTTGACGGAGATGTTTACCCGCTGTCCTCGGCGTTCAATGGTGAAGAACATCGGTGTTCGAGAAACCACTTTAAATAGTCCTTCGTAAGATGACTGCAGAGGGCGTCGAACAGCGTCGATTCTTACAAACACGTGTTCAGTTGTGTGGAGCTCATGAGGCACATATGTAGCACGAGTTGTCGGTTGGCGTAGTGGTGTAAGCCGAATGCTTTCCATGGCCGGCCGTAATTTCTGGACAAAAGTGGGGTTTGAGGGTGTGATGAGTGGCGTCGGGGTTAAGAATTCGCCCGGAAGCCGCAGGCTAGATCCGTATACTTAGTCTGCTACCTAGAATCCACTGCCCTCCTTCGTGGGCGAACGAATGCCAAGCAAGACTAATGATTGGCTGTCGATGAATCATCCAATCATCAGGGCGGCTTTTAGTTGTCTAAGTCTAAGCGTTCAACCATTCCGTTCGACTCAGGGTGGTATGTTGTGGTTCGGTTGTGTGTGGTTATCTTGAGATGATTTCGGGGCTTTTTAGTGTCCCCGCGGCCCGGTCCTCGACCAGGCCTCCACCCCCAGGAAGCAGCCCGTGACAGCTGACTAACACCCAGGTACCTATTTTACTGCTAGGTAACAGGAGCATAGGGTGAAAGAAACTGTCCATTGTTTCTCGCCGGCGCCCGGGATCGAACCCGGGACCACAGGATCACAAGCCCAGTGTGCTGTCCGCTCGGCCGACCGGCTCCCTGGTGCCGAGGAATTCAATAAGTTCCTTCTATAGATATGGTTCAAACTGTCATCCTTGGTCGGTGATGATGACAAAGGGGCTGCTAAAGGGGGAACCCATCCAGGGAGGAAAGCCTGGACCACTGACTCAGCTGAGATGTTGATTAATGGGATTGCTTCCGGCCATCTGGAGAGTCGATCGATGCAGGTGAGTAGATAAGAACATCCTCTTGCCGACGGAATGGTCCAACGATGTCTACATGCACCACCTCGAAACGGTCAGAAGGTAAAGGGAACTAATGAACAAATCCACAAGGGCCGTGACGAGGATTCGAACGTGCGTCCGGGAGCATCCCGGTGTAGTAGTGAGTGTAGTGTAGTAACGGAAACTGTTGAAGAGGGCTCTTTGTGTGACGATATGTTTTCGCTCGCTAGCACTGGAGACATGAGCGAGTCCATCGTCGAACATCAGAATTGATTCCTGTCGTATGTATGACACAGGAAACTCCGTTAGTAGTTTCTGGGAAGCACGTACTCCTGGGTGTGCTACAGAGTGAAATGTTGAGAATGTATTCCAGCGAAACTGGGCAGGAATGGTGGGCCTAAGTGCTTCCGTCCGTAAGGTGTCACAGATTATACTACCGCCACCTTCCATGGGAATCTCGATGAACCGGACAGTTGTGTCAGATGTTCGTAATCGCTGCAGATCAGGGTCTTCCCGTTGGGCCTTGCTGAGTACACAATAGTCCACCTGAGCTGGGGTTTTCACGACGTGGTTTATGGTGGGTCGAAACAGTGCATCGGCTATGACATTGTTAGTTCCTTTGACCTGGCGGATATCCGAGGTAAATTGGGAGATAAATGCCAGGTGGTTGGCTACTCGAGGAGAGTGAGCATCACCCTTGGCCGCCAGTGTATAAGTGAGGGGTTTGTGGTCTGTGAGGATGTGGAAGTTCCGCCCCTCGAGAAAGTGCCGGAAATGTTGTATGGCTGCGTAGATGGCGAGCAGTTCCCTATCAAAAGTGCTGTACTTCTCTACAGCGGGTGACAGGTGTACTGAAAAGAATGCAGTTGGGCGCCATTCTCCTTCAATGAGCTGTTGTAGTACAGCACCAATAGCTGTGTTTGAAGCGTCGGTAGAAAGATTGGTGGGAGCGTCAGACACTGGGTGTGCGAGTAAGGTGAATTCTGCCAGCGTGTGTTTTATGTTGGTGAATGCTGTCTCTGCCTGGGGAGTCCAATCCAACGGAAGACGGGACGTGTGTTTCCGACCACGTAAGAGGTCGTATAAGTGTCGCAAGATGTTCGAACAATGTTGGATGAATCGATTATAAAAATTCACCACGCCAAGAAATTCTTGCAACTTCTTTGGAGTGGATGGGCGCGAGAATTCCTTGATTGCCTCGATTTTCTTCTCTAGTGGTTGGACCCCTGCTGCTGACACACGGTGTCCCAAGAAATCCAGCTCTGGAACATGGAAAATACACTTCTCAGAGTTGAGCTGCAAGCTGAAGTTGCACAAACGGGTGAGGAGTCGAGGTGTAGCAGATGTTCTGTTGGTGATGTACTGGCCACCAGTAGATCGTCAATGTAGGCGTAGCAAAAAGGAAGGTCCTTAATTACTTGGTCGATGAAGCGTTGGAATGTCTGGACTGCATTACGTAGCCCAAAAGGCATCCGGACGAATTCAAACAGTCCAAAAGGTGTTGTGATCGCAGTTTTCGGAATGTCTGTCGGTTCCACAGGGATCTAGTGAAATGCCCGCACAAGGTCAATTTTCGAAAAAAACGGTTGCATTGCTCAATCCTTGTGAGAAATCCTGGATGTGTGGTATTGGGTAGCGATCCCTACCCAAACACCCCTGGGGCTGTTTTCGGGACCATATGGAGAGGTGAAGCCCATGGACTATTTGAAGGGCGGATTATTCATACCTCCTCATCACCACCATCTGGTCACCACTTGGTCCGGGAGACATCTCCCGTCACGCAGGGTGCAGTCGCGCCTCCACAGATCTCCAGTATCAGCTCTTGATACGGGTAATGGCTCAAAAGGGCCACCACTTACGAGCTATTCATGCCCGTGCCACCTTTTGGGTGGCTTCATCTTCATAACACATTCACAAGGGAGACATCTCCCGCCATGCAGGGTGCATTCGCACCTCCACAGATCTCCAGTATCAGCTCTTGATACTGGTGATGGCTCAAAAGGGCCACCACTTACGAGCTATTCATGCCCGTGCCACCTTTTGGGTGGCTTCATCTTCATCTTCTTCATCTGTTTAAAACACGGGAGACATCTCCCGTCACGCAGGGTGCAGTTGCACCTCCACAGATCTCCAGTATCAGCTCTTGATACTGGTGATGGCTCGAAAGGGCCACCACTTACGAGCTATTCATGCCCGTGCCACCTATTGGGTGGCTTCATCTTCATCTTAACACAAGGGAGGGATGTCAAGGGAGACATCTCCCATCATGCAGGGTGCATTCGCACCTCCACAGATCTCCAGTATCAGCTCTTGATACTGGTAATGGCTTAAAATGGCCACCACTTACTGGCTATTCATGCCCGTGCCACCTTTTGGGTGGCTTAATCTTCATCATCATCATCATCATACCTCCTCATTCAACAACAACAGCCCACACCATCTGGTCACCATTTGGTCCGGGAGACATCTCCCGTCACGCAGGGTGCAGTCGCACCTCCACAGATCTCCAGTATCATCTATTGATACTGGTAATGGCTTAAAATGGCCACCACTTACGGGCTATTTATGCCCGTGCCACCTTTTGGGTGGCTTCATCTTCATCTTAACACATTCACAAGGGAGACATCTCCCGTCATGCAGGGTGCATTCGCACCTCCACAGATCTCCATTATCAGCTCTTGATACTGGTAATGGCTTAAAAGGGCCACCACTTACATGCTATTCATGCCCGTGCCACCTTTTGGGTGCCTTAATCTTCATCAATCAATCAATCATACCTCCTGTAGCTTGTTGAATTCAGCACGTGCTACCGCCAATCGTTCCGGTGCCAGGCGGTTTGGTCTAGCGAAGGTAGGTGCTCCCGTTGTAGTAATGTGATGTGTAATCGTATATTGCACTTCTGGTCGAGGGCTGGCGGGTTGGGTCACATCTTTGAATTCATCCAGGAGTGCTTGAAGTTCCGTAGATGCGACTGGGGTGACGCTGTTAACCTGTGTAGAGGTACTAGGAGAGGCTCGAAGTACTGCACCTGCGGGATCCACAATAAGTCGATGGTGTTGCAGGAAATCCCATCCAAGAATGAGTTGTTCCACATCCGCTATGAGGAAAGCCCACGTAAAGCGACCTAGAGAGGCGAAATCGAGAAGCAGGGCGCGGGTCTCATATGTACGGACGGATGTACCATTGGCGGTACGTAAGTCCAAACCAGGAATGCGGGTTGGTTTGACCAGTGGGGGAGGCAACACACTAGCTGCTGCACCTGTGTAAACGAGGAAACGGCGTTTGGTTATGATGTCAGATATGTAGAGCGGTGTAGTGTTTGAAATGGTGGGGTTACTGGCCGTTAACAGTCCCCGCCGAAGTAGTTTCCCGACATAGGAACAAGGAGCCCTACAGTTGTGGGCTTGGTGTCCGAACCTCTGGTGGTAAGAACAAAACTCTCCTCGGCGTTTTCGCTGTCGCCTAGATCCTGATACTGGATTCGCATGGTACGTCCTCCCTGGGCGGAAGAAACGCCGGTTTTGGAGGATGTCGAGTTGTTTGGTGTCTGTGGTCTGCTGTGTATCACTGAGGTGGGAGAGCGTAGCGTTATCAGACGTCGTAAGAAGCCGGTCTGCTAGTGTAGCCAGCTGGGCTAATGGGGTGTCGTCAGCCATACTGAATAGGACCCCTTGAATGTGTTTTGGACAGAGTTGTATCCAGAATGATCTCACAATCTCGCTGGGGGCTGGCCCAGTTTCAGTAAGCATTACATACTGAATATGCCGCAGAAGCTGGGCTGGTGTTTTCTCTGCTAATCTTTTGTCAGTGAGCAGTTGGTCCCTTTGTTGAATGCGGCATTTCATCGCTGGCTGTAGAAGAGCGTCCTTCAATGTGGTGTACGTCCTGGTGTCTGGTAATGGTGCCGTGATGACAGCGGAGGCAGTGTGCATAGCCTCCGAGGAAAGTGTTGGCAGCGTACACGCATATCGGGCTTTCTCAGTCGTAATTTCGTGAAGGTCGAAAATAGCCTCCATCTGCATGAACCGAAATTCTGGTTCATCTGCGTTGTATGCTGGAAACCTGGTAGATAAATCCATGACGAAGATTTAGTTTGCGACTAGGTGTTCTCTTCACTCACTGGGTCATCAATGTAACGGTTCTATTGTTACGTAAATGATGGTGACAATAAACACAAACACTAAGAGAATATATATATTTAGTCGAGTATACAGAAGTACGCAGGTGATACTTTGGCGGGCAATGGTGTGAGTTAATTGAGCGCACTGAGAGTCAGTACAGTATCTCGCAAGTGTCTGTTATGGACCACACTTGAGAGTAGACTAGTTATTATTCGATAGATTGATTGATAAAGATTAAGCCATCCAAAAGGTGGCACGGGCATGAATATCCCAAAAGTGGTGGCCCTTTTGAGCCATTACCAGTATCAAGAGCTGATACTGGAGATCTGTGGAAGTGCGACTGCACCCTGCGTGACGGAAGATGTCTCCCGTAGTTATTATTCGTTGTTGTTGTTTCAGATTTAGCTACTCAGGACGAAGTGTCCATGTAGCACGGGCTACGGTGAGCCCGTAAAGTTATTATTCGCTACTCTGCTGCTTATATGCTCGGGCAACACCTCACCGTTCTCCAAAGGTTGACAGGAATATTAACTGGAAGTAGGGAAAGGTTTGAGTTCCATAACTAGTACTAAGAAGAGCTTTGCTTCTCTCATTAGGCCAATGCATTTGGAGCGAGTATATTATTAGGATAATCTACTCGCTACATTATTATTAAGTAAAAGTTAAAAAATTATGATTTCAAACGATTCTTAAGTTAGTCCTCCAAACTTCTGCGCGTTTTCTTACATGAAATGATCAAGGAGCGAAGACCGTGCAGAACAATTATTGTTTACATGACATCAACAAGTGTCTAGTAATTTATTTAAACATATGTATGATAATTAATACAGGCAAAAGTATCGTAAATATTAATATAAGAATGAATTTATATGAAAATCAACATGGCAAATATATGAACATAGAGTACATGTGAAATAGTGTGGTCCACAGTGCTCTGAGGCTGGTGTTCATAGCCCTAATACTAGCTAGCTTTGCGCAGTGGCAGTATCGTAACCAATGAGGTACATCCGAGGTGCGATTATTGCTAGTTGAAAACTTTAACCAATACCCCGCTGGGTCGGCGTGTAAAAGCGTCGGCTACGGCAATTTTTGTTAGCCCGTTCAAGGGCTTCAATATAATACAGTTGTCTCACTTTTAGAACATTTAATAATTAAGTTTTATGATATATTATGAATCTATTATGTTATAGATCTTATGATACCTCGCTGACTCTACATAGGCAGGAAACGAGATTCACTTACAGCATACTTGTGGTAATGTCTACGATTCCCTAAGGGACAATTTAACTTAACCTAAAACCATATAATTATATCAGACACGTGTTAACTTGTCAGTACTTGGATCTAATTACATGGAACTCCAGAATATAACCAGGATCCAAACAAAATTACACTTTTTATTTTGTTTATAAATACTAAAAAGCTATCAGTAATCAGACCAGGCAATCACATTGCCTGGTCTGATTAATGTGCTGATCATCCAAATACCTAGTATTACAATACTTGTCATAACTTTTAATACTGCAGCTTTCAGGTCTCTGGGCATTTCTTAGTTCTTCTAAATCTGAATTAATTTCTTTAATTTGTATGTTTCTAATAATTGCATTAGATAGTCCAAAGTCATAATCAATGTTTTCTTTCCTGCAAGCCTCATTGGCCAATCGATCTTCAAAGCCATGTTTTCCAACTTCAACATGGGACGGGATGCACACAAATTTTATACAAGAGTTATTATCATTAGCAAGAATTACATTCCATTTAATATTACAAGCTACTTCAGACATACATTGTGATGGGTTATTTAAGGACTGCAGAGCACTTTTAGAGTCACAGAAAATAACTCCACCACTGAGCTTAAATAACTCCACCACTGAGCTTAAGGTATTCAGTGGCTAGATAAATGCCCAATAGCTCAAAGCAATAGCTTTGAAAGTAGACTAGTTATTATCGTTGTTGTTGTTATAGATTCAGCTACTCGGAACAAGTTCCAAGTAGCACAGGGTATGGTGAGGCCGTAACTTACCTGGCACAGGAGCGGTGCTGAGTTATTATTCGATTGATCGATGAAGATTAAGCCACCCAAAAGGTGGCACGGACATGAATAGCCCTTAAGTGGTGGCCCTTTTGAGCCATTACCAGTATCAATAGATGATATTGGAGATCTGTCGAGGTGCGGCTGCACCCTGCATGACGGGAGATGTCTCCCGTCAGTTATTATTCTGTTGTTTTAGATTCAGCTACTCGGAACATAATTCCCAAGTAGCATGGGCTATGGTGAGCCCGTAGTGGAGTTACCTGGCACAGGATCGGGGCAAGGAGTGCGGGGTATGGTTAGCCTCGTGAGTTATTATTCGATTGATTGATGATTGATGAAGATTAAGCCACCCAAGAGGTGGCACGGGCATGAATAGCCCGTAAGTGGTGGCCCTTTTGAGCCATCACCAGTATCAATAGATGATACTGGAGATCTGAGGAGGTGCGACTGCACCCTGCGTGACGGAAGATGTCTTCCGTAGTTATTATTCGCTACTCTGCTGCTTATATGCTCGGGCAACACCTCATTGTTCTCCAAAGGTTGACAGGAATATTAACTGGAAGTAGGGAAAGGTTTGAGTTCCATAACTAGTACTAAGAAGAGCTTTGCTTCTCTCATTAGGCTAATGCGTTTGGAGCAAGTATATTATTGGGATAATCTACTCACTACAGAATTTCCCCTCCCAGGGGATAAAAGGAAAAAACACTTGATCAAGGAACCTAGCTGGTCGGTGAATTGTACGCCCTGCTCGCGTTGTATAACCCTCAAAGTTAACTTCCTCCTCTTTGCTGATGTCGTCTAACTGGAGTCGTAGGGTGGGATGTCGCACTGGATCGTCCGTCGTCGTAGGATCAGATGGTGGTGCAGCTGGTAACTGGGATTGTACGGTGGGAGGTCGTACAGATGCAGTTTATGCTGAGGCAGATGCAGTTTAATGCTGAGGCAGATGCAGTTTAATGCTGAGGCAGATGCAGTTTAATGCTGAGGCAGATGCAGTTTAATGCTGATAAATGTAAAGTTCTGAGGTTAGGTAATGATGATAGAGTTACAAGATACGAGCTAGATGGTGTTGTGATTGCGAAGTCGGATTGCGAAAGGGATCTGGGAGTTATGATTAGTAAGAATTTAAAACAAAAGGATCAATGCATAAATGTTCGTAATAAGGCAAATCGGACACTTGGATTTATTAATCGCAGCGTTAGTAACAAGACACCTGGTGTGGTTCTCAAGCTATATCTTGCTCTAGTTAGGCCCCATTTAGATTATGCAGTTCAGTTTTGGTCGCCATATTATAGAATGGATATAAATTCACTTGAACGTGTCCAGCGTAGGATGACTAAGTTAATTCCCCAAATTAGAAATCTTTCATATGAAGAAAGATTAACAAAGCTTAAGTTGCATTCACTGGAAAGGCGAAGAGTTAGGGGTGACATGATAGAGGTTTACAAGTGGATGAATGGACATAACCGGGGGGATATTAATGGGGTATTAAGAGTATCAACACGGGACCGAACACGAAACAATGGATATAAATTGGATAAGTTTAGATTTAGGAAAGACTTGGGTAAATACTGGTTCAGTAACAGGGTTGTTGATTTGTGGAACCAATTGCCGCGTAACATTGTGGAGGTGGGGTCCCTCGATTGTTTCAAGCACGGGTTGGACAAGTATATGAGTGGGATTGGGTGGTTATAGAATAGGAGCTGCCTCGTATGGGCCAATAGGCCTTCTGCAGTTACCTTTGTTCTTATGTTCTTATGTACAGGGTCGTCCGTTGTCGTAGGTGGCGGTGCTGCTGGTAACTGTGGTCGAAAAGTGAACAGCGTAGTCGGCGGATGTCTCTGGAGGGATGTCTGGGGCAGTGTCACAGTGTGCTGGTTTAAGGCGGTTGACGGAGATGTTTACCCGCTGTCCTCGGCGTTCAATGGTGAATAACTTCCGTGTTCGGGAAACCACTTTAAATGGTCCTTCGTAAGGTGACTGTAGAGGGTGTCGAACAGCGTCGACTCTTACAAACACGTGTTCAGTTGTGTGGAGCTCATGAGGCACATATGTAGCACGAGTTGTCGGTTAGTGTGGTGGTGTAGGCCGAATGCTTCCCATTGCCGCCCGTAATTTCTGGACAAAAGTGGGGTCTGAGGGTGTGATGAGTGGCATCGGGGTTAAGAATTCGCCCGGAAGCTGCAGGCTAGATCCGTATACTAAGTCTGCTACCGAGAATCCACTGCCGTCCTTCGTGGGCGAACGAATGCCAAGCAAGACTAATGATTGACTGTAGATCCAATCATCAGGGCGTGCTTGAGCTCTTAGGGCGTCTTTTAATTGTCTATGAAAGCGTTCAACCATTCACAGTTACCAGCAGCACCGCCACCTACGACAACGGACGACCCTGTACGACCTCCCACCGTACAACCCCAGTTACCAGCTGCACCACCATCTGATCCTACGACGACGGACGATCCAGTGCGACATCCCACCCTACGACTCCAGTTAGATGACATCAGCAAAGAGGAGGAAGTTAACTTTGAGGGTTATACAACGCGAGCAGGGCGTACAATTCACCGACCAGCTAGGTTCCTTGATCAAGTGTTTTTTCCTTTTATCCCCTGGGAGGGGAAATTCTTTAGTGAGTAGATTATCCCAATAATATACTTGCTCCAAACGCATTAGCCTAATGAGAGAAGCAAAGCTCTTCTTAGTAATAGTTATGGAACTCAAACCTTTCCCTACTTCCAGTTAATATTCCTGTCAACCTTTGGAGAACAATGAGGTGTTGCCCGAGCATATAAGCAGCAGAGTAGCGAATAATAACTACGGAAGACATCTTCCGTCACGCAGGGTGCAGTCGCACCTCCACAGATCTCCAGTATCATCTATTGATACTGGTGATGGCTCAAAAGGGCCACCACTTACGGGCTATTCATGCCCGTGCCACCTCTTGGGTGGCTTAATCTTCATCAATCACCACACACTTGGTCCGGGAGACATCTCCCGTCACGCAGGGTGCAGTTGCACCTCCACAGATCTCCAGTATCAGCTCTTGATACTGGTAATGGGTCAAAAGGGCCACCACTTACGGGCTATTCACGCCCGTGCCACCTTTTGGATGGTTTAATCGTCATCTTGGACACATTCATGGGAGACATCTCCCGTCATGCAGAGTGCACTTGCACCTCCACAGATCTTCAGTATCAGCTCTTGATACTGGTGATGGCTCGAAAGGGCCACCACTTACGAGCTATTCATGCCCGTGCCACCTTTTGGGTGGCTTCATCTTCATCTTCTTCATCTGTTTAAAACACGGGAGACATCTCCAGTCACGCTGGGTGCAGTCGCACCTCCACAGATCTCCAGTATCATCTATTGATACTGGTGATGGCTCAAAAGGGCCACCACTTACCAATTCATGCCCGTGCCACCTATTGGGTGGCTTCATCTTCATCTTAAACACATTCACAAGGGAGACATCTCCCATCGTGTAGGGTGCATTCGCACCTCCACAGATCTCCAGTATCAGCTCTTGATACTGGTAAATGGCTTATAAAGGCCACCACTTACGGGCTATTCATGCCCGTGCCACCTTTTGGGTGGCTTAATCTTCATCATCATCATCATCGTTCAACCATTCCGTTCGACTCAGGGTGGTATGCTGTGATTCGGTTGTGTGTGGTGCCGAGAAATTCCATAAGTTCCTTCTATAGATATGGTTCGAACTGTCGTCCTTGGTCGATGATGATGACAAAGGGGCTGCTAAAACTGGCGACCCATCCAGGGAGGAAAGCCTGGACCACTGACTCAGCTGAGATGTTGATTAATGGGATTGCTTCCGGCCATCTGGAGGTGCGATCGATGCAGGTGAGTAGATAAGAACATCCTCTTGCCGACGGTAATGGTCCAACGATGTCTACATGCACCACCTCGAAACGGTCAGAAGGTAAAGGGAACTAATGAACAAATCCACAAGGGCCGTGACGAGGATTCGAACCTGCGTCCGGGAGCATCCCGGTGTAGTAGTGAGTGTAGTGTAGTAACGGAAACTGTTGAAGAGGGCTTTTTGTGCGACGATGTGTTTTCGCTCGCTAGCACTGGAGACATGAGCGAGTCCATCGTCGAACATCGGAATTGATTCCTGTCGTATGTATGACACAGGAAACTCCGTTAGTAGTTTCTGGGAAGCACATACTCCTGGGTGTGCTAGGGAGTGAAATGTTAAGAATGTATTCCAGCGAAACTGGGCAGGAATGTTGGGCCTAAGTGCTTCCGTCCGTAAGGTGTCACAGATTATACTACCGCCACCTTCCATGGGAATCTCGATGAACCGGAGAGCTGTGTCAGATGTCCGTAATCGCTGCAGATCAGGGTCTTCCCGTTGGGCCTTGCAGATTACACAATAGTAAAACTGAGCTGGGGTTTTCACGGCGTGGTTTATGGTGGGTCGAAACAGTGCATCGGCTATGACATTATTAGTTTCTTTGACATGGCGGATATCCGAGATAAATTGGGAGATAAATGCCAGGTGGTTGGCTACTCGAGGAGAGTGAGCATCACCCTTGGCCGCCAGTGGATAAGTGAGGGGTTTGTGGTCTGTGATGATGTGGAAGTTCCGCCCCTCGAGGAAGTGCCGGAAATGTTGTATGGCTGCGTAGATGGCGAGCAGTTCCCTATCAAAAGTGTTGTACTTCTCTTCAGTGGGTGACAGGCATACTGAAAAGAATGCAATTGGGCACCATTCTCCTTCAATGAGCTGTTGTAGTACAGGACCAATAGCTGTTTTTGAAGCGTCGGTAGAAAGATTGGTGGGAGCGTCAGACACTGGGTGTGCGAGTAAGGTGAATTCCGCCAGCGTGTGTTTTATGTCTGTGAATTCTGTCTCTGCCTGGGGAGTCCATTCCAAGGCAAGACGGGACGTGTGTTTCCGACCACGTAAGAGGTCGTATAAGTGTCGCAATATGTTCGAACAATGTGGGATGAATCGATTATAAAAATTCACCACGCCAAGAAATTCTTGCAACTTCTTTGGAGTGGATGGGCTCGAGAATTCCTTGATTGCCTCGATTTTCTTCTCTAGTGGTTGGACCCCTGCTGCTGACACACGGTGTCACAAGAAATCCAGCTCTGGAACATGGAAAATACACTTCTCAGAGTTGAGCTGCAAGCTGAAGTTGCACAGACGGGTGAGGAGTCGAGGTGTAGC
The DNA here is from genome assembly GCF_040958095.1 of Procambarus clarkii. NCBI lineage: Eukaryota > Metazoa > Arthropoda > Malacostraca > Decapoda > Cambaridae > Procambarus > Procambarus clarkii. The sequence continues at coordinate 18,405,431 of NC_091151.1, read as the reverse complement.
AGATGTTCTGTTGGTGATGTACTGGCCACCAGTAGTTCATCAATGTAGGCGTAGCAAAAAGGAAGGTCCTTAATTACTTGATCGATGAAGCGTTGGAATGTCTGGGATGCATTCCGTAGACCAAAAGGCATCCGGACAAATTCAAACAGTCCAAAAGGTGTTGTGATCGCAGTTTTCGGAATGTCTGCTGGTTCCACAGGGATCTGGTGAAATGCCCCCACAAGGTCAATTTTCGAAAAAAAAAACGGTTGCGTTGCTCAATCCCTGTGAGAAATCCTGGATGTGTGGTATTGGGTAGCGATCCGGCAGAGTACGAACGTTGAGAGCCTTTTAGTCCCCGCAAGGGCGCTATTCCCCTGGGGCTGTTTTCGGGACCATATGGAGAGGTGAAGACCATGGACTATTCGAAGGGCGGATTATTCATACCTCCTGTAGCTTGTTGAATTCAGCACGTGCTACCGCCAATCGTTCCGGTGCCAGGCGGCGTGGTCTGGCGAAGGTAGGTGCTCCCGTTGTAGTAATGTGATGTGTAATCGTATATTGAACCTCTGGTCGAGGGCCGGCGGGTTGGGTCACATCTTTGAATTCATCCAGGAGTGCTTTAAGTTCCGTAGATGCGACTGGAGTGACGCTGTTAACCTGTGTAGAGGTACTAGGAGAGGCTCGAAGTACTGCACCTGCGGGATCCACAATAAGTCGATGGTGTTGCAGGAAATCCCATCCAAGAATGGGTCGTTCCACATCCGCTATGAGGAAAGTCCACGTAAAGCGACCCTGAGAGGCGAAATCGAGAAGCAGGGCGCGGGTCTCATATGTACGGACGGACGTACCATTGGTGGCACGTAAGTCCAAACCAGGAGTGCGGGTTGGTTTGACCAGTGGGGGAGGCAACACACTAGCTGCTGCACCTGTGTAAACGAGGAAACGGCGTTTGGTTATGATGTCAGATATGTAGAGCAGTGTAGTGTTTGAAATGGCGGGGTTACTGGCCGTTAACAGTCCCTGCAGAAGTAGTTTCCCGACACACGAAAAAATTAAGGAGCCCTACAGTTGTGGGCTTAGTGTCCGAACCTCTGGTGGTAAGAACAAAAAGTCTCCTCGGTGTTTTCGCTGTCGCCTAGATCCTGATACTGGATTCGCATTGTACGTCCTCCCTGGGCGGAAGAAACGCCGGTTTTGGAGGACGTCTAGTTGTTGGGTGTCTGTGGTCTGCTGTGTATCACTGAGGTGGTACAGCGTAGCGTTATCAGACGTCGTAAGAAGCCGTAACTTACCTGCTAGTGTAGCTAGCTGGGCTAATAGGGTGTCGTCAGCCATACTGAATAGGACCCGTTGAATGTGTTTTGGACAGAGTTGTATCCAGAATGATCTCACAATCTCGCTGGGGGCTGGACCAGTTTCAGTAGGCATTACATACTGAATATGCCGCAGAAGCTGGGCTGGTGTTTTCTCTGCTAATCTTTTGTCAGTGAGCAGTTGGTCCCTTTGTTGAATGCGGCATTTCATCGCTGCCTGTAGAAGAGCGGCCTTCAATGCGGTGTACGTCCTGGTGTCTGGTGATGGTGCCGAGATGACAGCGGAGGCAGTGTGCATAGCCTCCGAGGAAAGTGTTGGCAGGGTACACGCATATCGGGCTTTCTCAGTCGTAATTTCGTGAAGGTCGAAAATAGCCTCCATCTGCATGAACCAAAATTCTGGTTCAACTGCGTTGTATGCTGGAAACCTGGTAGATAATTCCATGACGAAGATTTAGTTTGCGACTAGGTGTTCTCTTCACTCACTGGGTCACCAATGTAACGGTTCTATTGTTACGTAAAGTATGGTGACAATAAACACAGACACTAAGAGAATATATATATTTGGTCGAGTATACAGAAGTATGCAGGTGATACTTTGGCGGGCAATGGTGTGAGTTGAGCGCACTAAGAGTCAGTACACTATCTCGCAAGTGTCAGTACAGTATCTCGCAAGTGTCTTAACCCCGACGCCACTCATCACACCCCTCAGACCCCACTTTCGTCCAGAAATTACGGGCGGCTATGGCAAGCATTCGGCCTACACGACTACGCCAACCGAAAACTCGTGCTACATATGTGCCTCATGAGCTCCACACAACTGAACACGTGTTTGTAGGAGTCGACGCTCTCTACAGTCACCTTACGAAGGACCATTTAAAGTGGTTTCCCGAACACCGAAGTTATTCACCATTGAACGCCGAGGACAGCGGGTAAACATCTCCGTCAACCGCCTTAAACCAGCACACTGTGACGCTGCCCCAGACATCCCTCCAGAGAGACATCCGCCGACTACGCCGTTCACTTTTCGACCACAGTTACCAGCAGCACCGCCACCTACGACAACGGACGACCCTGTACGACCTCCCACCCTACAACCCCAGTTACCAGCTGCACCACCATCTGATCCTACGACGACGAACGATCGATCCAGTGCGACATCCCACCCTACGACTCCAGTTAGATGACATCAGCGAAGAGGAGGAAGTTAACTTTGAGGGTTATACAACGCGAGCAGGGCGTACAATTCACTGACCAGCTAGGTTCCTTGATCAAGTGTTTTTTCCTTTCATCCCCTGGGAGGGGAAATTCTGTGGTGAGTAGATTATCCCAATAATATACTCGCTCCAAACGCATTAGCCTAATTAGAGAAGCAAAGCTCTTCTTAGTACTAGTTATGGAACTCAAACCTTTCTCTACTTCCAGTTAATATTCCTGTCAACCTTTGGAGAACAATGAGGTGTTGCCCGAGCATATAAGCAGCAGAGTAGCGAATAATAACTCACGAGGCTAACCATACCCCGCGCTACTTGCCCCGATCCTGTGCCAGGTAACTCTACTACGGGCTCACCATAGCCCGTGCTACTTGGGAATTATGTTCCGAGTAGCTGAATCTAAAACAACAGAATAATAACTGACGGGAGATGTTGGTTATCTTAGTTATATCTACCCGCTCCTGTGCCAGGTAAGTTACGGGCTCACCATAGCTTGTGCTACTTGGAACTTGTTCCAAGTTGCTGAATCTATAACAACAACAACAATAATAACTAGTCTACTTTCAAAGCTATTGCTTTGAGCTATTGGGCATTTATCTAGCCACTGAATACCTTAAGCTCAGTGGTGGAGTTACTTTCTGTGACTCTAAAAGTGCTCTGCAGTCCTTAAATAACCCATCACAATGTATGTCTGAAGTAGCTTGTAATATTAAATGGAATGTAATTCTTGCCAATGATAATAACTCTTGTATAAAATTTGTGTGGATCCCTTCCCATGTTGGAGTTGGAAAACATGACTTTGAAGATCGATTGGCCAATGAGGCTTGCAGGAAAGAAAACATTGATTATGACTTTGGACTATCTAATGCAATTATTAGAAACATACAAATTAAAGAAATTAATTCAGATTTAGAAGAACTAAGAAATGCCCAGAGACCTGAAAGCTGCAGTATTAAAGTTATGACAAGTTTTGTAATACTAGGTATTTGTATGATCAGACCAGGCAATGTGATTGCCTGGTCTGATTACTGATAGCTTTTTAGTATATATAAACAAAATAAAAAGTGTAATTTTGTTTGGATCCTGGTTATATTCTGGAGTTCCATGTAATTAGATCCAAATACTGACAAGTTAACGTGTCTGATGTAATTATATGGTTTTAGGTCAAGTTAAATTGTCCCTTAGGGAATCGTAGACATTACCACAAGTATGCTGTATGTAAATCTCGTCTCCTGCCTATGTGGAGTCAGCGAGGTATCGTAAGATCTATAACATAATAGATTTATAATATAACAGAAAACTTAATTATTAAATGTTCTAAAAGTGAGACAACTGTATTATATTGAAGCCCTTGAACGGGCTAACAAAAATTGCCGTAGCCGACGCTTTTACACGCTGACCCAGCGGGGTATTGGTTAAAGTTTTCAACTAGCAATAATCGCACCTCGGATGTACCTCATTGGTTACGATACTGCCACTGCGCAAAGCTAGCTAGCATTAGGGCTATGAACACCAGCCTCAGAGCACTGTGGACCACACTATTTCACATGTACTCTATGTTCATATATTTGCCATGTTGATTTTCATATAAATTCATTCTTATATTAATATTTACGATACTTTTGCCTGTATTAATCATCATACATATGTTTAAATAAATTACTAGACACTTGTTGATATCATGTAAACAATAATTGTTCTGCACGGTCTCCACTCCTTGATCATTTCATGTAAGAAAACGCGCAGAAGTTTGGAGGACTAACTTAAGAATCGTTTGAAATCATAATTTTTTAACTTTTACTTAATAATAATGTAGCGAGTAGATTATCCTAATAATATACTCGCTCCAAATGCATTGGCCTAATGAGAGAAGCAAAGCTCTTCTTAGTACTAGTTATGGAACTCAAACCTTTCAATACTTCCTGTTAATATTCCTATCAACCTTTGGAGAACGGTGAGGTGTTGCCCGAGCATATATATATAAGCAGCAGAGTAGCGAATAATAACTTTACGGGCTCACCGTAGCCCGTGCTACATGGACACTTCGTCCTGAGTAGCTAAATCTGAAACAACAACAACGAATAATAACTACGGGAGACATCTTCCGTCACGCAGGGTGCAGTCGCACTTCCACAGATCTCCAGTATCAGCTCTTGATACTGGTAATGGCTAAAAATTGCCACCACTTATGGGCTATTCATGCCCGTGCCACCTTTTGGATGGCTTAATCTTTATCGATCAATCTATCGAATAATAACTAGTCTACTCTCAAGTGTGGTCCATAACAGACACTTGCGAGATACTGTACTGACTCTCAGTGCGCTCAATTAACTCACATCATTGCCCGCCAAAGTATCACCTGCGTACTTCTGTATTCTCGACTAAATATATATATTCTCTTAGTGTTTGTGTTTATTGTCACCATCATTTACGTAACAATAGAACCGTTACATTGATGACCCAGTGAGTGAAGAGAACACCTAGTCGCAAACTAAATCTTCGTCATGGATTTGTCTACCAGGTTTCCAGCATACAACGCAGATGAACCAGAATTTTGGTTCATGCAGATGGAGGCTATTTACGACCTTCACGAAATTACGACTGAGAAAGCCCGATATGCGTGTACCCTGCCAACACTTTCCTCGGAGGCGATGCACACTGCCTCCGCTGTCATCACCGCACCATCACCAGACACCAGGACGTACACCGCATTGAAGGCCGCTCTTCTACAGGCAGCGATGAAATGCCGCATTCAACAAAGGGACCAACTGCTCACTGACAAAAGATTAGCAGAGAAAACACCAGCCCAGCTTCTGCGGCATATTCAGTATGTAATGCTTACTGAAACTGGTCCAGCCCCCAGCGAGATTGTGAGATCATTCTGGATACAACTCTGTCCAAAACACATTCAAGGGATCCTATTCAGTATGGCTGACGACACCCCATTAGCCCAGCTGGCTACACTAGCAGACCGGCTTCTTACGACGTCTGATAACGCTACGCTCTCCCACCTCAGTGATACACAGCAGACCACAGACACCCAACAACTCGACATCCTCCAAAACCAGTGTTTCTTCCGCCCAGGGAGGACGTACCATGCGAATCCAGTATCAGGATCTAGGCGACAGCGAAAACACCGAGGAGAGTTTTGTTCTTACCACCAGAGGTTCGGACACCAAGCCCACAACTGTAGGGCTCCTTGTTCCTATGTCTGTATGTGTTTTTGGCTGGCTCTCCCCAAAATGGCGGGCGATTGTATGAATTGATTGAGAGGCGATTGGGTCTCCCCAAAATGGCCAGACGTAAGAGCATTTTTGATGCTTCTTGTTTTATAGATACACGTGATAATCAATTGTTAGTGTATTGTAAACCTAGAATGTTATATTTATACTTAGAACTTCATGGTGGAAATTTAATATTATTCAGAGGATAAGTAAATAGTTACTCTATGATCAGCTGATCAAGCCAGGCGACGAGCCACAAGCCAGGCGACGAGCCACAAGCCAGACGACGAGCCACATTGGAACCATGCATGCGTCCTCTTCTGTAGCAACTGTAGCGCGTACAAACATTATACTCACTACAATATCTCATTAGCTTAATGGCATAACTAATTAGCACTAATTACAGAAACTACAATTCTTTTCCCCAATTACAGGTAACACTTTTCATCCTGTTGGAGAGAGGTGAGGTGTAGTCACCAAATATAAGCAAGCTTGTAGTGAATAGAGAAGTGAACCAATCAATGACCTTAGAAGAGCTTTAAGAGTTTCTGAATCATGCAGTGGCCACCCTGAAGCCATCAACACAGCCACTCTCCTGGTCAACAAAGGTGTCCAGCAGCTGGACACCCTCATAAAGACTGTGAAGCAGTATCCTCCCCCGCGATAACAGCTTGATGGTTAAATGCAAACTCAGAATACTGAGAATTTTTTTTTTTTACCACTTACGGGCTATTCATGCCTGTGCCACCTCTTGGGTGGCATAATCTTAATCAATCAATCAATCGAATAGAGAACCCACTCTTGTGCCAGGTAAGTTACGGGCTTACCATAGCCCGTGCTACTTGGAACTTGTTCCGAGTAGCTGAATCTATAACAACAATAACATGAATAGAGAAGAGAGGTCACGACCTCTCCGTAGGCTGTAGTCGCTCCTCCACAGATCTCCAGTATCAGCTCTTGATACTGGTAATGGCTCTAAAGGGCCACCACTTACGGGCTATTCATGCCCGTGCCACCTTTTAGGTAGCTTAATCTTCATCAAACAATCGAATAGAGAACAGTACAATTTTCAGTCAAGAATGCAGCACTCGGCGTATGCAGTTCTAATCGACCCCAAGACACTTCAGCTTCGTCACAGAACAGACAGCAGACAATTAGGGCCGCATCGAGCTACAACGTTCTCCCACATAGAGCTCCGTAACTCAGCCCTCACTCAGCTCTCTGCTCCATGCTCCGTCTCAACGTCTACGACACTGCTGTATCCAAGACTTCTAAATAAATATGAAAATCCACTAAATACTGTGTATCTACTCTACTCAACAACGTAACATAATCGTACGTTACATTGGTGACCCCAGAGAGTTCCGACGATACCCAGCCACGATGGACTACAACATGGTCTCTCACTGGACCTCTACTGCTGCTGCGTGCTGTGGACCGCTTCCACCTGTGATGGAACGCTTCCTACAACTTCGTCATAGCTATGATTTTCACCGCGATTATCTCTGCATGTTCATCTGCTACAGCTTGCTGCACCGCGATCGTTACTTACTCAGATGACAGCTTCATCAGCAACTACATCATGTGGGATCTACAACCTGTCCTGCCGACTCTCCGTCTCTGCCAGGGCACTGCTTGTTCTACACGGACTCTCACGACAGCTGCTCTTTCGTCTGATTCATCTACATGTTCACTACATTCTGATACTCTGCCGACTCAAGCACCTTTTGCAGTCCAGTCCAGTCAGGGAGGATGTTCTTAAACAAATAGTAAAACTCAAACCAAACAAATCCCCAGGGCCGGATGAAGTGTTTGCCAGGGTGCTTAAAGAATGCAAAGAGGAGCTTTGTGACCCACTGTCAACCATATTTAATAAATCAATAGAGTCAGGCAGAGTGCCAGAGTTTTGGAAAGTTGCTAATGTGATACCAGTTTTTAAGAAAGGAGATAGATCACTTGCGTCTAACTATCGACCAATTAGCCTAACGTCTATTGTGGGAAAGTTACTCGAATCTATAATAGCAAATAAAATTCGTCTTCATCTTGAAAAACATAAATTAATAATTGAGTCGCAACATGGTTTTATAAATGGCCGTTCATGTTTAACAAATTTGTTATCTTTTTATTCTAGCATTGTTGAGGCAGTTGATAGTGGTAAGGATTGCGATGTTGTATACCTTGACTTTAGCAAAGCTTTTGATACAGTGCCACATGAAAGACTGAGTAAAAAGATAGAGTCTCATGGTATTGGGGGTGCTATATTAAGCTGGATTAGGGCATGGCTATACCAAAGGAAACAGAGAGTTAGTATAAATGGAATCAAGTCAGAGTGGGAAAATGTTGTAAGTGGAGTGCCTCAAGGCTCTGTCCTGGGACCTCTGTTGTTTATAATATATATAAATGATTTAGATTCAGGTTTGAGTAGCAACATTTGCAAATTTGCCGATGATACGAAAATCGGTAGGGAAATTAATTCGGAGGAGGACTCACTATCACTTCAAGTTGATCTAGATAGGGTTTTGAAATGGTCAAAGGATTGGCAGATGCAGTTTAATGCTGATAAATGTAAAGTTCTGAGGTTAGGTAATGATGATAGAGTTACAAGATACGAGCTAGATGGTGTTGTGATTGCGAAGTCGGATTGCGAAAGGGATCTGGGAGTTATGATTAGTAAGAATTTAAAACAAAAGGATCAATGCATAAATGTTCGTAATAAGGCAAATCGGACACTTGGATTTATTAATCGCAGCGTTAGTAACAAGACACCTGGTGTGGTTCTCAAGCTATATCTTGCTCTAGTTAGGCCCCATTTAGATTATGCAGTTCAGTTTTGGTCGCCATATTATAGAATGGATATAAATTCACTTGAACGTGTCCAGCGTAGGATGACTAAGTTAATTCCCCAAATTAGAAATCTTTCATATGAAGAAAGATTAACAAAGCTTAAGTTGCATTCACTGGAAAGGCGAAGAGTTAGGGGTGACATGATAGAGGTTTACAAGTGGATGAATGGACATAACAGGGGGGATATTAATAGGGTATTAAAAGTATCAACACAGGACAGAACACGAAACAATGGGTATAAATTGGATAAGTTTAGATTTAGGAAAGACTTGGGTAAATACTGGTTCAGTAACAGGGTTGTTGATTTGTGGAACCAATTGCCGCGTAACATTGTGGAGGTGGGGTCCCTCGATTGTTTCAAGCACGGGTTGGATTGGGTGGTTATAGAATAGGAGCTGCCTCGTATGGGCCAATAGGCCTTCTGCAGTTACCTTTGTTCTTATGTTCTTATGTTGAGCATTTTGCGAAGTCGGATTGCGAAAGGGATCTGGGAGTTATGATTAGTAAGAATTTAAAACAAAAGGATCAATGCATAAAAGTTCGTAATAAGGCAAATCGGACACTTGGATTTATTAATCGCAGCGTTAGTAACAAGACACCTGGTGTGGTTCTCAAGCTATATCTTGCTCTAGTTAGGCCCCATTTAGATTATGCAGTTCAGTTTTGGTCGCCATATTATAGAATGGATATAAATTCACTTGAACGTGTCCAGCGTAGGATGACTAAGTTAATTCCCCAAATTAGAAATCTTTCATATGAAGAAAGATTAACAAAGCTTAAGTTGCATTCACTGGAAAGGCGAAGAGTTAGGGGTGACATGATAGAGGTTTACAAGTGGATGAATGGACATAACCGGGGGGATATTGGTAGGGTATTAAAAGTATCAACACAGGACAGAACACGAAACAATGGGTATAAATTGGATAAGTTTAGATTTAGGAAAGACTTGGGTAAATACTGGTTCAGTAACAGGGTTGTTGATTTGTGGAACCAATTGCCGCGTAACATTGTGGAGGTGGGGTCCCTCGATTGTTTCAAGCACGGGTTGGACAAGTATATGAGTGGGATTGGGTGGTTATAGAATAGGAGCTGCCTCGTATGGGCCAATAGGCCTTCTGCAGTTACCTTTGTTCTTATGTTCTTATGTTCTTATTTCCCCCTCTTCATCCGTACTCCTGCCACGTGTCTGTTTCTCTCTCTGTTTCTGCCTGCCTCTTAAAAAATTTCAGGGCTATTATATTGGACTTCCTCTTTTATATAGCGCTGTGTACCTCTCACGTGGAAATCAGGGCAATGAAGATCGTAGCATTTCCTCTCATTAACTGAGAGTTTGCATAGCTTAGGGTGAAAATATCTACACTCTGTATCAAAACGACATCTGCCTTTCCTTAACTAGTTTCGATATTTCCGTGGGTGCATGAATGAGCATTCCGTGCTTATGGGCCCATATCTACACTGTCCTTTGCATAATACCGCAAATAATTTTTATCTGTGATTGTATTATTCTTGCTTGTACCCATGCACGACTTGGCTACCTCTGTGTTTTATGTTCCAACTTTCTCGTTTCTGCATTCATTCTCGTTATTGCCCCTTATCTTTTCTCCTTGTTGCTTTCGTCTTTCTCATTTGTGTTCTCATTCGTCTCATTTTTTCTCTCCTTATTCATATCACCAGTTTGCTCTACAATATTGCCTTCATTTTTGTGTACTTCGACACTATGTCCTTCTACATTGCTACTATGACTCTCTAAATTCTCAGTCCCTGGGTTGTGCTCAGAGTTCGTTGCTGTCTTTATATACTCTGCATATATTTCTGGTAGTTTTTGTGTGAATTGTAGCCTGTGTACTTCAGGAATGTTATTCATTAGTTTGGTGATGTTTTCCCACATCTGTCTGTCTCTTTGACAGATCCAGTAGTTACCTTCCCGGTTTGCATATTGTGTAGGTAATCCTGTACAACTCAGGTGAAATCTTATGTTACAAATGTTACATACAATCCCTACAACACTCTTCCGAAGTGGCTTAAGTCAGCCTCCACACACCTCCATGTTGGGTTTGTGATGTTATAATATTATATGCATATATTTATAATATTATATGTATGTATATATAATATGTATACAGTATATTTATAATATTACATATGTTTATTTGTTCAAGTTTGTGTGGGGGTACTTATCGCCTTGTGGAGAAAATATGGTCCTCTTGGGACCGTCTAGTTGACCGTTGTTTGTCCCAGGTCGGGGGCAGGATGCCACCGGTTGCCAGTTACTTGATTTATACACTGATTATTTGCCTGTAATATCCTAAGGGAATTTCTACTTTCTTCCGGCTTGCAATGTTATTCACTTACTCTATTACTAGTTCCTAGATCCACTTTCCCGTATTAGAGTATATATTGCCAGTATATTATCACTGAGGGAGTATACTGTTACTGAGGGACGTCCCCTATACTGTGTATGCCTCGTGGCTGTGGTGTAAACTGCCTAGTGTGATGCCTCCTCCACAACTTTACATTTATAGTTTTTCTGTGTACAATTCTCTAACACTATCCACTAATTTATATGTTGTGTTACACGTTCAACTTCACTGTTCAACGTATCACTGCTCGCTATATATGATATATATCGCTTATGCCTGTACACATGAGCCTGGTGGCCCTGGCTCACCACGTGGTCCCAAGTTTATTCTGTATTTAACTCAAAGTACCATTGTTAATTTCTGTATTCAACTTTCCTACGGGTCACTATGCACTTGGTGATCACTGTGGGCCGTAATCCATGGTTGTAATCCTAAAAAAGCCTGGTTTATTCCAGTGTTTTCATGGAGCACGACGACGATACGTCCGTCCCCTCCCCCACGAACTACTACTAGCTAACAACACTTGTTGAAGTTTGGGAAAAGATACGAAAAATCTCTAGAAGCAGCCCAACCAAAACACTACACCACAGCCCACTAGAACAAGCAAACATTGAATCAAGGTGAACCATGATCAATGGGCACTAACATCATGCTACAACTCACTTCCAATTAACATACAGCACAAACTTAATGACACACGCCCCAACAGACAACGAACATCAATCTTGCCAGTACAGCTATCGACGTGTCGGACCTTAATGATGTAACTGAATGGGAATTAAATCATGCACTAAAGATGGGCAAATCAACTGCTCCTGGAGAGGACGGTATTACTTACAGTTTTATTGAGATTAGTTTCACAAGTACCAGGTAATCCACTTTAGTGTGTACAGAATGAGTTTTAAGTGAAGGGAGTATTACTGATGCTTGGACAAAAGTGTCATTGTTCCCATCCCCAAACCACACTGCAGATAATTATAGACCCATATCTCTAACATCGTGTGTCTGTAAAGTGCTTGAACGCATTGTCCTTAACCGACTCATGTATCGTATACAGGGGCACCTGTCACCCCAACTGTTTGGATTTATGCCTGGGCTCAGTACACAACACTGTTTTGCTGCGTACTTCGCTCATATTGACGCTTCCCCTTAAGCAGTCTTCACCGACCTAGCAGCAGCTTTTGATACAGCAAACAGAGAAATCATACTAGAACAGCTTGCCGAGCTGGGAATCCAAGGAAAATTACTGAAATGGATAAAGGCCTATTTGTCTAATCGAACAGCATATGTTTTGTTAATGGTACTAAAAGCACAGAGAGCAAACTCTTTTAACTGGGAACTCCACAAGGAGGGGTCCTCAGCCCCTTGTTGTTCAACGTTCTGATGTATAAACTTATTAAAGATCTTCCAACTAATAATGAAGACACTGTAATTTGTTATGCTGATGATATATGTTTACAGGCTGCCCCCGAGCCTAGAATGCAAGTTCTGCTCGATGCTTTTGCTACTAGAGCTGAGGAATGTGGCCTCCTTGTCTCTGTACAGAAAACTCGTGCCCTCATTCCGTGTGGTATTCCACCAGCCAATTATAATATAGATGGGCGAGCATTTGAGAACTGCGAGTCTTACAGATACCTTGGTGTCCCCATTAACGACCTTGGGTACCTTTCTTCTCTTAAGAGGAGACTCTGAGAGAGATTAAAGCCCTTGCGGGTCTTTGTTGGTGTCAATCATGGAATTATCGTGAGACTTGCTAGAATGTTTTATGTATCATTTATACGCTCTGTGATTGATAACAATGCTTTACATCTCACACTGTATACAGACAAAGAGCTGAAATCTCTTGAAACCTCGCAAAATGAAGCTATGCGTCTCATCCTTGGGGTTCCAAAGTTCACGAGAATAGTTAATATGAGAGCAGAGTTAAAATTACCTACAATAAGTGAGAGTATTTTGTCTATCAGCACAGTTTTCGGCGTGAAGGCATTGAGTAGATTTCGGCAACACATGAAGTTTAAGCTCAACTTTCTAATATGCTACACTCACCTGAGTTCTATAAAAGAAGAACGAAATCTGATTATGCATTTTGGTTCTACAAAGTAGCCAACTCCATCAAAATATTAAATATGTACCCAACTCAATTAATGATTAATCAACCAATTCCTCCATGGGATAACTGGGATCTATCAGTTAATTTGTAAATGCGCCCAAGAAAGATAGTGTGCACTCTTATAACAGTTAACACTGAAAAGCATCACTGAGAGTACTCAGAGTATGGGTAACGATGTTTATCAGTGCTATACCGACGGCTCTGTAAAAGAAGGTGGACGATGTACCTGTTGCGCATGTAATTTATTTGAACAATCTTCTCTCGTACATACAGCAATGAAGCGCGTCAATGACTGGGCAAGTACAACTCAAACCGAACTTGCAGGCATATACCTTGCCACTGAATTTTTAAAAGACAAAGGCAGTGGATGATATACTGTGACTCGTAGAGTGCACTCCTGGCATTGAACGCACATAGTAGTAACACCCAGAAAATAGTCAGTGATATTCGAATGAATGTTTTAGCTGCTAAAGAAAACAGATTTCAAATTAAATTCCTATGGATACCATCACATGTTGGCATCTCAAGGCATGACACTGTTGATATGCTTGCAAAGACAGCCTGTAGAAAACCAATAGTAGAAACTGATATGGGTGTTTCATTAGCAGTGACAAAGAGAATACTTAAACAAATATCTAATGAAGATCTCACCGACTTCACAAATTCACAAAGACCTGAAAGTTGCAACATTAAATATTATGATAGATACGTGAGGAGACATTCACATATGGGACTAATAGAACAAGAACTCGGCAATGTGATGTTATAGTGGCCAGAATACGCCTGGATATAGACGTATCTGGCAGCTTTCTCAAAACCCAAGTGTCGAGTACACAACGTGTCAACTTTGTGAAAGAGAAAACATGCACTCTCTTGAACATTATATTGTAGAATGTCCCATATTGACTGACTTTCGCCCTCCTGGGCAGAGGTATGCTGAACTCTGTAACTACTATATGAGTACTGGAACACTTGATGATATATTGGACTTGTCCTAGATTGACCATGTAATGTATCACTTACACAATGTATGTATGTGATGTAATTATATAACCTGAGCTTGTAAAAGCACCTCAATTACTTTAATGATTAAGTGCTTAATTGCACACTAGTTTCTCTTTCAGCTATCTCACCCTGTAGAGTAAAAGAGACAAATGTATGTGTATACATGTGTGTGTATACATGTATGTATATATACTCACCTAGTTGTACTCACCTAATTGTGTTTGCGGGGGTTGAGCTCTGGCTCTTTGGTCCCGCCTCTCAACTGTCAATCAACAGGTGTACAGGTTCCTGAGCCTATTGGGCTCTATCATATCTACACTTGAAGCTGTGTATGGAGTCAGCCTCCACCACATCACTTCCTAATGCATTCCATTTGTCAACCACTCTGACACTAAAAAAGTTCTTTCTAATATCTCTGTGGCTCATTTGGGCACTCAGTTTCCACCTGTGTCCCCTTGTGTGTGTTCCCCTTGTGTTAAATAGACTGTCTGTATCTACCTTATCAATTCCTTCGAATCTTGAATGTGGTGATCATGTCCCCCCTAACTCTTCTGTCTTCCAGCGAAGTGAGGTTTAATTCCCGTAGTCTCTCCTCGTAGCTCATACCTCTCAGCTCGGGTACTAGTCTGGTGGCAAACCTTTGAACCTTTTCCAGTTTAGTCTTATCCTTGACTAGATATGGACTCCATGCTGGGGCTGCATACTCCAGGATTGGCCTGACATATGTGGTATACAAAGTTCTGAATGATTCTTTACACAAGTTTCTGAATGCCGTTCGTATGTTAGCCAGCCTGGCATATGCCGCTGATGTTATCCGCTTGATATGTGCTGCAGGAGACAGGTCTGGCGTGATATCAACCCCCAAGTCTTTTTCCTTCTCTGACTCCTGAAGAATTTCCTCTCCCAGATGATACCTTGTATCTGGCCTCCTGCTCCCTACACCTATCTTCATTACATTACATTTGGTTGGGTTAAACTCTAACAACCATTTGTTCGACCATTCCTTCAGCTTGTCTAGGTCTTCTTGAAGCCTCAAACAGTCCTCTTCTGTTTTAATCCTTCTCATAATTTTAGCATCGTCCGCAAACATTGAGAGAAATGAATCGATACCCTCCGGGAGATCATTTACATATATCAGAAACAAGATAGGACCGAGTACAGAGTCCAGTGGGACTCCACTGGTGACTTCACGCCAATCGGAGGTCTCACCCCTCACCGTAACTCTCTGCTTCCTATTGCTTAGATACTCCCTTATCCACTGAAGCACCTTACCAGCTACACCTGCCTGTCTCTCCAGCTTATGTACCAGCCTCTTATGCGGTACTGTGTCAAAGGCTTTCCGACAATCCAAGAAAATGCAGTCCGCCCAGCCCTCTCTTTCTTACTTAATCTTTGTCACCTGATCGTAGAAGTCTATCAAGCCTGTAAGGCAAGATTTACCCTCCCTGAACCCATGTTGGCGATTTGTCACGAAGTCCCTTCTCTCCAGATGTGATACCAGGTTTTTTCTCACGATCTTCTCCATCACCTTGCATGGTATACAAGTCAAGGACACTGGCCTGTAGTTCAGTGCCTCTTACCTGTCGCCCTTTTTGTGTATTGGGACCACATTCGCCGTCTTCCATATTTCTGGTAGGTCTCCCGTCTCCAGTGACTTACTATACACTATGGAGAGTGGCAAGCAAAGTGC
>NC_091151.1:18359689-18384689 GCF_040958095.1 Procambarus clarkii | reverse complement strand
ATAAACCCCTAAACTATATGTTTAACAGACCTCTCACCCTGTCCATGGCTGACAGGAGAAAATGTATATATGCTGGTTAGCATTGTAAATGTGTGGTCACGTCTATGGTAGAAAATAATAATAATAGTAAAAAAAAACTGCCTGTGGTTCCAACTTTTGCAACAGCGTTTTGTGAGGTACTGTGTCAAAGGCTTTACGACAGTCCAAGAAAATGCAGTCTACCCATCCTTCTCTTTCTTGCCTAATTTGTGTTGCTTTGTCATAGAATTCTATTAAACCTGTGAGGCATGATTTAGCATCTCTGAACCCATGCTGGTGGTGTGATACAAGGTTATTTCTCTCCAGATGTTCTACGAACCTTTTCCTTTAGATCTCCCTCACCTAGCATGGTATTCAAGTTAGGCACTCTGCCCTGTAGTTCAGCGCCTCTTGCCTGTCACCCATTTAGTATATTGGGACTACATTAGCTGTCTTTCAGCATTCCAGTAGGTTTCGTTTCCAGTGACCTGTTATTCACCATTGAGAGTGGCACACTGTTATGATCTCAGCCTACAGGAGAAACGAGTCTCCCTCCTTGAGAGTTATTCAGCAAGCCTGACCTAACTAGAAGGTCTAGCAAATATTGAGGTGATAACCCATATGTAAAATGGCTGGCTGGATATGTAAAACAATTTAAGATTATGGGCAGTAAGTAAGGAAATAGATAAATGACTCGCTAGGAGATGTGGACATTTTGCTGGAGGCGTGAGGCTCGCTTCCGGAGGACCTTGACCTCACTTGAGTGCCAGACATCGCAGGGGGAAGCCGCGCTCCGTTTGAGCTCCCGCCAGAAGGGAACCCCTAGTGATATATCTCTAAGAGAAGAGAAGTGTGCAGACGTGCCAGCTGTGGAATTGAGCTGAGAACGTTGTGGTGTCAAGTCTTGGACGGCGAGGAGAGTTTAATAAGCTGGTCAGAGGCATTTTCGTGGGCTGTGTGGAGCGCCCTGACCAGACGCCGTCAGAGGGAAAGCGCCCTCGATCAGTTAATCTGTGGTTTGTTCTTTGGGGAAGAAGTTGCTGAGAACTTCGAAGCCAGCAGATGAAGTAGCTGATGAGACTCCAAGGTAGTGGAGCAGAGGACCTCGAGCTGTGAGGAGAAGCAGCAGTGAAGAGGAGTGTCACGTGCTTCTGTAGAGGTGGAGAAGCACCACAGTTGCTCGGGGAAACTTCATGGTGTAGCAGCCAAGAGAGCTGTGGAGGAACCTAGCAGAAGGGTGAAGCACCGTAGTTACTCAAGGAAACTTCATGATAGCAGCCTGGAGGAGCTGCAGAGGATCCTGGTAGTGAAGCCCGGAAGAACCTAAGGATATTAGGGTTGTGAACTTCCAGAGGTGGAAGGGGAAGTTCTGGTGGATTACTTATAGGGAGTTGATAGTGTTTGGTTGTCATTAGCGTGCAAGACGCAGTGAGAGGTGAGTGACTGTTTGCATTCTTATGTCAAGGAGTGATTTATTCTGAAGCTTAGAGTTGCAGTCGTAGGCTTGATTACCTACAGATGTATGTGCTCGAGGACTGACAGTGATCGATTAATCATTGTTGTGTATCAATGAACATTTATACTGATATATGTTATTGCATTCAAATGCTGGTTTTCTATATATACATTATCTTGCTGATAGTGCAACAGTGTATGTAGGCTTGACCAACTTGAGGAGGTTAATAGTATCAGGTGGTGAACCAGGAGATAGGATACCACTTGATAAGCTGATAATAGAGTTCTGATGGTGTTGGAGTGCAACCTGATTGTGATATTATAGAGTATAGGATTCATTATTATTATATGTGTGTATGTATCGTGTATGTGCTTTGTCCAGTAAATGTGTCACAATTTGCTGGTGTTTGCCCTTGTCCTAGTGAGGCTTCCCAGGAAGTAGTGAAGAAGGAGAGAGAGAGAGAAAGAACCAAGAACCACTGCTGTGGACAGGGTAAGAGGTAATACTAGTAAGTCATAGGGGATTGAGGAGATCATATCTCATAAGGAGAGAGTGGGGAGTCACAGCGGCTCGAGTGGGTGTGTGCACGTGACAACGAGGCTAAGTGTTGGAGCCGCATCCCCTAAACGTGTGACGTTGAGCCCCTCTCCAAGAGCCAGAAGCGCCAAGGGTGATCTCCTAGTATAAGCACTCTGCCGAGTTGTGGGTTGGGTTGTCCATAGAGAAGGATCGACGACGACAACACCAACCAACCCACAGTCTATAATAAATTGGGGGCCTGTGTCCGGGAGAGTGAACTGACACACCCACACCCTGTCCAAGAGTGGATTTGTACACCCTGCTGAGATAAACTGTGTGACCGCAGGTGTATACTCTCTCTCTTGGGAAGACTCACAGGACAAAGATGGATAAGGTGCAAGCGTTTGTGGAGTCAGGCAAGCCTGAGGACTTGGAAGGTTGCACGAGGGATCAATTGAAACAAATAGCAGAAAAATGTGGCATCAGGTTGAAAGCATCTAAAGTAGCTGGGATGAAGGATGAGATCCTGAGGCAGTTAAGAGCCAAAAATGAAGCGGCAGAACAAGGAGCCCAGAAAGGAGCTGAAAGTGGAAAGGAGGATGATGGGCAGGATGAAGTGAGATCCCAGGGATCGAGTAGGAGCAGCAAGAGTAGCCGCAGTAGTAGGAGTAGCCGAAATAGGAGCTTGGAGAGATTCCAGTTAGAGCTCCAGATCCAACAACAGCGTGAGGAGAGACAGTTCCAGCTGGAAAAGATGAAATTGGAACTCCAGATGAAAAATGAAGCCGAGAAGGAAAAAGAGAAAACCAGACTGGAAATAGAAAAAGAGAAAACCAGAGTAAGAGAACTGGAGTTGGAACAGGAGAAAGAAAAAGAAAAAGCCCAGGTCGAAAAAGAAAGAGCCCAGGTCGAAAAAGAAAAAGAGAGAACAAAACAAATGCAGATAGAAGCGAATAGAACCTTGGCTGAGCAAAGGATTGAACATGGGTTGCCAGAGAGCACCACCCAGGTATCACACCCACCAGATGTTAGGGTTAGGGAGAAGGACATTCCCTTGTTTGTTCCCGAAGAGGCAGAGAGCTTCTTCGAGCATTTTGAAAAGTAGCCAGCATCAAGGAGTGGCCACAGGAGGAATGGGCCCAGCTGGTCCAGTTAAGATTGACCGGTGCAGCCAGGGAGGCATACACCCAATTGTCACTGGAAGAGTGCCAGGATTATGCCACAGTAAAGAGCAGCATATTGCGCTCGTTTCAGTTAACCCCAGAAGCTTATAGAAAGCGCTTCAGAGAGATGAGCAAAGTTGGAGCATGTACGTTTGCTGAGACAGCAAGAGATCTGGAAAGACGATTCCAGAAGTGGATTGAGGCTGCTGGAGTTGGATCTTACGCTGACCTGAAGCAACTGATGGTCATGGAGAAGTTCTTGGAGATGATGCATCCCGAAACAAAGTTCAAGATCCAAGAAGCAGGGATAATGGAGGTGAAAGATGCCGCAGATAGGGCGGATATGATTACTGAAGCTACAAGAGCTTAAGGGAGAACAGAGTGAGAAGCGAGGCGAGACGCAGCAATGGCAGATCCAATGGAGTCTGGGGAGGAAGAAATTATGAGAGACCCAGAAGAGTCTGGGGTGAGAAAAATTTTGATAAATGGGCAGATAAAAGTAAGTACCCTAAAACTCAGAAGAGTAGGTCGCGCACTTCGTCTGAAAGTGAGGATGGAGGAGCAAACGAGAAACTGATCGTTATCCAGGGAATCAAGATCCAGTAAAGCTCCACAGAGTACGAGTAGTACGTCTGGCGAGGAACTCCAATACGAGTGGGCAGAGTCAGAGCTACTCTGGTACGTATAGGAGAGATTTTTCACAGATGAGATGTTACAATTGTAACGGATTGGGTCACGTGATGCGAGATTGTCGGCAGGGCAAGAGAGTTGTGACCCTGGCCATGTGTGACCCCCGAAGCAAATATATCAATGTGTTCCAAGACAAACCACAGAGAGCGAACTTAGTGAACGAGAGGTATAGGCCGTTCATGAGCAAAGGTTGGATCAGTGTAGGAGGCCAACCTGAGGTAGAAGTTGGTATCTTAAGAGATACCGGAGCTAATCAGAGCTTGATTGCGAGAAGCCTGATTGGGAATGATCGACGGTTAGCTGGCAGTGGGAAGATGAAAGTATATGGGTTATTGTCGGAGAGTGACATGCCCATTTGTACTGTCCAGCTAAGGTCGGAATATGTGTCGGCAGAGGTGATGTTGGGAGTATGCCCCGACATACCTATTCCAGGAGTCCAAGTGATCCTAGGGAATGACTTGTGCGGGACAAAGGTGTTGACAAGAGTCATGGCGGAGACTGTGCCAGAGGAGTGCCCAGAAGGCCACGGCACGGGTGGGACACCTGAGAGTGTGAACCTGACTGACATCCGAGGAGATGAGTCAGGAGACCGCCAAGCCATTGAGTACCCTGTCTCGGTAGTGACGAAGGCAAGTGGCCGACGAGGAAGACACTGGAGAAGGTGAGACAGTGTCGATTCAACCGGTGGAAGATATCGATGTAGATATAGCACGGCTATTTGATGAAGGTCCAGCCCAGGAAAATGAAGTCTTGGTGAGGTCAAAAGTGAGGATGACCCAGCCGAAGAAGAATCATGTGAAGAGAGCGGACCTGAGTAGAGCCCAGACTGCTGAAATTAAGAGTCGGAAGGTGAATGCAACTGTGCTGAGTAGGAATGAGGAAAGATGTGGACATACTGAGGACGGAAATAGAGCGTCAAGTGGTCCACGAGCACAGAGGCATAGGGATAGTGGAGTTAAGTTGTTTGAGATGTCAAGAGTTGACATGTTTCACAGACAACGTGGAGGAGAGATAGTGAAGAAGAGTAATAGCCGAGAAAATGAAAGGAGAAGAGACAGTATGTGTGGAGAGATGCTTACGAGCACTCTGGGAGAGGCAAAGCGACATGTACGGTCGAGTGCTGTTGGATGTAGTACAGTGCGAAGAAACTTTTAGGGAACGAAGAAGAGTTGAAGGAGAAGAAATGGAGTGTATAGAGGTGAAAGTGTGGGAAGAGGATGATGATGCAAGCATGGAGGAATAGAAGAAAGCCGAGGACTCGATGGAGGTCAAACAAGACGATGTCTTGGACAAATGAGGAGACGAAAGGGAGGATAGTTGGTGAAGACGAGGGAGTGAAGTATGATGACAGGAGGCGGAAGTATAATGGCAGTAGATGGAAGTATGAAGACGACAGAGGAGATACAGACAGTAGATGTCTGACTCTGGACGGGAAGAGAAGAAGACGAGGAAACGGAGGGTGGAGACAGTAAGTAGAGTGGACCAATGGATTGCAGGCGTCCAAGGAGGACAGCCTAGCCAAGAGGTGCCAGAGAAGTCAAATCGTTTATGAGAAGATCGTGTTTCTGGAGAGTTGTGAGCCAGATGTTGCAAGGTGCAACGAATTAATTGTAGACTCCTAAGAGAGTATATGGGGTGAAGAACGAGACAGTGTAGTGGCGGATGTATTATCCCGAGCTTTGCCACTGGAATAACTCTCAAAAATAAGGGGAGGGGAGTGTTATGATCTCAGCCTACAGGAGAAACGAGTCTCCCTCCTTGAGAGTTATTCAGCAAGCCTGACCTAACTAGAAGGTCTAGCAAATATTGAGGTGATAACCCATATGAAAAATGGCTGGTTGGATATGTAAAACAATTTAAGATTATGGGCAGTAAGTAAGGAAATAGATAAATGACTGGCTAGGAGATGTGGACATTTTGCTGGAGGCGTGAGGCTCGCTTCCGGAGGACCTTGACCTCACTTGAGTGCCAGACATCGCAGGGGGAAGCCGCGCTCCGTTTGAGCTCCCGCCAGAAGGGAACCCCTAGTGATATATCTCTAAGAGAAGAGAAGTGTGCAGACGTGCCAGCTGTGGAATTGAGCTGAGAACGTTGTGGTGTCAAGTCTTGGACGGCGAGGAGAGTTTAATAAGCTGCTCAGAGGCATTTTCGTGGGCTGTGTGGAGCGCCCTGACCAGACGCCGTCAGAGGGAAAGCGCCCTCGATCAGTTAATCTGTGGTTTGTTCTTTGGGGAAGAAGTTGCTGAGAACTTCGAAGCCAGCAGATGAAGTAGCTGATGAGACTCCAAGGTAGTGGAGCAGAGGACCTCGAGCTGTGAGGAGAAGCAGCAGTGAAGAGGAGTGTCACGTGCTTCTGTAGAGGTGGAGAAGCACCACAGTTGCTCGGGGAAACTTCATGGTGTAGCAGCCAAGAGAGCTGTGGAGGAACCTAACAGAAGGGTGAAGCACCGTAGTTACTCAAGGAAACTTCATGATAGCAGCCTGGAGGAGCTGCAGAGGATCCTGGTAGTGAAGCCCGGAAGAACCTAAGGATATTAGGGTTGTGAACTTCCAGAGGTGGAAGGGGAAGTTCTGGTGGATTACTTATAGGGAGTTGATAGTGTTTGGTTGTCATTAGCGTGCAAGACGCAGTGAGAGGTGAGTGACTGTTTGCATTCTTATGTCAAGGAGTGATTTATTCTGAAGCTTAGAGTTGCAGTCGTAGGCTTGATTACCTACAGATGTATGTGCTCGAGGATTGACAGTGATCGATTAATCATTGTTGTGTATCAATGAACATTTATACTGATATATGTTATTGCATTCAAATGCTGGTTTTCTATATATACATTATCTTGCTGATAGTACAACAGTGTGTGTAGGCTTGACCAACTTGAGGAGGTTAATAGTATCAGGTGGTGAACCAGGAGATAGGATACCACTTGATAAGCTGATAATAGAGTTCTGATGGTGTTGGAGTGCAACCCGATTGTGATATTATAGAGTATAGGATTCATTATTATTATATGTGTGTATGTATCGTGTATGTGCTTTGTCCAGTAAATGTGTCACAATTTGCTGGTGTTTGCCCTTGTCCTAGTGAGGCTTCCCAGGAAGTAGTGAAGAAGGAGAGAGAGAGAGAAAGAACCAAGAACCACTGCTGTGGACAGGGTAAGAGGTAATACTAGTAAGTCATAGGGGATTGAGGAGATCATATCTCATAAGGAGAGAGTGGGGAGTCACAGCGGCTCGAGTGGGTGTGTGCACGTGACAACGAGGCTAAGTGTTGGAGCCGCATCCCCTAAACGTGTGACGTTGAGCCCCTCTCCAAGAGCCAGAAGCGCCAAGGGTGATCTCCTAGTATAAGCACTCTGCCGAGTTGTGGGTTGGGTTGTCCATAGAGAAGGATCGACGACGACAACACCAACCAACCCACAGTCTATAATACACACTTAGTGCCTCTGCACCTTCTTTTAGTATCTATGGTAAGATTCCATCAGGCCCAACAGCCATTGTTACATTCAACTCGAACAGATTCCTTTTGACCTAATCACTAGTGAGGTCAAATTTCTCCAAGGTTGCTTGGTTTCCCTCCTCATTTAGTGCTGGGACTTCTCCTTATTCTATTGTGAAGACCTGCTGGAATCTCTTGTTGAGTTCTTCTCACACTTCCTTGTCATTCTGTGTCTATCCGTTATCAATTTTTTCTCAGTTTCATCATTTGTTCCTTCACTGCTGTTATCCTCCTGATGTGGCTGTGGAGCAGTTTTGGTTCGGTCTTAGCCTTACTCGCTATGTCATTCTCATACTGTCTGCTTCTCTCATCACTCTGAGCTACTCATTTCTTGCCTTCTGGTATATCTCCCTGTTCTCCGGTGTTCTGTTATTCCTGTAGTTTCTCCATTTTCCTTTTGCTTTGCCACCATACATTCCTGATTGAACCATGGATTATTCTGTTGCTTTCGAATTTTCTCTTTTTGAGCCGGGACAAATCTGTCTGCAATTTCCTGTCACTTCTGGGTGACATAGTCCATCATATCCTGTACAATCTTCTCTCTGAGGTCTGTTTCCCATTCTGGTATGTGTGTGTGTGTGAGTGTACTCACCTAGTACAACTAGTTGTACTAGGTGAGTACTAGTAAGCCCCCAAGCACTCATTAGTTGTGCTTGCGGGGGTTGAGCTTTGGCTCTTTGGTCCTACCTCTCAACCGTCAATCAACTGATGTACAGATTCCTAAGCCTACTGGGCTCTATCATATCTATATTTGAAACTGTATATGGCGTCAGCCTCCACTTCCTAGTGCATTCCATTTACTAACAACTCTGACACCGTAGAGTTAATTCTAATGTCTCTGTGACACATTTGGGTACTCAGCTTCAACCTGTATCCCCTTGCGCCAGTACCACCTGTGTTGAATAATCCATCTATGTCTACCCCTGTCGATTCCCCTGAGAATTTTGTATATATATATATATATATATATATATATATATATATATATATATATAGATATATATATATATATATTATATATAATATATATATATATATATATATATATATATATATATATATATATGTCGTACCTAGTAGCCAGAACGCACTTTTCAGCCTACTATGCAAGGCCCGATTTGCCTAATAAGCCAAGTTTTCCTGAAATAATATATTTTCTCTATTTTTTTCTTACGAAATGATAAAGCTACCCATTTCATTATGTATGAGGTCAATTTTTTTTTATTCTAGTTAAAATTAACGTAGATATATGACAACCCTGTACAACTACAAGGGGCCTCGTAGCCTGGTGGATAGCGCGCAGGACTCGTAATTCTGTGGCGCGGGTTCGATTCCCGCACGAGGCAGAAACAAATGGGCAAAGTTTCTTTCACCCTGAATGCCCCTGTTACCTAGCAGTAAATAGGTACCTGGGAGGTAGTCAGCTGTCACGGGCTGCTTCCTAGGGGTGGAGGCCTGGTCGAGGACCGGGCCGCAGGGACACTAAAAAGCCCCGAAATCATCTCAAGATAACCTCAAGATAACCCTACCTAACCTAACCTAACCTATCTCTATAGGTTAGGTTAGGTTAGGTAGCCGAAAAAGTTTGGTTAGGTTAGGTTAGGTAGGTTAGGTAGTCGAAAAACAATTAATTCATGAAAACTTGGCTTATTAGGCAAATCGGGCCCTGCATAGTAGGCTGAGAAGTGCGTTCTGGCTACTAGGTACGACATATATATATATATATATATAATATATATATATATATATATATATATATATAATATATATATATATATATTGTGACGGGAAAGTGTTGGAGTGTAGATGTACGGCAGTCCTCCAATGGCAGGTGTCAATTCCTAGTCACACCTACAAAAAAGAAGATAGACTGCTTGCCTGTTTGTCTGTGGTAAAGTAAGGGAAGACTGTTACGAATCTCACTAGGATTCTGCCATTACTCTTGATTCTCATATTACTTTATTGTCTTGTTCTTTAATA
Source organism: Procambarus clarkii (assembly GCF_040958095.1). Taxonomy (NCBI): domain Eukaryota; kingdom Metazoa; phylum Arthropoda; class Malacostraca; order Decapoda; family Cambaridae; genus Procambarus; species Procambarus clarkii. The sequence continues at coordinate 18,375,370 of NC_091151.1, read as the reverse complement.
TAGCATCTAGTTGTATGATATAAGATTTTGTATGTTATATATATATATTATAGCATGCTGTAGTGTGCCTGAGTTACATTATATTGTGTGAGGCTTTTGGTGTTAATTTCTCATGTAGTTTCTCCGTGTGGGTGGTTGACCATATTTGGATATGGCCAGTGTGGGAACATTGTTGTCAATCGAGTGTTTATAGTTGTACATTGATTATTCCCATATTTTGGTTTCTGTATTATTGTATGGAATGTTGTACCAGTGTTTACTACTCTTTAGTTTAACAATGTTTTGAATATTAGTGCTGCATTTTATTATTAGATTTTCCACAATGTTTTGTGTGGACGGTTAGTTGATTTTTTGGTAGACGCTTGGCCTGCGGTCCAAGGCGTGGGCAGAAGCGTGGCGGCTGCTGTCGTGAGGAGTCATGGTTTAAGTTAAGTCATTGGTTATTTTAGCCCATATAAATGTTAATTATCTGGTTAGATGATATTGTATATATCTCTCTAATTAATCCATGTCTTAGTGATAGTGCTCATGTCTCAATAAGGAGGTTATTCTATGATTTGAATGCTGAAGAATATTTCTGGTTATTATTTATACATTTAAGTGTTGGTTTGATTGTCCCCCTTAGCATAAATATATTGTTCTCCATTTATGCAGTGATGTATATTTACCCCTAGACAGTTGTTGGCAAGGCCGATTTATTATTTTCTTTATTGCACTGCGGGGAGAAGAACCTTATTTAGTCTCAAGGGTGGTAACGGAAGTCCTCCAATGGCAGGTGTCAATTCCTAGTCACACTACAAAAAAGAAGATAGACTGCTTGCCTGTTTGTCTGTGGTAAAGTAAGGGAAGACACGTAAAACACAAAGTATGAACAATGAAACTTTAATTAATATAGAAAACAAACTATAAACAAAGACAATCCCTTGGCAATGTACAGTGCAAAAGAACAATATAACATAAATGAGGTTGTATATATAATATAATATAAATAAGAAATATAACATAATATAAGACATAAGAAATATAACATAAGAAATATAACACAATATAACATAAATAAGAGAGGTTGCCATATCATACAGCGTGAGCTTAAATTTATCTCTATATGGCTCAATTTTACTACATTCCAAGATATAGTTTTCGAGTGTGTGTCCCTACCTTTGAGCCTACTGGGCTCTATCATATCTACACTTGAAACTGTGTTTGGAGTCAGCCTCAACCACATCACTGTCTAATGCATTCCATTTACTAACTGCTCTGACACTGAAAAAGTTCTTTCTGATGTCTCTGTGGCTCATCTGGGTACTAAGTTTCCACCTGTGTCCCCTTGTTCGTGTTCCACCCGTGATAAAGCGTTTGTCTTTGTCCACCTTGTCAATTCCCATGAGAATTTTGTAGGTGGATTTATCATGTCTCTCCTTACTCTTCTGTCTTCCAGGGACGTGAGTTTCAGCTCCTTTAGCCTTTCCTCGTAGCTCGTACCTCTCAGTTCCGGAACGAGGCTGGTGGCATACCGCTGAATGTTCTCTAACTTTGTCTTGTGTTTAACTAGGTATGAATTCCAAGCTGGAGCTGCATATTCAAGAATTGGTCTGATATAAGTGGTGTACAGGGTCCTGAACGATTCCTTACATAAGTTTCTAAATGCAGTTCTTATGTTGGCCAGTCTAGCATATGCCGCTGAGGATATCCTTTCAATGTGGGCCTCTGGGGACAAGTTTGGTGTGATATCAACCCCCAGATCTTTCTCTCTATTTGCTTCCTGTAGAATTTGACCTCACAGATGGTACCTTGTGTTCAGCCTTCTGCTCCCATCGCCTAATTTCATTACTTTGCACTTTCATGAGTTGAACTTTAGTAGCCATTTTCTAGATCATTCCTCCAGCTTGTCCAGGTCGTCCTGTAGTCTCTGTCTATCATCAACTGTCTTGATTCTTCTCCTAATTTTTTCATCATCAGCAAACATTGAGAGGAATGAGTCTATACCCTCTTGAAGATCGTTCACATATATTAGAAACAGGATGGGTCCAAGTACTGAGCCCTATGGGACTCCGGTGGTGACATCTCGCCACTCTAATATCTCCCCCCTCACAGTTACTCGCTGTTTCCTGTTGCGTAGATACTCCCTTATCCACTGGAGCACCTTACCTTTTACTCCTGCCTGTTGCTCCAACTTTCGTAACAGCCTTTAATGGGGTACTGTATCAAAAGCTTTCTGACAATCCAAGAAAATGCAGTCTGCCTACCCTTCTCTTTCTTGCCTTAATTTTGTTGCTTAGTCATAGAAGTCTGTTAACCCTGTGAGGCACGATTTACCATCTCTGAACCCATGCTGGGGTTTGTTACAAAGCTATTTCCCTCCAGATGCTCTATGAGCCTTTTTCTCACGATCTTCTCCATTACTTTGCATGATATACAAGTTAGGGAAACTGGCTTGTATTTTTGGGACTTTTTGTATATTGGGACTACATTAGCTGTCTTCCAGCTTTCTAGTAGGTCTCCTGTTTCAAGTGACCTGTTATACACCATAGAGACTGGCGTGTGTGGGTGTGTGTGTGTGTGTGTGTGTGTACTCACCTAGTTGTGTTTGCGGGGGTTGAGCTCTGGCTCTTTGGTCCCGCCTCTCAACCGTCAATCAACAGGTGTACAGATTCCTGAGCCTATTGGGCTCTATCATATCTACACTTGAAACTGTGTATGGAGTCAGCCTCCACCACATCACTTCCTAATGCATTCCATTTGTCAACCACTCTGACACTAAAAAAGTTCTTTCTAATATCTCTGTGGCTCATTTGGGCGCTCAGTTTCCACCTGTGTCCCCTTGTGCGTGTGCCCATTGTGTTAAATAGCCTTTCTTTATCTACCCTATCAATTCCCTTGAGAATCTTGAATGTAGTGATCATGTCCCCCCTAACTCTTCTGTCTTCCAGCGAAGTGAGGTTCAATTCCCGCAGTCTCTCCTCGTAGCTCATACCTCTCAGCTCGGGTACTAGTCTGGTGGCAAATCTTTGAACCTTTTCCAGTTTAGTCTTATCCTTGACTAGATATGGACACCATGCTGGGGCTGCATACTCCAGAATTGGCCTGACATATGTGGTATACAAAGTTCTGAATGATTCTTTACACAAATTTCTGAATGCCGTTCGTATGTTGGCCAGCCTGTCATATGCCGCTGATGTTATCCTCTTGATATGTGCTGCAGGAGACAGGTCTGGCGTGATATCAACTCCCAAGTCTTTTTCTTTCTCTGACTCCTGAAGGATTTCCTCTCCCAGATGATACCTTGTATTTGGCCTCCTGCTTCCTACACCTATCTTCATTACATTACATTTGGTTGGGTTGAACTCTAACAACCACTTGTTCGACCATTCCTTCAGTTTGTCTAGGTCTTTTTGAAGCCTCAAACAGTCCTCTTCTGTCTTAATCCTTCTCATAATTTTGGCATCATCCGCAAACATTGAAAGAAATGCATCTATACCCTCCGGGAGATCATTTACATATTTCAGAAACAAGATAGGACCGAGTACAGAGCCCTGTGGGACTCCACTGGTGACTTCACTCCAATCAGAGGTCTCACCCCTCACCGTAACTCTCTGCTTCCTATTGCTTAGGTACTCCCTTATCCACTGGAGCACCTTACCAGCTACACCTGCCTGTCTCTCCAGCTTATGTACCAGCCTCTTATGCGGTACTGTGTCAAAGGCTTTCCGACAATCCAAGAAAATGCAGTCCACCCAGCCCTCTCTTTCTTGCTTAATCTGTGTCACCTGGTCATAGAATTCTATTAAGCCCGTCAGGCAAGATTTACCCTCCCTGAACCCATGTTGTCGATTTGTCACGAAGTCCCTTCTCTCCAGATGTGCTACCAGGTTTTTTCTCACGATCTTCTCCATCACCTTGCATGGTATACAATTCAAGGATACTGGCCTGTAGTTCAGTGCCTCTTGCTTGTCGCCCTTTTTGTATATTGGGACCACATTCGCCGCCTTCCATATTTCTAGTAGGTCTCCCGTCTCCAGTGACCTACTATGCACTATGGAGAGTGGCAAGCAAAGTGCCTCTGCACACTCTTTCAGTACCCATGGCGAGATCCCGTCTGGACCAACAGCCTTTCTAACATCCAGATCCAGCAGGTGTCTCTTGACTTCCTCTCTCGTAATTTCAAACTCTTCCAAGGCTGCCTGGTTTACGTCCCTTTCTCCTAGCACAGTGACCTCACCTTGTTCTGTTGTGAAGACCTCTTGGAACCTCTTGTTGAGTTCATCACACACCTCTTTGTCATTCTCTGTATACCTGTCCTCGCCTGTTCTAAGTTTCACTACCTGTTCTTTCACTGTTGTTTTCCTTCTGATGTGACTGTGGAGTAGCTTTGGTTCGGGCTTGGCTTTGTTTGCTATATCATTTTCATAACTTTTCTCTGCTTCTCTTCTCACCCTGACATACTCATTCCTGGTTCTCTGGTATCTCTCTCTGCTTTCTGTTGTTCTGTTATTCCGGAAGTTCCTCCATGCCCTTTTGTTCAGTTTCTTTGCTTCCATACATGCCCTATTATACCATGGATTCTTCATTTGTTTCTCGAATTTTTCCTTTTGGGCTGGGATGTATCTGCTTACTGCCTCCTGACACTTTTGGGTGACATAGTCCATCATATCTTGTACAGACTTTGCTCTGAGGACTGTGTCCCAAGGTATTTCCCTTAGGAAGCTTCTCATCTCCTCATAATTTCCCTTTCGGTATGCCAGCCTTTTGTTTCCTAGTCCTTTTTCGGGGGGGGGGGATAATTCCGAGCTCTACCAGGTACTCAAAGTTCAATACACTGTGATCACTTATTCCCAAAGGTGCTTCCATCTTGACTTCCCATATATCCCACTCATTTAGGGTAAATATCAGATCAAGCATTGCTGGTTCATCCTCTCCTCTCATTCTTGTTGGATCCTTGATGTGCTGACTTAGAAAGTTTCTTGTTGCCACGTCCAGCAGCTTAGCTCTCCATGTTTCTGGTCCTCCATGCGGTTCTCTGTTCTCCCAATCTATCTTCCCATGGTTGAAGTCTCTCATGATTAGTAGTCCAGATCCATTCCTGCTAGCAACAGAAGCTGCTCTCTCTATTATGTTAATGGTGGCCATATTGTTTCTATCATGTTCCTGTCTGGGTCTTCTGTCATTTGGTGGTGGATTATATATGACTACGACTATAATTTTTTGCCCTCCAGTTGTTATTGTTCCTATTATGTAGTCACTGAAACCTTCACATCCCTGAACAACCAACTCCTCAAAATCCCAGCCTTTTCTTACCAGCAGAGCTACACCACCACTACCTCTTCCTTCTCTCTCTTTCCTCATAACATAATAGTCCTGTGGGAACACTGCATTTGTTATTGTTTTCGTCAGTTTTGTTTCTGTGAGAGCTATTATGTCTGGGTTTTCCTCTAGTACCCATTCTCCAAGTTCATTTGCCTTATTTGTAATACCATCTATGTTAGTGTACATTGCCTTGAGGCTAACTTTCTTCTGTCCCTTCACAAATCTCCTCCTTGGTGAATGTTCTACTGGTGGAGGAAGCTGTGCCATGGGTGTGAGGATTTGTGAGGTGGATGCCAGGGTTGCAGAGGATACTGGAATGAGGGGTGGGGGGTCAAGTGAAGGGGGAAGGACAGGAAGGGTATGGGGTGAATGGGGCGTGAGGACAGGAAGGAAAGGGGGGGTTTCTATGCAGAGGAGGGTGGTGGGGTTGCCCTCCCCGCTCGTGTTACTGGGTAGCTGGTTGTGGGTTCCCCCCTCGCCTCTGGGGGTGATGTGTTGGGAGCTGTGGTTTCCTGGTTTTCCCTTCTTGCCCTGCGCTTCTTCCTTGCTTCTGCTGCCATTGCCCTCTCCTCCCTCGTCATGTCCCTCTGGAGGAATACTTTTTTTAATTCTTCCACATGTTGCAGGTGGCTTTTCTTTGTTATAATCGTGTCCTTTGTGTTCTCGTTTGAAAACACTATCTTTAACACACGGTCTCGGTCTTTTTTGTACCAGCCTAACCTGAAAACCTTCTCAATGCTATGCTCAGCCCCTTCCATGTCTAGTGCCTTCAGTATTTCATTCACTGCCGCTTTGTCCTTATCATTCCACTCTTTCCTATTAGAGCCTTCCTGCTCTTTAATACCTACAGCTACCACTGCTCTTTTCCTTTCCAGCAGCTGGGTAGTGGAGCGTGCCGCTTCCTGTGAGGTGGCTGCTTTCATGGCTACCTCCATCACTGCAGATATTACTTCAGAGTTGTTGTTTTTTTAGCATTTCTGCAAATGTTGCTTTTAATGTGGCATTCTCTTCTAAAGTACTATTACCACCATCTCCCTGGGTGGTTATCTGAGTCTCAGCCTCGATACTGTTCTCTTTGAGGGCTCTAATCTCCTCCTTTGCTGCTGTCAGCTCTCTTTTTAGGATGCTTATTTCATTCTTCATTTTCTGCATCATTTCCTGCATCTCACTCTTGATGTCCTCCAGAAACTGGGCAAACATTTCCTTCATTTCGTCGCCTGAACTTTTCCCTGTTCCCCTGTTGCTTCTGGCTGTCATGCTTGACCCCTGTTCCTAGTTGTGCCATGATAGGATTCGTCAGAAGGGCAGAGCGGGGTGGGGGAGAGAGAGATAGAGAGGGAGAGAGAGAGAGAGAGAGAGAGAGAGAGGAGAGAGAGAGAGAGAGAGAGAGAGAGAGAGAGAGAGAGAGAGAGAGAGAGAGAGAGAGAGGAGAGAGAGAGAGATAAAGAGAGAGAGAGAGAGAGGGAGGGAGGGAGAGAGATAAAAAGAGAGAGAGAGAGAGAGATAAAGAGAGAGATAGAGAGAGAGGGAGGGAGGGAGAGAGAGAGAGAGAGAGAGAGAGAGAGAGAGAGAGAGAGAGAGAGAGAGAGAGAGAGAGAGAGAGAGAGAGAGAGAGAGAGAGAGAGAGAGAGAGAGAGAGAGAGAGAGATAAAGAGAGAGGGAGAGAGAGAGAGATAAAGAGAGAGGGAGAGAGAGAGAGATAAAGAGAGAGGGAGAGAGAGAAAGATAAAGAGAGAGGGATAGAGATAAAGAGAGAGGGAGAGAGAGAGAGGATAAAGAGATAGAGAGGAGAAAGTGGGAGAGAGAGAGAGAGGAGAGAGAGGGGAGAGTATATGTAAGGGGGATGCGGGGGGACTGTGGAGTGGGGGTGTGGTGGTGGCGACCAGGTGAGGTCAGGTCAGGTCAGATGGGAGGGTAAGAGAGGAGGTGGGATATAGTAGGGGCTTGGCTCTTTCCAGAAAAGGTGTTAATCCTTTCTTCCCTGACTGGACGTTTGTGTGTGCCTATGTGTGTGCGTTTTTGCGTGAGCGTGCGTGCATACGTACGTGGGTGTGCGTGCATGCGCGTGCGTGCGTGCGCGAGCGTGCGTGCGCGAGTGCGTGTACACGAGATCCCTTAAGTGTTACCTCTACCTAAATGGGCCACTTTGAGATTTTAAATATATATGATATCCTGAACAAGAATTTGATAATATTTTACCTCGCACTGTACACTTGATTAATTGACCAGAGAGGGGTACATACCAGTCTTCCTTTCCGCTCACACAACTAGATGAGTAATGATGATGTATGGTTGACAATGGTCTCCGTCGTCGCCTTCCACTTGGTGCTTCTCTAATTGCTAGTAGATTGATGATGTCGGTTCTTCTCTATCTACAATAAGCTCTGAAGTCAGTCACTGTATCGTTGTGTGACAGTTCACTAATTTTCTTTACCACTGATCACAGTCACCATCCAACAAACACAATCAGGTAGTTCCACAGCGGGTCGACACACCTGGCCGTCAGGTCAGGTCAGGTCACTTCACGCAGTCTTCCACACTTATATGCACCGGTGATGCCACTAGCTACACAGGTTTCTTCGCACTATCGCTAGCGATATGTCTATCCTATGTAGCACCTTGCTAGCTACACACTGCGAGAGGCCAAATACTATGATCTAGCCTCTATAATCCTTCAATGTCCCGAGAAATTGACGAATTTCCGCGGACCTCGCTAATCGCGTGTGTCTCCTACCGTCGCTACTGTGTGTGACGTGTGTGACTGTGTGTGGTGTGTGTGTGTGTGTGTGTGTGTGTGTGGTGTGTGTGTGTGTGTGTGTGTGTGTGTGTGTGTGTGTGTGTGTGTGTGTGTGTGTGTGTGTGTGTGTGTGTGACTGTGTGTGGTTGTGTGTGTGTGTACTCACCTATATGTACTCACCTATATGTACTCACCTATATGTGCTTGCAGGATCGAGCATTGACTCTTGGATCCCGCCTTTCTAGCTATCGGTTGTTTACAGCAATGACTCCTGTCCCATTTCCCTATCATACCTAGTTTTAAAAGTATGAATAGTATTTGCTTCCACAACCTGTTCCCCAAGTGCATTCCATTTTTCTACTACTCTCACGCTAAAAGAAAACTTCCTAACATCTCTGTGACTCATCTGAGTTTCCAGTTTCCACCCATGTCCCCTCGTTCTGTTATTATTACGTGTGAACATTTCATCTATTTCCACTTTGTCAATTCCCCTGAGTATTTTATATGTCCCTATCATATCTCCTCTCTCCCTTCTTTTCTCTAGTGTCGTAAGGTTCAGTTCCTTCAGCCGCTCTTCATATCCCATCCCTCGTAGCTCTGGGACAAGCCTCGTCGCAAACCTCTGAACCTTCTCCAGTTTCTTTATGTGTTTCTTCAGGTGGGGGCTCCATGATGGCGCGGCATACTCTAAGACGGGTCTCACGTAGGCAGTGTAAAGCGCCCTAAAAGCTTCCTCATTTAGGTTTCTGAATGAAGTTCTAATTTTCGCCAGTGTAGAGTACGCTGCTGTCGTTATCCTATTTATATGTGCCTCAGGAGTTAGATTAGGTGTCACATCCACTCCTAGGTCTCTTTCTCGAATCGTTACAGGTAGGCTGTTCCCTTCATTGTGTACTGTCCCTTTGGTCTCCTGTCACCTGATCCCATTTCCATAACTTTACATTTACTGGTGTTAAACTCCAGTAGCCATTTCTCTGACCATCTCTGCAGCCTGTTTAAGTCCTCTTGGAGGATCCTACAATCCTCGTCTGTCACAACTCTTCTCATTAATTTTGCGTCATCTGCAAACATTGACATGTATGATTCCACTCCTGTAAACATATCATTTACGTAAATTAGAAAGAGGATTGGTCCCAGCACCGATCCTTGAGGTACTCCACTTGTTACTGTTCGCCAGTCCGACTTTTCGCCCCTTACCATTACCCTCTGGCTCCTTCCTGTTAGGTAGTTCTTCACCCATACTAGGGCCTTTCCGCTTACTCCTGCCTGCCTCTCAAGTTTGTATAGCAGTCTCATGTGCGGTACCGTATCAAAGGCCTTTTGGCAGTCAAGAAATATGCAGTCTGCCCAGCCTTCGCTGTCCTGCCTTATCCTTGTTACTTTATCATAGAATTCTAAAAGGTTTGTTAGGCATGATTTCCCTGTCCAGAACCCATGTTGGTGCTTGTTTACAAACCCAATGCTCTCCAGGTGCTCAACAAGTCTTAGCCTAATTATTCTTTCAAGTATTTTGCAGGGGATGCTTGTCAGTGATACGGGTCTGTAGTTAAGTGCCTCCTCCCTATCCCCCTTTTTGAAAATCGGTACGACATTTGCCTCCTTCCAGCAACTGGGCAATTCTCCCGACATAAGTGACTCATTGAAGATCATTGCCAGGCTCTATCATATCTACACTTTTATGTTAATATTTATTTAATTTAAGAAATAAATAAATAGAGAAGGAATTTAATGTTAATAAATGCCATGTTATGGAATGTGGAATAGGAGAACACAGACCCCACACAACCTATATATTATGTGAGAAATCTTTAAATAATTCTGATAAAGAAAGAGATCTAGGGGTGGTTCTAGGTGTGTGTGTGTGTGTGTGTGTGTGTGTGTGTGTGTGTGTGTGTGTGTGTGTGTGTGTGTGTGTGTGTGTGTGTGTGTGTGTGTGACTGTGTGTGTGTGTGTGTGTGTGTGTGTGTGTGTGTGTGTGTGTGTGACTGTGTGTGTGTGTGTGTGTGTGTGTGTGTGTGTGTGTGTGTGTGTGTGTGTGTGTGTGTGTGTGTGTGTGGTGTACTTACCTAGTTGTGCTTGCAGGGGTTGAGCTCTGGCTCTTTAGTCCTGACTCTCAATGGTCAATCAACTAATGTACAAGTTCCTGACCCTACTGGGCTCTATCATATCTACACTTTTATGTTAATATTTATTTAATTTAAGAAATAAATAAATAGAGAAGGAATTTAATGTTAATAAATGCCATGTTATGGAATGTGGAATAGGAGAACACAGACCCCACACAACCTATATATTATGTGAGAAATCTTTAAATAATTCTGATAAAGAAAGAGATCTAGGGGTGGTTCTAGATAGAAAACTATAACCTGAGGACCACATAAAGAATATTGTGCGAGGAGCCTATGCCACGCTTTCTAAATTCAGAATTGCTTTTAAATACATGGATGGCGATATACTAAAGAAATTGTTCACGACTTTTGTTAGGCCAAAGCTAGAGTATGCAGGGGTTGTCTGGTGCCCATATCTTAAGAAGCACATCAACAAACTGGAAAAGGTGCAAAGACATGCTACTAAGTGGCTCCCAGAACTGAAGGGCAAGAGCTACGAGGTTAGAGGCATTAAATATGCCAAAACTAGAAGACAGAAGAAAAAGAGGTGATATGATTACTACATACAAAATAGTAACAGGAATTGATAAAATCGATAGGGAAGATTTCCTGAGACCTGGAACTTTAAGAACAAGAGGACATAGATTTAAACTAGATAAACACAGATTCCGAAGAAATATAAGAAAATTCACTTTCGCAAACAGAGCGGTAGACGGTTGGAACAAGTTAGGTGAGAAGGTGGTGGAGGCCAAGACCGTCAGTAGTTTCAAAGCGTTATATGACAAAGAGTGCTGGGAAGACGGGACACCACGAGCGTAGCTCTCATCCTGTAACTAGGTGGAGAGAGAGAGAGAGAATTCGGGTACTTACTTAGGTAATTACACTTAGGTAATTACTTAAAGCTGTGTATGGAGTCAGCCTCCACCACATTACTTCCTAATGCATTCCATTTGTCTACTACTCTGACACTGAAAAAAAAAATTCTAACGTCTCTATGGCTCATTTGGGCACTCAGTTTCCACCTGTGTCCCCTAGTGCATGTGCCTATTGTGTTAAATAGTCTGTCTTTATCTACCCTATCAATTCCTTTGAGAATCTTGTATGTGGTGATCATGTCACCTCTAACGCTTCTGTCTCCCAGTGACGTGAGGTTTAATTCCCGTAGTCTCTCCTCGTAGCTCATACCCCTCAATTCGGGTACTAGTCTGGTGGCAAACCTTTGAACCTTTTCCAGTTTAGTCTTATGCTTGACTAGATATGGACTCCATGCTGGAGCCGCATACTCCAGGATTGGTCTGACATATATGGTATATAATGTTCTGAAAGATTCATTACACATTTTCTAAAGGCCGTTCCTATGTTAGCCAACTTGGCATATGTCTCTGATGTTATCTTCATATGAACTTCAGGGGACAGGTCTGGCCTGATATCAACCCCCAGGTCTTTCTCTCTGACTCATGAAGTATTTCATCTCCCAGATGGTACCTTGTATCTGGTCTCCTGCTCCCTACACCTATCTTCATTACATTACATTTGCTTGGATTAAACTCTAACAACCATTTGTTTGACCATTCCTGCAGCTTGTCCAGGTCTTCTTGAAGCCTCAAGCTGTCCTCCTATGTCTTACTCCTTCTCATAATTTTGGCGTCGTCAGCAAACATTGAGAGGAACGAGTCTATACCCTCTGGGAGATCATTTACTTATATCAGAAATAGGATAGGTCCGAGTACAGAGCTCTGTGGGACTCCACTGGTGACATCACGCCAATCTGAGGTCACCCCTCACTGTAACTATCTGATTCCTATTGCTTAGGTACTCCCTTATCCAATGGAGTGCCATACCAGTTACTCCTGCCTGTTTCTCCAACTGATGCATCAGCCTTTTATTGGGTACTGTGTCAAAGGCTTTCCGACAGTCCAAAAAAATGCAGTCCCCCATCCTTCTCTTCCTTGCTTAATCTTTGTCACCTGATCGTAGAATTCTACTAAGCCTGTAAGGCAAGATTTACCCTCCCTGAATCCATATTGATGGATTGTCACGAAGTCCCTTCTCTCCAGATGTGTTACTAGTTTTTTCTCACGATCTTCTCCATCCCCTTGCATGGTATACAAGTTAAGGACACTGGCCTGTAGTTCAGTGCCTCTTGTCTGTCTCCCTTTTAGTATTTTCGGACTACATTAGCCGTCTTCCGTATTTCTGGTAGATCTCTCGTTTCTTGTGACCTACTATACACTATGGAGAGTGGCAAACAAAGTGCTCCTGCACACTCTTTCAATACCTTTGGTGAGATTCCGTCCGGCCCAACAGCCTTTCTCACGTCAAGCTCCAATAGGTGCCTCTTGACCTCATCTCTTGTAATTTCGAACCCTTCCAAGGTCGCCTGGTTTGCTGCCACCTCTCATAGCGCCATGACCTCTCCTTGTTCTATTGCAAAGACCTCCTGGAACATCTTGTTGAGTTCTTCACACACCTCTTTGTCATTCTCTGTGTACCTGTCCTCATCAATTCTAAGTTTCATCACCTGTTCCTTCACTGTTGTTTTCCTCCTGATGTGACTGTGTACTAGCTTTGGTACGGTCTTGGCTTTATTAGCTATATCATTTTCATACCTTTTCTCAGCTTCTCTTCTCACACTAACATACTCGTTCTGGTTCTCTGGTATCGCACTCTACTTTCTGGTGTTCTGTTATTACGGAAGTTCCTCCCGCCCTTTTGTTCAGCTCCTTTGCTTTCATACATTCCCTATTAAACCACGGATTCTTCTTTTGCTTCTCGGTGTTTTCCTGTCGGGCCGGGATAAAAATGTTTTCTGCCTCCTGACACTTTTGGGTGACATAGTCCATCATATGTTTTACAGACTTAGTTCTGAATTCTGTGTCCCATGGTATATCCCTTAGGAATTCATTCATCTTTTCATAATTTCCCTTTCGGTACGCCAGCCCTTTGTTTCCCAGCTCTTTTTTGTGGGAGATAATTCCTAGCTCAACCAGGTACTCAAAGCTCAATACACTATGATCACTCATTCCCACCGGGGCTTCCCACTTAACTTCCCTTATATCCGACTCTTTTAGGGTAAATTTCAGATCAAGCAAAGCTGGTTCATCCTCTCCTTTCATTCTTGTCGGTTCCTTGACGTGTTGACTTTAAAAGTTTCTTGTTGCTACGTCCAGCAGCTTAGCTCTCTATGTGTCTGGTCCTCCATATCGGTCTCTGTTCTCCCAATCTATCTTCCCGTGGTTTGTTATACTCAAATTCTATGTCAGTTGAAATATAACCAATCACAGGCAAGTAGGCCTCTGACGTCATGCCAGACAGAGGAGCATCAGCGATGCTCCCAGCAGCCTCAGTTCTCCTCCACAGACTCAGAGTAGGTGGACCTCGGCTGGCCAGTTATACACCTGTTTGCCTCACTCAATAAATATATACAGATGCGACTACTGTGTCTACATTCAACCCGAACAGGCAAACGAATACTGGTAGCAGCAGTGGGACCCAGAAATTTTTTCTGGAAACAAAAGTTCAAGTACCCAGCATCGCCTCGTGTTCCAGCCGCCACCGCCGCCACCGCCACCGCCATAAGCCGCCATCCTGCCACCCACGCATCAAATATTGTGCCAGACCGGGTCCTGCCATCAACCACTACTCCAGGCCAACGTCTCAGCAGTAAGGGTCAATAATTTCCTGTTTGAACGTTAATTCATCAGTGAGGAGGAAGGAAGCTTCTGCGCCAACCATTTTTGAATCTCACGCCACCACGTGGGAACCTGCACCCACCACCACCACTGCCGCCCAAGCTGACAGTATCAAGCTTTGTGAGTGTTCAAGCTACTGAAATCGTCGTCAGCCATCGTCGCAAGTATCAACTGATTATTGTGGGTGTTGTACAGTTATTCAAGAGGAATTGGTGAAAAAAAAGACTACAATTGTTTGACTAAGTGTCGCCACCTTGCCTCCCTCCCCGAGCTTCACGCCACCACCGCAGGAGCGCTGCCGTCGCACCAATTTGTAAACACACCTCACATGTGCTCTTCACACGTCTCGTTACCGTTTTTCGTTTTGGCCACTGTTATAATGCAAATCCTGCAGCCCTGAGTTAAGTAATTATGAGCTAAGATATCGTGTGCTATGATTTAATGAGGTTTAACGTAAATATATCCAAAATATCTTATGAATTAACCTTCAGTGACTTGTAAATATTGGAGCCGGTTTAGTACTCCAGGCCCACAGTTTCTCTGAGACATTTCAATATTCCCTGCATTGATTCCATTATTCATTAATTGTTACTAGTGTCATTAGTGAATTCAAAGGTGAGAGAAGTAAAAAATAATTGTTTCTAGCAGTTTATTTTGCATAATAGAAATTTGTTTTGAGATTTCCATAGACAATAGAACAGAAATTTTTTAAATTTCTCCAGACCTAACTTTGAAATTTATCCTTTAAGCATTTTATTTTAAATTTTTACCATGGCAGTTATATACATTCCTGTGTCCAGTTTATGTGCTACATCCATATTTCTTGCATTGCCACTTGTTGTGTTGAATCTTTTTAATAAATTTTGCAATTGCATTTCCCAGTTTTTATTCTAAATTGCTGTGCTTAATCTGGTTTAATTAATTTACATACATCTAATTCCAGTCATTTTTTTAATGAAAGATTGCTAAATTTAGTTTACAATTTGCTTGTTCTTAATTATTTTCTTGCCTAGCCCAATTTAATAATTTTATTTCTGCCATTTTTTTACTTTAGCCAAGTTGATATTTTTTTGAGTGTTTATTTTTGTGTATACTATTTCTGATGCCAGGTGCACTTAATTATAATCTGCGTTCAAATATTACTTCCACGGCTGTGACAATGCCTACCACTGTTGAAACCCCTTCAGACTCAACAGGAGCAGTTGCTCATCCCAATGGCCAGAGATCAGCTCAGGAAATGGCTATTCCTCTTTTTGCTGGGGAATCGCGCTTATTAGAATCATGGTTTAGTAAGGTTGAAGCGAAAACTGTTGCACGTTTTTCTAAGCCTACTGATGCCGAATACTTAGCAATTGCACGGTCAGCTGTGGACACAACCAAAGGTGATGCACATTTTGTTGTTGATGAGAAAGCCATTGTTAGCCTCCAGTCTTGGCCCGAATTTAAGGATTTCTTTCGCCGTCGCTTTGTTAATAAAGGAGACCTTGACCCGTATAGGTTAGTTAAGAAAATTGCCAATGCCACCATGCAGCCTGGTGAATCATTTAATGCGTTTACTAGCCGTCTCGATCAGTATCTGTATGCCTTAGTTTCTGCTATGAATAATTCGACTTGGTTAGATAAAGACAATAATCTGTCCCCTGAGGCTATTGCCAAGATGATAGCATTTGGGACTTTAATGCATTTTGCCCCAGAGCATACTAAACCAATCATTGAGCAACAAAATTTTGGTGTTAAACATGAAATTGGTGAAGTGTTTGAGGCTATTAACAATGCCGCCGATAAACTAGCTCCCCGAAGTGCTCAACTGTTGCCACCCTCTGATACTGTAAATGTAGTA